>NC_090931.1:782308030-782620218 GCF_040938575.1 Ambystoma mexicanum
AATCAGAGGCCTAAACCCACAAACTGAGGACTATTCTCAGCAGGCCTCAGCATCCAGCAAACCAAACAGCGGTAGCAGCATCCAGGAGCCGTGCAGATCAGCGCTGTGTCCAGAGAAAGCTGTGCAGAAAGATCCAGGAGCTGTGCACAGACGCTGTACCCAGAGATCCAGGAGCCGGGCCAGGAGCAGTGTCAGACCAGACCAGCAGAGCAGAGACCAGATGCTGTGCGCAGAGACTGTCCGGGGCGAAACCAGAACCGAAGCCATCTTGACCCGATCCGTGAGACCTAGACCTTCCAAATACATTGTGAGTACAGCTAGGACGGTGTGAAACCAAATCTCTTAGTTTCCAGTGATATAATTAAATCTATTTAATCTAAGTAGAACTGCCTCCTAACTGTCACTTGTCAATTCTGCAGCCCCATAGCTGTCACTTGTCAATTCTGAAGCTGCAAGCTGTCACCTGTCATTTTGAGTTTACTTTAAATCCGCAAAACTACCTTTATTTAATCGTCCGTATCTCTGGAACCGTTTGGGCTAGAAACTTGGTTTAACTTTCCTCTGAAAGCTTAGAATCTTAGCTTGTCAACGAACCTAAACTCCTTATACTTTTGCCGTAATCGTGATTCACGCATTCGCGAATTTTGCCGCGATTCGCGATTTGGTTAAAAATCCAGCCACATGTGAAAACAGCAGCTTCCTTGCTTTCCTTTGCCAAAAATTTCATTTGCCTCTTAATCACCATCCCTGAATCATTGCTAAAGTGAGCCTGCACTCATCCCTAGTATCTCTCACTCACCCTGAACCTCCTAAAGGGAATTAAAAGCATTTTCAGCATATTTCTCACTGCATTGTCACCATATTCAAAGCATTTTGCCTGTGTTTCAAAACTCCTATCTGTTGTATAAGCTGCTGGGGGGGAATTGAACTGAATTCTATTTGATTGCATTCCTAAGAACTGTGTGCTCTCATCTTCATCTCCTTACATTGCATAAAGGGGGGGTGAATTGTCCAAGAAAGTGATTTCATTGTCTTTTGCTGAAATCCTATCAAGTTATTTTCTGTACTGCATTTTCATTCCACATTGCATCTATTTGAAACCATAAAAGTATTGTTGCTATCTTATCCATCCTATACCCACTCATCATTGATTATAAAGAAGTGTGCTAGTGCCAGACTATCCATTATTGATTACTGCTCAGATTAAGTGTGATATTTAATTATTAATTCATTATAAAAGTGTGATAGATATATATATATATATATTGTTTAAATTCTCAAATAAACCTTTTAAACTTGCAAAACAGAACTACTTCTTGGCTCAGTTGGGTCAGGGGGATTCCAAGAGAGGGGTGTTATTTAGGGGTAGTCATCCAGAACTCATGAACTGGACATAAAGATATATCAATAAGGGTTCCCATTCAGTATCCCAGGCTAGGCATTGACTTAGCTGTAGTGTTGAATTGAATCCTCTTACAAACCTTAGGGGTTTCTGTCTGTCAACTGCTGTTGTTTATATCAGCTTGGTATTTGTTAAAGTCTGTCATCGGTTTTACATTAGGTTGGTTTTCAATAATGAGTCTGGGTTCATACAACGAGTAACCACGGAGTGCTCTGGGGGTCACAATTCAACAGTGAACTCACCGGTGGACTGCATGTCCATTTACCTCGCTGCTACCAGCTCATTTCATTCTTTTCTCGGACATAGCCCAGCAACTTCTCCTACACAGCTTTCCACGTCTCAGAGCCTTTGTGGCTTCCCCAGCGTCTTGGTGCTCGCCTGTTACCGCTGAACGCTGCTCATTGGGGAAAGTTAGAAACATGTAAACTTTCCACTGCGCTACCTATGCAGCTGAAATCTCTAAACCACACGCCTCTCTCAGGACCAGAATCAGCTTTTCTCACCACTTTAGTCCCGGTGTCCTGGTTCTTCCACAATTTCTTCTGCTGCTTCGTGGAGAGTGTAAAACTCCTCCACCCACTACTGCTACTACTTTGTATTTGTATTTTATTTATTTGTAAAGCGCGGCCAAGCCCTGAGGCATCTGGGCGCTAATCTTACATGATATAAATTACACAAGCAGGCAGCTCCAGGAATTACAGAAGTCTGGAACAAATTACAAATTACACCAAAAGGTGGATACAGGTGGATACAGGAATAACAACGTAGGAAATCAAGTTACATCAATGTGCATGAACATACAGTCATAAGGCATAAAGTGTGCTTGCAGGGAATTACCATCAGTAGTGGTGAAGATCATGTGACGGAAATCCGTGTCCAACGGTTACCTGGCAAATGATGCCCTTCATGGATATTGGGCTGCTGTCTGGAAGAGGGAAGTGCTCATGCACTCCCAGGTTGACGGTGATGCGGACTGACTACTGCTCCCCTGCTCCTTCGGCCCCCTCACCTTCTTCCACCTTGTTAGGGGTCTGGGTCTTGTTCTTAATCTAATGGCCTGCACCTGTGGGGGGCTTTCATGCCTCTCAGCCACCCACAGGTGTGGCTCATTATCCCAACAGGCTTCACTCTGCAACTCTGTGCCTTTGTAGCCTTCTTCTTCACCCCGGTACTCTGGGAATTCTGGGACTTGAAGTCCCCACCACAAAAGTTAGTTCTTTTAATGAGATGTTCCCCACCAAGTTCCTTTTTCTCCTCAAGCATATTCCTAAAAGGAGTATCACAAGGATAAAAAGGTATATTTGGTTTCACAGAGGCTTGAGTTTTTTCAGCTTCGGATTGGTCGTTTTAAAAGACCTCTCTGCAAGCTTTTCCTGACACTAATAAGATATCCTATTTCTGGGAGCATTACAATTTTGGTAAGAGCTTTTCATACCCTTTATATAGGAGCGATTACAATTGTCCTCACTCACATTCTTATAATTAACTTTAGGGAACACCAGGGCTCCCTGCAACATGCCATTACATGTACTCGCATTAATGATATCCCTTTCCTGAAGGTAGACAAATACCGCCCCTCATCCCATGATGTCCTCCTGTTTCCCTGGAACCTTCTCCTCCCAGGAGATCCTCCAGCTAACATCGCCCCAGGGTCAGGATCAAGAAACGTCTGCCTTTCCCTGGCCACCTGAGAGGAGACTTTAGGTAGGGGTTTCGTGAGGACTCCATAGGATTCATCACAATGCACTCTAAAAAGCACCCAATCAATATGATCCAGGAAATTGTGCATTTTCCAAATCTGGAGGCCTAAATTAATCATTCTTAAAATGCCGCAGTCAGATTGGCATATCATCGTAGGTGGCATGGTTATTTCTCTACCAGAATATGGGAATTTTCCTATGGTGGTCTTTTGGAAATAAAAATACCTTATAATAAAATGCACCAGACAGTGCAAACACAGCAGGGCATTCTACACTCCTGAATCTCCAAAATGAGCCATGTTAATTCAGCACAGGCCTTTTGTGCACTGGCAGGAATGCAACCACTTACAGGCAGCAGAAGTGGGTGCTGACAAACATACTGCCTTGGGCCCTTCCGGATGCTCTACCTGTAGAGCTAAGTTCTGAAAGGACATTATCAGCCTGATGGGGGGAGCCAGCCAATCAGGTGGCTAGGAATGGGACTGGAAACCGACTTCACTCTGGTCTATAACTCGGGCTGCCGGCGCGTTACCACTCGTTCCAGCCCTTGGAACGGGTGCCTAACGCTGCATCGCCCCAGGGTCAGGATCAAGAAACATCTGCCTTTCCCTGGCCACCTGAGAGGAGACTTTAGGTAGAGGTTTCGTGAGGACTCGATGGGATTCATCACAATGCACTCTAAAAAGCACCCAATCAATATGATCCAGGAAATTGTGCATTTTCCAAATCTGGAGGCCTAAATTAATCATTCTTAAAATGCCGCAGTCAGATTGGCATATCATCGTAGGTGGCATGGTTATTTCTCTACCAGAATATGGGAATTTTCCTATGGTGGTCTTTTGGAAATAAAAATACCTTATAATAAAACGCACCAGGGCATTCTACACTCCTGAATCTCCAAAATGAGCCATGTTAATTCAGCACAGGCCTTTTGTGCACTGGCAGGAATGCAACCACTTACAGGCAGCAGAAGTGGGTGCTGACAAACATACTGCCTTGGGCCCTTCCGGATGCTCTACCTGTAGAGCTAAGTTCTGAAAGGACATTATCAGCCTGATGGGGGGAGCCAGCCAATCAGGTGGCTAGGAATGGGACTGGAAACCGACTTCACTCTGGTCTATAACTCGGGCTGCCGGCGCGTTACCACTCGTTCCAGCCCTTGGAACGGGTGCCTAACGCTACATCGCCCCAGGGTCAGGATCAAGAAACGTCTGCCTTTCCCTGGCCACCTGAGAGGAGACTTTAGGTAGGGGTTTCGTGAGGACTCCATAGGATTCATCACAATGCACTCTAAAAAGCACCCAATCAATATGATCCAGGAAATTGTGCATTTTCCAAATCTGTAAGTTCTGAAAGGACATTATCAGCCTGATGGGGGGAGCCAGCCAATCAGGTGGCTAGGAATGGGACTGGAAACCGACTTCACTCTGGTCTATAACTCGGGCTGCCGGCGCGTTACCACTCGTTCCAGCCCTTGGAACGGGTGCCTAACGCTGCATCGCCCCAGGGTCAGGATCAAGAAACGTCTGCCTTTCCCTGGCCACCTGAGAGGAGACTTTAGGTAGGGGTTTCGTGAGGACTCCATAGGATTCATCACAATGCACTCTAAAAAGCACCCAATCAATATGATCCAGGAAATTGTGCATTTTCCAAATCTGGAAGCCTAAATTAATCATTCTTAAAATGCCGCAGTCAGATTGGCATATCATCGTAGGTGGCATGGTTATTTCTCTACCAGAATATGGGAATTTTCCTATGGTGGTCTTTTGGAAATAAAAATACCTTATAATAAAACGCACCACACAGTGCAAACACAGCACGGCATTCTACACTCCTGAATCTCCAAAATGAGCCATGTTAATTCAGCACAGGCCTTTTGTGCACTGGCAGGAATGCAACCACTTACAGGCAGCAGAAGTGGGTGCTGACAAACATACTGCCTTGGGCCCTTGCGGATGCTCTACCTGTAGAGCTAAGTTCTGAAAGGACATTATCAGCCTGATGGGGGGAGCCAGCCAATCAGGTGGCTAGGAATGGGACTGGAAACCGACTTCACTCTGGTCTATAACTCGGGCTGCCGGCGCGTTACCACTCGTTCCAGCCCTTGGAACGGGTGCCTAACGCTGCATCGCCCCAGGGTCAGGATCAAGAAACGTCTGCCTTTCCCTGGCCACCTGAGAGGAGACTTTAGGTAGGGGTTTCGTGAGGACTCCATAGGATTCATCACAATGCACTCTAAAAAGCACCCAATCAATATGATCCAGGAAATTGTGCATTTTCCAAATCTGGAGGCCTAAATTAATCATTCTTAAAATGCCGCAGTCAGATTGGCATATCATCGTAGGTGGCATGGTTATTTCTCTACCAGAATATGGGAATTTTCCTATGGTGGTCTTTTGGAAATAAAAATACCTTATGATAAAACGCACCAGACAGTGCAAACACAGCAGGGCATTCTACACTCCTGAATCTCCAAAATGAGCCATGTTAATTCAGCACAGGCCTTTTGTGCACTGGCAGGAATGCAACCACTTACAGGCAGCAGAAGTGGGTGCTGACAAACATACTGCCTTGGGCCCTTCCTGATGCTCTACCTGTAGAGCTAAGTTCTGAAAGGACATTATCAGCCTGATGGGGGGAGCCAGCCAATCAGGTGGCTAGGAATGGGACTGGAAACCGACTTCACTCTGGTCTATAACTCGGGCTGCCGGCGCGTTACCACTCGTTCCAGCCCTTGGAACGGGTGCCTAACGCTGCAATCTTGTCCCACAAATCTACCATGTTGTTAAAGCTGCACCCATTCCAGAAGACGTTCCGGCGCCTTCTAAGCATATCACTGTAATGGCTTTTTTTTATTTTCAAAAACAGATATTTGAGATCTGAACAACTTTAGAACTAACATTTTGTGGGAAGTGTCATGTCAACTTCAAAGCACATTGAGGCCCATAATCACTCTCAATAAAAGCCCCTCAAAGTCATGCTAATGTACCAAGTCCGCGGTCTAGAGACATCTGAGAGGAGAATCTCCCTTCTCGCTGGGCAAGGGCGTGTCAACGGCGTCAATTCTTTAGACATGTTCTGATCCGCTGAATACTGGCAAATACAAAATCGCTCTGGCCTGCACCAATGACCAAACAAACCAAATAGGGTGCACAGATGTGGTCCTTCGTGCTGCACAGGTCACTACAGGCCCCACTGGGAACTTATGTATCCATAAAGATCCTGTCAATGTGCGCTTCCCCAGGTGTAAACTTTGCCCCTGCTGAATCACTTTGGGACAACACTGCAGATATACAACAATGGCGCCAAGCTTTGCTTATCCCTCGGGCAAGTAGTTCACCAGACAAAATACCTTCACAAAGCCCCTCCTGTAGAACCAGTTTTTGGATGCAAGTGAATTGCATTAAACGGCTCAAAAACAAAAATCACAATAGCCATGATAGCCTGGTGTAACATACATGACAAGAGACCTTCAACTCTGCAACCTTTAAATGCCATTCCTCCCCATCATGCATCGGTTTTGACAACTCACTAAATCTTGGCTTGCGGTGCAGATTACCGAACTGGCTAAACAGGGCTTGTAACTTATTGTCAATGACCTTCATAGTTTACTTAATTGCAGACTAATCGAAGAGAAGCAGCAGAAGAGCATGCTGGGGAAGCGTGCAGAAGCAACACTGACCTGAGACTCCAGGAAGAACCGGTCACACTTACCAGTCAAGGTGAAGGCAACAGGAGTTGTTGGCAAGCCAGGTGTGGTCCGGAGAGGTACAAGAGTCAAGTCTTATTCGAGAGTAATCTCCCTTGTTAAAATAGTGATACCCAAAGAACCAAGAGTCAAGCATCCCTGAGGAGTAATCTCCCTTGTCCCAATAGTGATATGCAAAGATCCAAAAGTCAAGCATTCCACAGGAGTGAACTGTCTCTTGACAGAAGTGACACCCAGCAAACCAAGAGTCAAGGACGTCATGGGAGGAATCCCCTTTGTTACAATAATAATCTACAAAACAGCCAAAGCACAAAGTGCATCAGGAGTGAACTCGCTCGTCACAGTGGTGACAACAAAAGTAATAAAGGACAAGAGTGCACCGGGAGTGAACTCGCTCATCACAGTGGTGAACCTAGTAGACATGGACAATGTCTATTAAATCAAGAACTGTCTTGGAGCAAGCTCTGCAATGATCAAGAGCTGACACAGGGCCCAGGGAGCCCTGACAGTATAAGGAACATAAGAAGAAGAGTTGATAGAATTTCAAGGCAGACCCCTATGAACCCATGGGCGGAAGTTAAGAGAGTTTAATAGACTTGCGTACATAATACTATAACGGAACAGCCTTGAAGAATCCTAAAGGTAGACTAGGAGAAGGGAGTCATACTCCTGGCCATATTGGTCAAATAGAACCTATTGCAAAAGCCTGCTGTTAACCCAGCCTAAGACTGAATCCTTACACCAGGATAACGGAGTAATTCTCCTAGTATCTTTGTCAAGAGCGTATTGAATCCTTTTGTTTGATTACTAGTGGCAGGAATAGAGTGGTTGGTTTGGACATACATCCTCAAGACGAGCACCATAGCTATCATTATGTTTAGGTATGGGTAACCTTATAGAAATAGGGAAAGATAGGTTATTTTTCCTTTTCCTGATAATAAAAGTCTACAGCCAAAATGTCATCCCTTTGTCCGCCTCCTCACTCCACCTCCCACAGCACATAATTCAGGCTGGCCTTGCTGCCTATTGGAGTTATAATAGCACTGCAAGAACAAAATAACTGCAAATCAAGGGTTAAATATAACCATTTTGACACATGGTGCTGGTTTTCCCACTTTAGCAGGCACAGGCTTCCTTCTAAATGCTTTTTTCACAGTGTATTTATCAGTCGCTCCTTCTGTGCCGGGAGTCACCCATGGACACTCCCTGGTTTACTCATGGCGGGCTGCAGGATCCCGGCAGCACCCTGGCCCAGCTGGCAGTTTTTGGGGAATAACGAGGCTGTGTCCCTGCTAGCCCCGGCCCACATAAAGCCATGGGTTAGGGTGTACAATTTGATGGGGAAATCTGACTTATTTCAGTGAAGGTGTCCTCCAATTAATGCATACACAATTCCTAGCTTCAAGAAAAGTAAAAAAGTACTTTGTGCCAAGATTCTTCTCTGATGATTACAAGATTACCATTAAATGTGCTAATAGTAACAGATAGTATATATCGCTTAGAAGAGAGAGGACTAAGACATCAAGATCTACATAAAAACCAGATTCTATTATTATTATCATTGAATTTACTGTGAGCTGTGCCATGAGAACTGCTCGCCATGTGCGTAGACACATCACTCAGATCCGGGACCTTATTGACTATGTAAAGGTTAAGTCTATTTTTACTGCAGACTGCAGATATTTCTGCTTAGAGCTCCTGATTTCTGAATGGCTTAACATTGTTCCAGTCTGGAAGGATCAGATCAGGAAGAAGAAATATTCTGTGCCAGCCTTTTCTCTGCCAGTCCATTTTAAATCCGACTCAGCTGTAATGGCCAGCACAATGGAATCTCTGAAAGGGTTGGCGCTGCGCTTGTCCAGTTTTAAACTCAAATAAATCCAGGTTTCGGTACCTCTTAATGGACTGTGCGTCATTTCCTTTGTTTCTCATTCATCGTGTGACCACGTGGCCTCTCTGAAAGATAAACGTCTGTTCTTCTGTGCCTTAGACAAGTCTGAGATCAGAGCTGGCCCTGGGGGGGGGGGCGTGCCGGGCGGATGCCCGGGGCGCCACACCCCCCAGGGGGCCTTTTGCCCCGCCACGCCAGCTCGGGGGAGTCTTTCAAGGGCTTCCCCGAGCTGGCGTGGTGGCAGAAGGCGTGGCAGGCGCCTCATTGTCATTGAATGAACCTGCGGCAGCGTGCTCATTCAATGGCAATGGGGTGCTAACGCGCCCTATTTAACTTCCTTGCCGGAGCGAGGAGGTTAAAAAAAAGAAAGTGGCTCGTCCTGGCCCCGCCCCCTTCCGCCCCACCCCCTGTTAGCCAGGGGGGTGCGGTGGGCGAGGGGGGGGTGCCAATTCGCCCAGGGCGCTGCTGCCCTTAAGGCCGGCCCTGTCTGGGATCAATATTTCAGGCGCTCTGACCCACATGTTTATGTGCCCACATGAAACCAGGAACTCATTTTCATCCTTGACACATGTTGGGTTTAATTGATACTCAGAGAGCCTACTAACCCCCAAGAAAATACTTTGAACACCCATTCTCCTAAAAAACACTTCTCCTATCAAAGAACTACAGTGAAACTACAACAAACTCGCTACCTGTAAGACCACAAAATAACGAAACCCCTATATCGCATCTAATATTAACAATACTGTCAATAGTGGAATGCAACAGTGTCATTCTACCAGCTAGGGCTTATTCAGCCCCGAAGTCTGGGGAGTACAGTGCTCAGAAATGGGGCCTGCCTAGAGGATTCTGAGCTAGCAGGCAAGCCTCTGCTTGGATGGAAAAGTGGCAAACCAACCTCCTCTCATGTTGTTATCATTGCCCTGCTAAGGCACTGCCGCATAGTGACTTTCCCACATTGAAAAGGTACACAGTACCGTCACTGCTTCAGTGATGTTAATGTTAAAGGTATTTATACCGTGCACCGTCACCAACGGAGTTGGTCCCCAGTGATGAGGCACACACATATTTAAACATACTCCAATGGTGAAGTCAAGTGTTCCTTTGGCCGTGCAGCTTTTGAATGCACACACACACGCACAAACACACACACATGATTTGCAGTGGCAAAAAGCTCTGGTGCATTTTTGGTGATCTGATATGTGAATATTCTATGCATTTTCCTGCAACTTCTTTCAAACATGTTGGTGTGTAATCCACCATCTTCAGCCATTATCTTAAAGATTTGCGTGTTTGTAGCAACCTCCAACTTAGCTTAAAGGGCTCAGGCGCACCCATTTTACTCTCTCTCTTGCATCATTTAAGAGGAATTATTTCAGCTGCAAAACAATTGCAATTCACAAACTGCCAGCGAGCAGAAGGTCAGACGAGGGTGGTGATCATTGCTATTACTAGTACTAGTGATCTTAAACCAATCTGTCACATTTTCACGTCGCAGGTGATGAAGTAAGAAATTGCCCTTCCACACCTTGGGTCAGTTTGACCCTTTCTCCAGAACACATGCTTCTTAATGCACATTAAGAATTGTTCAGTTAGTGAAGCCAATTTGGATTGTTGAGTTCTGCTTAGCTCCATGCTTACACATTGGGTGGCCCTCCAAATGTTTTGGACTTCAGCTCCCATCAGTCCTATCCAGCATAGTCAACGGTGAAAGATCATGGGCGTTGTAGTCCAAAACATCTGGAGGGCCACAGAATGAGTAACCATGTTAGTATCCACATGCCGTCATTCGCAATACAGGAGTGGCATGCCAAACTGATGCAGACGGCACACAGTTGGAGAGGTAGGTCACTGCAAAGAGGATACAATGACATTGTTCTGGTGCCGTGAATACCAACTTGTCATGCCTCACCCTGGGTTTTTGGTGGACATCTAGGCTGCTATGCTGATTTTTCACTGTAAGAACATGTCATGATTGTGTTCATTGACATATATGTGGCACTGTCTGAATATAGTACATCACACTTAGAACTCTGGTTTAACACCTCTTAATTTTTATGTTAAAGAGTCAAGGTGAGGGGGCGATAAATGCCTAAACTGGAACTAAGAGAAACTGTCAACTAGAATGGGAATAGTGCTAGGATGAGCTAATGAAGTACAGGATTCTGGTTATGCGCCCCTGGATTTTATAACTTAAAGTACTGCCTAATCTCTTCCCTCTTGGGACAGCCTACGCTGCAAAGGAAATGCTCAAACAATGCGGCCAACAGAACAGTGGGCGAACGTAATCAGTCTATTTTAGCTACTCATTCCAAAATACAATTTCACTAACAACTCTCCAATAAAAATGTGCTCTGTGGGTTAAGCACCTGCTGCTAAAATCTATGTACAGCCTGGAAGTGACAATTCAACTGCAGGCGGGTCCATTCAGCTTTTCATCATTTTGTCTTTTATCATCTTAAAGTGGGTAAAAGGTGTGCCTGAACCATAAAATGGCGCACCTGAACATCTAACCTGCTCACCTGCACCTGTAAGCACTACTAGAATAAGGTGGGCTGTGATTACAACGACCAAGGTTAAATGTCATGTATATTGGGGTTAAGGGGTGGAAGGTTGGGGCAAGTGGGGTGGTAGGTGAGTGCATGGGGGGAACTCCCCATAACAGAAAAAAGAAAAGGACGGCAATATCCGATCAAAAAGTGTCGATCAAATGTAACCTAACCAAATAGTGGTTGTTCTAGAAAACAATATTATGGTCCCCTTTTGCTATGGCGCAGACAGGCTAAGAAATAGTGGCATAGAAGGTTGCCCAGAGCCGTGCCAGTCGTTCTGATTTATTTAAAACCTTCCACCCATCAATTTTTTGGTTGTAGTTTGTCTCCCTGTGTGAGAGAGGGCATGTCCAGACGTGGGTCACTTACTTGCTGCGCCATAGGGAACCAAGATTTAACTCACTGAGGAGGCACAACATGGCCGAAACATGTCTGGAGTTGCTTGTGTTTCCGTGCAGAGGAGACCTGACCTATCAGTTTGGGTTGGGCTTCTCCCATTGGTGGCAGTACCTGACTGAGATGCATATAACTGGACCTGTTTTGCAATGGGGCAGAGGGGCTAAAATACAGTGGTGTGGAAGGTTGCCCAGAGCTGTGCCAGTGGTTCAGATTGATTCAAAACCTTCCACACATCACTTTTTGGTTATATAGAAAATATGCATCTGTTTCTCTGCCCTGTGCACGCCATTGGCGCGTTGAGCCTCCGTGCTTGCTTTCAATTAGGTATCACAGCCAGTACATCTTCTCTGTTGCAAACTTTCATTGCATCATTTTTTTTGCATCACAATCCGATCAGACATGCATACAAACTAAACAACCAAGACTGCTCTTCAGAAGGGTTAATCAGCATAACAGGGATTAGTTAGTAATATAAATATGTTATGCTGTCCCAGAGGCGTAGCCAGGATTGTCTAACAAGTGGGCCTTGGATCTAATGTAGCAGAGCCCACACCAATTGGGGCCCACAATGGGAAGGGGCTTTGTTCTGCCCATGGCCGAACATGCAGGAGCATCCGAGTGTAGCGAGGAAACCCAAATTAATCAAAATTAATGGGTTAAAATGGTGCAGAACCATCTGTGACAAATTAAATAAAGTTCCACATTGTTTACAATCGGGTTTGTAGGGTAAGAGAACAAGAATCCATTAGATGCCAAGTCACCAACAATTAACAGAAGCATTGTTCAACGCATTTTGCCTTTTCTCACTATATGCCAGTTATCTGCATGTGTAAAAAACATTTTCACACTGATTGTGCACATACATGACCATGCTTGTGCACCTATATATGCCAGCATTCCCACATAAGAACATGCTCATGTTGGCTTTTCCCATAATGCGAGTAATGATACTATAACAAACATGTTCATGCTGGCTCTGCCAATATATGCCAGTATTCCCACGTAAGAACATACTCCTGTTGGCTTTGCCTTAATGCCAGTAAAAAAAAAAAGCCCTGCCAAGGTAAGAAAACATATCCTCACAGGCTACATAATTTCCACCTACTCATGTTAGAACACTCTTCATGTTGTATTGGTCCCCTAAAGCCAGTAAAAAATGTCATGCCACAGTAAGAAAACATTACCTTGAGGGCTGCACAAATGCCCCCAAACGTAAGACCACACATCATGCTGACTTTGACACCAGTAAAAAGAAAATGCTATGCCTCAGTAAGGAAAAATGTCCTCCCCTATGTAGGTACACTCATCATTTTGCCTTTGACCTTGACACCAGTAAAAGAATATGCCATGCCATAGTAAGGAAACATGCCCCATGTAAGAATACTTATCATGTTGCCTTTGTCCTTAATGCAAGTACAAAATTCCATGCCGCAATAGTACCAGGCCAGTCCCATTGTAGTACCCACCCCCAAAAAAAACCCTCCTTTACGTAATAACACTCAAGTTGGCTTGCATACCCCAATGTCCCTCCAAGCCCCGACCTTGCATACACAGACGCACACACTCTAATTCATACACCCACACAACCATACACATTCACCCACCAGTCACGCACCCATACAGCTTCGTAATTCACACAAGCACCCAGAGCAATCAGACAGCTTTCTCATTCACATGTGCACTTGCATCCGTGTACACCATTCACATTGTAAGCGCATGCATATAAATGACTGCAAACACCTCCTCACATGCATACATAGGCGCGCTTACACACCACTTTGCATGCATGCATTCACGCATACATCATACATACAAGTCTCGCAAGCACACAAACAAAAATATTCTCTTCCTTACCTGTGTCCCTCTGGACTCTGCACGATGCCGCCTCCTTATCTGCTCCCAGCTCCTTGGTTTCCTGCGCTCCACCGCAGGTGCAGACAGGAAGCAGGGAGTGCTTCCTGGTTCCTGACATGCGCTTATGAGCCGGATAGCAACCCCTGCTACTCAGCCTGCAGGGTGAAATCGTTTGAGGTGTTTTTGTGATGTCAGCACAGGACTGCGCTCACCCGGGCAAGCATGGCTGTTACTTCTGGGTGATTCTTGTGTTGTCAGTACTAGGCCTTATTTTTGTTCTCATTCGGTAAACTGATGTACACTAGTTCTGCTCTTTATACAATTAAATGTCAGTGGAATCAGGAGTGAACACAGACCGATCGAATCAAAATTATGTATGAATTGGTCTGATATGTTCAATATTAATGGCTTAAAGGTGTCGCAAAGTAACCAGAAGTGAAGGGTAGGAGTTTAAAGATGGGAGCAATGGACATAGTGATATGCATTCCAGTGCTTGGGCACTATCCTCACTCTCTTTGCACTTATGCTGTGCAGGCACTGGTGCCCGCCTCACAAGAAAACAGGGCACACATCCGCCACTGGCTCTTTGGCACTCAGGTTTGGCAAATCCCAGCTGCTGAAGGAAACTTTCCCACTGGAATGCATGTCCTGGCTCCTTCTGGCTTGACTCGATAACTTGGTTTCTGGGCTGCAGAAGTGTTACAATTTGATTTTGCTGGGTGAACACATCTGCCTTTCTATTGCCCCTTTGATTACATTTATTGTCCCTTCTGGCGGCCTTTGGTGATAAGAAAACATGACTCGGAGACAGGGAGCATCTTACCCCCATGGCAGGTGATAATTGCCACACATACTTGAAAGGTGGGGCACGAGAATGCAAGACTCGAGAGTGTTGAATTAATCCGATTTCCCAATACTGTGAGTGACAGTGAAAGGGGCTGATCATGTACTTTCAAAATATCACTATCACTTTTTATCAGTGAATTCATATTAATTAATACATGGGACAAGGAACATTACAATTTAAAATCAGTACTGGAAGGTGTGACTAATGTATATAGTAGACCAATAAATAGATCACCATCCACATGGACCCACTAGAGTTGATAGAAGCTGCCATGGCGCCGCTTGGAATAGCTGCCATTGCTGTCATTGGCCTGTGCTGTCGCATGCTTTTAAACTGAAGGCCGATGGGCCTGGTTTAAACCCAGAAGGCCATTTCCAAATGGTTTATTTTGGAACCAGTTGCTCACATACGTTTCGTAGACATGGACTGAATTGCTATAAAGACATTTATAGGTCTGATTTTATTTTACATAAAATAAATATATATATCCCCAAGTCGGCTATAGCTACCCCGTAGTTATGTAGAGGGGTTGGAGATTTTTACGAAGTAGGAGCTGTACATGCAATTCATATAATGTAGAAAACTTAAATTGAGATTGTCATGTTGTGGGCAGTGAAAAAGAAGCTACTGGAGGCTCTGAGCACGGCTCCTTGGGTTTTTACAACCGGCTGCAAGTACGCATCAACTACAGAGAAGCAAGCCTCAGCGCGGGAGCCACACCTTCCTGGTGCTCACACCTACACTCTTCCAACCCTGTTCCAATGGTTACATTGGATTCCCTTTGGGAAGAGCACTTTTTGAGATGCTTATAACTGTAGCACTGATTCACAAATCTTCCCAAACCTATCCCAACAAAATACAGACCCTGGCTCTGTGTTCTTCTCGAAAGATTCAGGAGGGGTCTGCCCACGGGAAGCAAAATTATAGCAGGGTACCAAAGCTTTTTTTCCCCATGCAAGTTCTCATAGAACTATTGCTGCTCTCAACCTACAGCCCAGACTACTGGACAAATGTGCAGCAAACCTTTTGCGAGGACCTTGCGTCTCGTCTGACTCACAATCCATTGGGGTTTGGTACACATCTGTCCAGCAGTTTGCTTTGCTTTGTCCCAGAGATGCCCCATGCACATTATGCATAGGCCATGGCCACCACAAACTATGGGTGGCCCGTGGGAGGGGGTCACATGGCATTAGCAAAGTCCATGGCCCAGGCCAGTTGACCACTAGCTTTAATCCCACTTAATGGCCAATGTCTGCCAGAAACCTGGCACTGGTGGGTGGCCCATTGAAAGGGAAAAAGCAAATGCATGTGAATGTGGCCACATGACACGCACGGCCACAGAGACATGTGGAAGGAAGGGGCCAGTTGGTTGGAAAGTGGGAGAAGCGGCCTTTAGGAATTTCGATCATCCACAGGATGGGTGTGTGTGCTCGCCTGGATTTTGAGAAATGTAATATGAAATGTAATGACGGCAGATCAGCCTCCGGAATAAATGTGTTGGGCTAATCTGCACAAATTTTCCAATGCTCACTGCATGACATACACATAGAGCTGTGGACTCTGAGTGGACAAAGCCTACAGGTGCAGTCCCCCTGTCATATTTAGTTATGATTTGACAGTTAGGATTACACCTTGTATCTCAGAAGTGGGAGGGCAAAACCTTCCTCCTGCCATGGCTGGCCTTATTAACTATGTAAGCACTGCACAATGGTGGCAGCAATTAACTTAATTAGCATACACTTCAAACAGGCCCACATGTGGCATAGCTGCAGCAGTGAAGACAGGAATCCCCAACAACCTTTGATATGCACTGTGTCAACCTGAACACAGCTCCCGCCCTTAGCATCAATGGAGCGTGAAATGTCTTGTCTGGGAATGTGTGGATTACAGTAGTATACAGCTCCCGCCCTTAGCATCAATGGAGAGTGAAATGTCTTGTCTGAGAATGTGCGGATTACAGTAGTCTTTCCTGCATGGAAACCCCATTCAGAATGTAGGAGTATGTGATTTGATGGAGGCAGAAAGTCTGGTCCTGCTGCAGCTTCAAGGGAAACCTGCTGCTATAAACAGGAACCACAGAGAGCTCCATTAACTAGAGAGACCCTTTGACCCACAAAAGACAGGAAGATGGGTGGGATGTAGTATTACATATTTTTACCCCTTTAGCACTCTGGTTAGGACCTCACGCATACAGGAGATTGTTGGTGGGTATCCAGAATTGGTTAATTAAGGTAGGCTTAGCCTGCACCAATCAGTGTGGCCCATTTGGCTTTAGAAGAGGGCTGAGTCCCTCTTTTGGGCGTTCATCTGTAGCCTTTGCAAGGATTAACAAGAAGAACTAATTTGGATCCTGGATGAAGGTACAGTCTGCCTTACAGCTTCCACCAGTGAAGGAAGGCCAGGATTTCCAAGAGGGATAAAAGATCCCTCCCCAAAACATCTGCCAGAGAACAGAGGAAGATACTGAATCCAGAGGACCTTCCTTCAGCTCCAGAAACGGTAACCAGTCAGCACACAGCATGTCCTGCTCGGCTTTGCAAGCAAGCTTCCTAGGTGGGAAGTGCCAAAGAGTCTCTGAACCAAACCAAGGACAAGGCCGTTGCCTGCAACACGCCCCTCAGCTTTGGGACGTCTGCCTTAAAGGACGATACAAGCCCAGTGAAGAAGATAGGAGGGGTGCACAGACAAGCATCAACCAGCATCCACTTAAAGGACATTTTCGAGACAGTCGAGCCAGTCGAGCCCCTCGAGCTGCAACCTACTGCACTGGTGACTGTTGTTATGCCGCAGTTGCTCACGCCATCCAAGACGCCACGACCAGTGCTTTAGAACCGCCAACCAGCACTGAGACACCAATTCCTAGCGCTAGCCACCGTGCAGGCCAGCCTGCAGATTTCCATCCAGCCTTGCTCACCAAACTGTCTGTCTCCTGATACCCGCAGCTGTCTCCCGTCTTGAACTCTGTTGCAGAAGCTGTTAAAGCGCCTTGAAACCGACTCAACCTTGTCGAGCGCCGAGAACATTTACAAGCACAAGGCAGCCCAGTGAGGGGCCAGGAGTGGAAAGTTTGGCCAACAGGGGACATAACAGCACAGTCGAACAGAAGAAGGAAGCAAGAGTTGCCACTGAAGACAGGAAAGTAGCGATACAGGCCAGGGATTATGGCAGCAGTAAGCGCAATAGCGATAATGCCTGTGTTCCCTGTACAATTATTAGTGAAGCACTTGAGCCGGATCCTAATAAGTGTTAACGAAGATGGCGTCTCTAATATCTGGGGCAACACAAGTCAAGAGATCACACATGGGCAAAGCCAATAGGAATTGGCTGTCATGGTGAATGCAATATCTAATTCTTCAATAATGCCAGCTTATGCCTTGTATAGTGACCACCTGAAAAGGTATAACCCCTAGATGTGGCGGTTCTGCCATCTTATGCTAAGTCAGGCTTGAATGCCACAATAATGCCTTCATATGCCCAATAAGGAACCTCATGTGACACATTGCCCACATGTTCAGGTGCCATGAATATTTTAGTTGTCAAGAGCGCCCTCAAATGCACAAATAACATCACCATAAGCCATGTAAATTCACCTTAGCCTTGTAATGAAGCTTTTTATTGACTGAATTACACACACACACACACACACACACACACACACACACACACACCACACACACACACACTAGAAACGCGTTGAATAATAGGGCCACATGACAGTTACTGCCAGCAAGTTTTTTTTTAAATCATCAAGTCACATATACAGAAACCTGTAATGATGTCATGCCAATTACTATTTCTTGTTAACCTGCCTACAATGCATATAGTAGAAACACACCTGCTAATGTGTTAACATGAATAGGCAATCTATTGATGCGCCAACATTTCCATATGCATGTTTTATTTTCATTAAACAGTAGAATCCCTACAGCCGTCATAAAGAGCAATAAGGTTAAGAATCTACAGGAGAGAAATACAATATTTATTTATTCTTACAGCCATTACATGGCCCAGCAAAGGACACGTCCTCCGCCTTCTGTGGCCAATTATCTTGACAGAAATCAATATCCTGTCATAGGTAAACCTCAGCTACAGATATTTCTTCAAAAGCTTGAACTTGCCGAATCTGAAGGCCAGCATCAAAGATGTGGCCCGTGTCCTGTTTGACATGGGCCACTGCTACCTACATAGCATGGGTGTGGACCTGGCAAACATTGAATGATACCATTACTGCACCCCCAGAACTGTGACTGCCGAAAATGTCAACTTTCTTTTTATTGTTTTACCCCATTTACATCACATATATATGTGGGGGGCGGGTATGGTATATAATACAAGTAGGGGGGATGCAGGGGTCCCCACGCATATATATGTGGTGTAAAAGGGGTTGAAATAAAAAAAAATCTGCATTTTCCAGGTCGCAATAATGGGGGTCGCAGTAAATGACAGATAGCTTCAATTCTGCCACTCCTTAAGGCCTCAACCCATCCCTCACTTGCCAATCGCCTGTCAGACCCTCTCCATAAAATTCCCCTCTTCCCACCAAACTCTGTCTAACCAGACACCCTCTGCTTGATTAATGTATTATTATTGCCTTTTCAAATGTATCCATATGCACTACTGTTTTTTTCCGAATCTATGAGGGTGTCTGGTTGGACAGGGTTCAGTGGGAAGAGGGAAATTTTATGGAGAGGGTCTGACGGGCTATTGGCGAGTGAGGGCTCGGTTGAGGCCTCAAGGAGTGGCAGAATTGAAGCCACTTGTGTTCTAAGCAGGTCGTGACTGCGCATAAAAATGTAAATTTGAGTGCATTGGTTAACAGCCTTTGTGAAAGAGCTATTTATACTGTCCAACATAAACAGTATCAGCACATTGGAAGCTGGGGTATACATGCAGAGCCGGCCTTGGGGGGAGGGACGCAGGCGCTTTTAATAACAAAAGGTGTCATTAGCCCCCACCACGCCACTGGGGGGGGTAGTCTTTCAAGGGCTCCCCAGAGCTGGCATAGTGGCAGAAGGTGTGGCAGGCGCCTTATTGTTGTTAAATGCGCCCACTGTGGCGGCGCGCATCTAATAACAATAGGGTGCTGATGCACCCTATTTATATCATTACCTCCTCGCCTGAGCGAGGAGGTTAAAAAAAAAAGTGTCACATCCTGGCCCCGCCCCTGTTGACCAGGAGATGGTGTGGTCGAGGTGAGGGGGGCGCCAATTCGCCCAGGGCGCTGCTGCCCCTAAGGCTGGCCCTGTATACACACGTACACATGTGAAATCACCTTACTCCAATATGTGCGCGACATCCTTGAAGGTTTGCGACCAGCCTTCCCCTCGTATGTAGGCGGCTCATTGGGCATTCTGAATTAATTCCGTGGGATTAGGCCAGAATCCACTTACACGTGCCCCACTTGATGCGGTCTGCCCACACACCAGTCTCCTTCGCGAGGGAGTTCAGGCGCGGGATTACTTTTTCAATTAAGGTCAAGTACGCATCCTGGACCTGGCAGGTTAATATCACAGGACGCGCTGGCAGGGCTGTCTCTGTGCACTCAACATTGCCAGTGCACTTGAGGGTCTGGGGACACACATCCACTTTAGCGTGGAGCACAGACGCTCTCACAGAACTGAGGCAGGGATGTGGGGGGCGTGGGAGGCTGACTGGTCACGAGGAAGATTTGTTATTTCTAGCCCACTGTATTATCTCCATTAAGCTCCTTGGGCGGCTTGAAGGCCAGCTGTGCTCACCGCCACGAAACGTATTTTGTGCTCTTTGTGGGAGGATCAGTATGTGTTTTTTTTTTTTTTGGAGTCTGGAGGTACTGAGACACCAAGGTTATGTTATGAAACTTGTGGTGCACAGACCACCAATGTAATCGGCTCTAAGCCTTTCCTTTTATTCACAGAGTTTTCCCAATGGGGCGTTGCCATTATAAAACACTTCTGTGATTTAGGCCCCAAGTGTGGCAAACATTCTGCAACATAACAATAAAAGCGGTCTGCGGTTTAGGGAAGGTTGAGCTTTTTAGGGGTTTGTCTGAGGTCCGGAATTAAGGGCACGGTCTGTGGATTGGACCACGTAATACTTGTGCTAGCAGCCAATGAAGTTGAAGTTGGGTTTGAACAGAAAGTGGAGTGATCAGATGGGCTGAGGGCTTAGTGCCACGCACAGCACGAAGGGTGGAGAGCGGCACGAGAGAGGGGTTCATATGTTATGCAAAGTACTTTGTCTGTAGTTCCGGCGAGACAGACACCCTGTGGAGAGATCTCATATGGGGTCAGAGTCAGTCACCAATGGTGCCTGGTCGGAATTTGGTGTTTTTGAAGGGAGGTCAGTTCACAAGGCCTCACCATAGTCCATACAGAAGACTGTACACTAAAAAGCCTCTAGGAAAGCACTGCATAGTTGTCTGAGCCAGAAGAAGGGGCTGGAGCGTTCCTTTAGACATGGCCTTCCTTTCGGGGTCCTATCCAAATTTGCAGAGAGGAACCATCTGTGCCTGTCACTGCTAGTAAAGGTGGCAGAGTATCCGAGTGGCAACTTCGGTGGGGTGATATTGTATGTATATATGTTCTACGTAACAAGCTTTGGCGAAAGCGCTATATGAATAACACATCATTAAGATCATCATCAAAAGAAGTGGCCGGAGAAAAGAAAAAGAGAACATGAATGCATGGATTTGGCATGGACCCCTCTGGGTGTGCCCTGTTCATTTTGAGGTTGTTCCGCTGCAAACACTCTTTGTGGGGAGCCATTCAGGCCTGAGCGAACCTCCTGAAAAGACATTTGCAAATATTTGCAGGTCTGGTCCTCGAAATGCAGGTGAGCTGCAGATGTGTGCAGATGCCTGGGGCTTCGGAATTATTTGGGAGCCCCCAATAATTATTTGGAAGCCCAGCGGGTGGGGAGTGGGGGGGAAGGGGCGACTCTCCACACAAAGGGAAATGCATTGAATTTTAACCATAAAAAAACACACCCTCTGTTGCCCAGCCAGGATCACTTCCAAGCAACCAACATACATGAGCCCTAAACTGCTGGCACTGCTGTGGGGTGAACACCGAAGAATCTGGAGACAGTCCTCCTTCACATGTACCCGTCCAATATTCCCGGCTATTAAATGCTGATGTATGTTGTTGGGAAAGTAAGCCTAGGCCCTAGCGAATGGGAGAAGGGTTATTTTTGTACGTAAAATGTGTTGTATTGCCCTAGGGGTGGGGGAATGGGCAGGCCTCGCAACCCAACAGCCTTTTCATCTTTTTTCTTAAAAAGTCAATCGCCTCCCGAACTTGGTAAAAGTTAGAAGATCTGCAAAACACTGAAATACCCTAAATTTCAGGTGTTTCAGTGTTTAGACATATACATTGGCCCAGGCTTAGTGACATGTATATTACCAGTAGCCCAACATATATTGTCAGTCAAGAAAAGTAACTCCTGAATAAATGCTCTCTTAGTAATATTTTCACAATGTCTTATGGACTAAGTATTAACTCTTAATTTAAGCATTCTCTTCACTACATTAATGTGTGCAATTGATCCCCAGGGCATTGCATGCCTTCAGTGACACCCTTTCAACACTCTCAATCGCTGGAAAACTGCATAAAATCTCAAACGTCACAAGACCTCTATTCTTGACACTTTATTTCCAATCATGCAAAAAGATGTGAGGAAGACGAAAGAAATCACACTTGCGCGGATGATCCGCTGCCTGGGACAGACTATCAATAACACTCTCTTACTGGATAGGCGAGATCCTCCCAAAGAAGAGGGCATTCGAAGGAGAACTCACTTGCCTCAATGGTGTGAATGGGAGCAATTAAAAAGAGCCAGGGATTCAGGAGACCAGTGCTCAGGCAGGCATGATCCATTGAATGTATTCCCCTGGTAGCCACATCTTTAAGCACAGCTGTCGGGATCAATGCTGGGAATTGAACAATGTCACGTAATGTAAGAGGGGACCAATGTAGGCTGGCAGCTTCAACCTTCCCAGCCAGACCTAGGCTCCAATCGGCCCCATGACCCGTAATGTAAGAGGGGACCAATGTAGGCTGGCAGCTTCAACCTTCCCAGCAAGACCTAGGCTGCGATAGGCCCCATGACCCGTAATGTAAGAGGAGACCAATGTAGGCTGGCAGCTTCAACCTTCCCAGCCAGACCTAGGCTCCAATTGACCCCATGACCCGTAATGTAAGAGGGGAACAATGTAGGCTGGCAGATTCAACCTTCCCAGCAAGACCTAGGCTCCAATCGGCCCCATGACCCGTAATGTAAGAGGAGACCAATGTAGGCTGGAAGATTCAACCTTCCCAGCAAGACCTGGGCTCCGATTGGCCCCATGACCCGTAATGTAAGAGGGGACCAATGTAGGCTGTCAGATTCAACCTTCCCAGCAAGACGTGGGCTCCAATCTGCCCCATGACCCATAATGTAAGAGGAGACCAATGTAGGCTGTCAGATTCAACCTTCCCAGCAAGACCTAGGCTCCAATCGGCCCCATGACCCGTAATGTAAGAGGGGACCAATGTAGGCTGTCAGATTCAACCTTCCCAGCAAGACCTAGGCTCCAATCGGCCCCATGACCCGTAATGTAAGAGGGGACCAATGTAGGCTGGCAGATTCAACCTTCCCAGGAAGACCTAGGCTCTGATTGACCTCATGACCCGTAATGTAAGAGGGGACCAATGTAGGCTGGCAGATTGAACCTTCCCAGCAAGACCTAGGCTCCGATAAGCCCCATGACCCGTAATTTAAGAAGGGACCAATGTAGGCTGGCAGATTCAATCTTCCCAGCAAGACCTAGGCTGCGATAGGCCCCATGACCCGTAATGTAAGAGGAGACCAATGTAGGCTGGCAGCTTCAACCTTCCCAGCCAGACCTAGGCTCCAATTGGCCCCATGACCCGTAATGTAAGAGGGGACCAATGTAGGCTGGCAGATTCAACCTTCCCAGCAAGACCTAGGCTCCAATCGGCCCCATGACCCGTAATGTAAGAGGAGACCAATGTAGGCTGGAAGATTCAACCTTCCCAGCAAGACCCAGCGAGACCTAGGCTCCGATAAGCCCCATGACCCGTAATGTAAGAGGGGACCAATGTAGGCTGGCAGATTCAACCTTCCCAGCAAGACCTAGGCTGCGATAGGCCCCATGACCCGTAATGTAAGAGGAGACCAATGTAGGCTGGCAGCTTCAACCTTCCCAGCCAGACCTAGGCTCCAATTGGCCCCATGACCCGTAATGTAAGAGGGGACCAATGTAGGCTGGCAGATTCAACCTTCCCAGCAAGACCTAGGCTCCAATCTGCCCCATGACCCGTAATGTAAGAGGAGACCAATGTAGGCTGGAAGATTCAACCTTCCCAGCAAGACCTAGGCTCCAATTGGCCCCATGACCCGTAATGTAAGAGGAGACCAATGTAGGCTGTCAGATTCAACCTTCCCAGCAAGACCTAGGCTCCAATCGGCCCCATGACCCATAATGTAAGAGGAGACCAATGTAGGCTGTCAGATTCAACCTTCCCAGCAAGACCTAGGCTCCAATCGGCCCCATGATCCGTAATGTAAGAGGGGACCAATGTAGGCTTGCAGATTCAACCTTCCCAGCAAGACCTAGGCTCCAATCGGCCCCATGACCCGTAATGTAAGAGGAGACCAATGTAGGCTGGCAGATTCAACCTTCCCAGCAAGACCTAGGCTCCGATTGACCTCATGACCCGTAATGTAAGAGGGGACCAATGTAGGCTGGAAGATTCAACCTTCCCAGCAAGACCTAGGCTGCGATCGGCCCCGGGACCCAGGCTCACTGGAGCTTCTGGGAGCTTCCACTCCTATGGATTGTACTTTAGAATGTTACGTGCAGACTAAGCATCAGCATCTGGGCATTGTACAGGAAGAGGAACAATCATTTTTATCTGAAACCTGCATGTTTAATGGACACCAGTATTTGTGTTGCAGTTGAGAGAAAGTCAAGGGGGACGGTTTGGGTCTATTTGACCTAAAACATTTGACCTAATCTCATTTGATCGAATTTATTTGACCTTTTTTCCAGTATAAAATGCGGGGGGCACCCGCAACCCCCCCACTTCACCTCAACCTAATCTATACCCTTACCCACCCCATATATATATATATATATATATATATATAACAAAACAAAAAATCAATCAAATGTTTTCAGTCAAATGTTTTAGGTCAATTATGCTTATATCAAGGGGGACAATACTTGCTCACCCTTTAGCTCTCCAGATGGTCACACTATTACTTTATGCACCCCATAACACATGCCGATTGCTATGTTGACTCAGCATAATGTTTGTTCCGCTCTACACTGCAACTGGGGAAGCCAGGTGAGGCTTGGACCAGCCCAGGGTCAAACAGCTGACTCAAACTCGATTTAGGGTTGAGCCAGTGCGCCTATTTCCAGAAAAACGAATATGGTGACAATAAATATCTTGCTGGTGCTGTACAGGGAAAGAACCTGCATCATGCAATGGTGTCGTAGCTCGCCGAGCTACCTTGCCAACTCGGTTTATGACTTGATTCAGTTTATGTCAGTTTCATTCTTGAGACATTACCACTATTGGAATCTGGATGAATTCCTTTGGATTTAGAATCCAAAAGCAGATTCCAAAGCTGCAGCCACAGTGATGATCTATTCCCAGTGCTCAAAAACGACCTTTAATGCTCAGAATAGCTCCGCCCGCTTTGTCGATGTTTTGCATTTAGGGGTGACTAGCATTAGACTGCTGCAGGGACAGCCGTGTGGGCAAAGAGTGTCTGATGGCTATCGCCTCCATTGTGTTCCCTAAGGAGTGTGTGTGGTGGGTAGTTAGAAAAAGATGGGGTGCAAAAAATCTGCAGGGTGTGAGAAACAAGCTGTACAAGCAGGTGATCATATGATGCATTTTCTTTCATTGTGTTTTGTTTGATGTAACTTGCTAATGACGTCTTCGAGCATCAAATACTAATGTCACGCTTTGTGACGTAATTTTCTTCAGTGTCACTCATGGCGATGTCAATACATGTGCACATTTGAGGCCGTGCTCTTGTTTTGACACACCGGACATTGCAAATCTGGGCTTGTGTTTTAGGGGGCGCCAGGAGGCCAGAAGGGGGCTTGTGTTTTCTGGGAGCAAGGACACCAGTTAGTGGAATGTGTTGTGGTGGGCTGGGGCAGAGGCGTAGGCAGGGTAGGGCCTGAGGGGCAAGGCCCACCCAAAATCTTTAAATGCCCACTCAGCAGCGCTGTGTGGGAATTTACAGATATGTTTGTCAGTCCATTAGGCTCAACTACATTAGCATCAGCCCCTGTTTGCTAGACAATCCTGGCTACGCCTCTGCGTGGAGGTCGGGGGGAGGGGGATGCATGACACCAGTCAGAGGCCATTCTTTTGTCAGCTCAGCTCGAGCTGGGCTCTAAAAGCCAAGCCCGACCCCACTGGCCCGGCTCGGGTTCAGCCCTACTCAACACTCCTCTGGCTCTCCCTCCTCCACACTACGCTTTCCGGCCACGCTATCCATGCAGACACCGCCATGCCCCACTCTCTCTGTCCTGTCACTGCACCACGCATCCTGCCCAACTCCATGTCACTGTGCATCTCCCCCTGTCTACACACCCACCCCTCTTTACCGCTGGATGACGCATTGGACTGTCCACGCCAATAATAGCCAGTACCCTGTGGCCCACTCAGAATCTACCTCATGGTGGCATTTGGTTCCAGATTAGACACACGCACACATACATTCATACCATAAAATGCACGTTGCCATGTGCCCATGTGGCAAACTGTATGTTTGCAGAGCATCAATCCTGCATCCGCCTCTGTTTACACTGCAACCCCCCTTCTGCGCCTCTGTGCCCATTATCTTGACAGCGTCCTCAAGCGCTGCCTTTTTAATGTCTTCCTAGAGACCAACTTACTTTCCAAAGGGAATTCTGCGCGCGCTGTGCAGGCAGTCAGCCCCCCGTCCATCGGAGGCTTTATTGGCAGCCGCTGGCGATGTTTCGCATGACATATAAAACCCACAACAGATCGAATGTCTCCAGTGCATGTATACATACCCCCTACATACAGGCGCATGCACCCACTCGCTCTGCTGCGTTCCCGAGCACTGTGCGGGTGCTATCTCGCCGACCACCCGCACCCCGACTCACCGGTCCAGTACTCGGCGCTATCTTACCTCAGTGCGCCAGGGCGTCTCTCCACCCCCGGAGCAGGGGCTGGCGAGGGAAGACTGGGGAAGCCCAATGCCATGGTTTCCTATCATTCCGGGCCCCAAGACAGCTCCTCACGCGATGGGACCCCGTGCCAAGCAAGTCCCGCGGAATAGCAACCCTGCCAGCCGGGACCCATGCCTCCTCTCCCCGTCTAAGCCCCGCGTGAAGAAGAGGGCACGTTCACTGTCCTCCTTACAAGCCGCGACAAAGGCCTGTCCCCGTTTAATCCGGGGTTTATCCAGACCCAGACAACAGGAATTGCGCGAGATGCGTCTGGACTCGGAGCCCCCAGTGCGAGATCAGCTGAGCCGGACAGGATGCCCCGTCCTCAGTCCCGCCGCTTCCTTCCTCCCCTGGTCCCTGGGAGAGAGTCCGGGGCACGGGCCCGCTCACACGCCTTCCTCTCCTCACAGCATGTGACTCACTCACTGCCGGCTACTCCTTCTTCTCCATGCTTCCCACAGCACCGAGACCTGTTTCTATCTCTAGTGTGTGGACGGATCCAAACGCGGGGCCCGGGCAATTAAGTTAACATCCCTGGCATGTCTACCTTCAAATCAGCACAGACATGCCCCAGTGCTAGAGTACAGGAGCAGCAACCCACCTAGTAATGTAGTGATGCAAGTATGCATTCTCAACACAGCTGTTGCAAAACAGTGTAAAACTGACTTGCCAGTGGGCCAGCTGCATTAACCAAGCCGGGCCCTGGGGATGCTCAAATATGCACAGTGGGGCGTGGGGGCACTCTCAGTTTAAAATTGTACCCATGCTCGTCCCCATTTTCATAAAGCACCCCCTTTCCTTGTTATTAAAATGTATTTGAAACACCCCTTATTCCCGCAATCAAAAAGTGTGTAAACAATTACAGCACCCTGATGCATGCACATGTTTTGCTTGCACAAGACAAGCAGACATCTCTGTGTATTGCCCCGCTTGTTTTCACATCACAGAATTGTTTCACACAAGCATCTTCTGAATCAAATGTGCAAGTGTGCATGCATTGCACGGTTCCAGGCTTATGTGGTGCAGGCACTTACTGTGGAGAATGCACAGAATGAGGGACTTTGGAATGGGGGCCATTCCAAAGGGGCCATCAGCACCTTCTTGGGGAATGACCTGGGGCCTGTGAAGCCCAGCTATGGCGTTTGCCATCACAGCCCTGGCTAATGCCAACCTGCAGTATGCCACAGCAAAAAACTACCCTTTTGTCAGGTTTTCAAGGAAGCAGACCTCCGTGTTTGCACTTCAAAAAAGCGCCATTGTCTCACTGGTTTGGGGACGAGGATGCTCACCACAGAGCAATGTAAGTGCCACCACCGGGCTCACGCACCAGAGCTCGGGCTGCCACAGCTTGTGACGTCCCCTAAAACGAACAGCCACCGTTTCCAATAGTTCCTAAGAAATGTGTCCTGGTTGGGAATGCCTTAAGGAGGCACTACAGAAACCATGCACCCGTGCACGTGCAATCAGCAGAAGAGCCAAAAGGGCCCATCTGCAAAAAGTACAGTCTTTCAATTCCTTTTTGTACCGAGGCAATGTCCATCGCAGTCCTTTGGCCTGTTGCAAACATGCAGTGCAAGGACATGGCTCTTGCATTAGAGCAATTGCACTTACCACGGCAGCGTGTTACAGTCCTTAATGTTAGCGAAAACCCCATGAACTGCGGCGACTGACCATCATCCAAGTTAGTTTCGTTTTATGTATTCACATAGCGCTGATATGGCCGAGGGCGTAAGGGTGCTACACCAAACAATAAACACAGTAACGAACACGCATAACACGAAATTAAATTCAGCAAATTACAAAAATAATAAAAAAAATGATTAATTAAGCACAGTCCTCAAGTTAGAGGCAGATGACTTGTTGGTCAGATGTGTACATGAATGCAAAAATGAAGGAAAACTGCTCTGACCACTGCCTATGATAATACAGCCTGTATTGTTCCCTGGGCAACATTCCAGCCTATGATAATACAGCCTGTATTGTTCCCTGGGCACCTTTCCAGTCTATAATAATAAAGCCTGCACTGTTCCCTGGGCACCATTCCAGCCTTTGACAATACAGCCTGTATTGTTCCCTGGGCAACATTCCAGCCTATGTTAATAAAGCCTGCATTGTTCCCTGGGCACCATTCCAGCCTATGATAATACTGCCTGTATTGTTCCCTGGGCACCATTCCAGCCTATGATAATACAGCCTGTATTGTTCCCTGGGAACCATTCTAGCCTATGATAATAAAGCCTGTATTGTTCCCTGGGCACCACTCCAGCCTATGATGAAACAGCCTGTATTTTTCCTGGTGCACCATTTCAACCTATGATAATACAGCCTGTATT
Organism: Ambystoma mexicanum; assembly: GCF_040938575.1. Lineage (NCBI taxonomy): Eukaryota > Metazoa > Chordata > Amphibia > Caudata > Ambystomatidae > Ambystoma > Ambystoma mexicanum. Next base: position 782,336,923 of record NC_090931.1, read on the forward strand.
GTTCCGGGGCACCATTCCAGCCTATGATAATACACCTGTAGTGTTCCCGGTGCACTATTCCAGCCTATGATGATACAGCCTGTATTGTTCCCAGTGCACCATTCCAGCCTATGATAATACACCTGCATTGTTCCCGGTGCACCATTCCAGCCTATGATAGTACAGCCTGTATTGTTCCCGGTGCAACATTCCAGCCTCTGCACAGGCTGTATTGTTCCCGATGCACCATTCTGGCCTATTATAGTACAGCCTGTATCATTCCTGGTGCACCATTTCAGCCTATGATAATACAGCCTGTATTGTTCCTGGTGCACCATTCCAGCCTATGATAATACACCTGTATTGTTCCCGGTGCACCATTCCAGCCTATGATAGTGCAGCCTGTATTGTTCCCTGTGCACCATTCCTTAATATGCATCCTTGGCATTCCACTCATCAGCCATTCAACCCTTGGTAGCAGAACGTCGCAGGCCAGATTACCGTCCATTGATGCAAGTACAAATGGATTTTGCGCAGGCACGTAGAGCATTTGTGCACGTGCAATTGTATTAGTTCCAGGGCAATTGACTTTGCACTGCGTTTGCAGTAGTGCCAGTTAAATCGTGCATGCGCAGGCCCCAGCGCTGCAGAAAAGAACCAAGCAAGAGTCCTTTCAGAAAATGGACTTCTGGCAGAGCTGGAAAGCTGGACCAGGTCAGGTGTGAGTAGATCATCTGGTCCTGTATTTATGTTTTCATCCTGGAATGTGTCGCCTTGCAGTTACTATGGGATCCGCAAACCTTGAATTACCAGGATGTGGAGAAAAGCTAAGACTAGATGACACTGTACTCGCATTGAACACTAGCCCACTTCAGATCGCGGTTTTGTGAGCAGGTGCTCTGCTGGGACACCTGTCTCCTTAATAATTGCAATTCATATAAACAAAAAAAACCTAACCTGCAGCATGCGCACTAACAGCACATGCTATACCCCCGGTTTGGAAGATGGGACTCGCAACCTACAGATAGACCTCTGCAGCAGGCGTGATTACTGGCTAGGATTTATTTCCCCGATAGCCTTGCCAGTCACCAAAAAGGATTCCCAGAATGTTGAAGGGTCTGGGTACGGTTGCTGAAAGGACTTTACCACACAAGGTATCAGGGCATTTATAAACAGGTCATACCTTGACACTTCCCCAGGTCTAGCGGCCTGTCAGTCAGCTGTCAGGAACAGAAGAGGGGGGATTTGACATGTGATGGGCTGAGAGCCAGATTGCCTGCATCAGGGCCTGGCATACTCACTGGCGCAAGCTTCACATACTGCCGCCAGTCAGGGGCAGCACCAGCCCCAGGATTTATAGGGCTTTAGGGAAGGTGCAGGCTGATGCTGAGCCCTGGGCGCCAAAGGGAAAGGGGTGCTACCACAAGAGCCTGTCACATTTCTCAGCTGGGAGAGCAGAGTGGTTACATTTAAACAATCACGTCATGAACGTGGCAGCAGCTGCAAGTGTACAGAGTCAGAGGACAAAAGCCCGCCCAGTCGATATATATACACCCCCTATGATGAAGCCAGAGGCTTAACAGCTGGGCTGAGCTTGTACATGGCCCGCACTGCCAATGATTGACATCACTTTGTGAAACTAAATAGCCTCCGAGTTGGGATGAAAGATCATCTAAGGAGCCAAAGGATGGTGTAATAGATATTCAGTCTCTCGGGCTCAGAGGCAGGGGGGTTGACGGCCCAATGGTTTAATGGCCCCCACTCACGACCAGCTTTCAAAACTGTCACCCAGCACCCCAAAATATTGAGGCTGGCTCAACCCTTGCCGCCAGTGTTCATTATGCCTGCTCTGAAAGCGAGAAGATTAAGTCCATAACTTATTCCCATTCAGTCCTTTGATTTTCTGTTGACATGGTAGTACATGTTTGTGGGAAGTGTCCCTTTAAGCAATAGACCCCGAGCAGGGGGGACATTACGACTTCAGGTAATGGCCGGGGGCCCATAGTTACAGGCCTGAGTGAAACGAGAGCCTTAATGAAGGCCCCGGGGCATTACCTGAAGTGGTAATGCCCCCCCTGAGAGGGGCCTATTATTATTAGTACCCCAGCCCATAAGACTGGGGTACTAAGAGCATTTATTTTATTTTCCAAAACGCTCTTTCGGAACAGATTTTTTTTTTTAAATGGCCTCTGGGGAAGGCAAAACGAAGTCCCTTTTCCCTTTAAGTGGCGGCCATTAAAAATGAATGACAAAAAGTAAACAAACAAAATGGCCGCCATGGAAAGGGTGAAGGCACTACAAGTAGTCCCTTCTCCCTTTAGATGGCGGCCATACAAGATATAGGGAAACATGTTTTTTTTAAAAAAAAATTCTGCCATGGAAAGGAGAGAAGGGTTTACGTATAGTCCCTTCTTCCTTTCCATGATGGCCTGTCGCAGATCGGGAGCAGACGCGCTGGGAACATAACTGTTCCCAGCGCGTGCACTCTTGAAATTGACAGAAAAGAAGGTAAGTGGGGTTGGGAGGGCGGGGAGGGAATTCTTTGGATTGGGGGAGGGAGGGAGTAGGGGAACAACACTTACCTCAATCCCTGGCAAGGGAAGATGGCGGCGTCCAGCTGTGTGGTGGCTAGCAGCAGGGATTACCCCATTCCGAGCCTCCTCATTGGCTGAGTGGCTGCCACACCACCCCCCCTACCCACGCTGGGGAAGTAAGGAATGTTGTGGGGAGAGGGATTCCTGGTCGGGTAACAGCCCAGCAAGGGCCAATGAGATTGCATCAATGAGATTGCATGTTACAATCTCATTGTCCCTCGTCGGGTACTAATTAAAGGTATAGTAGCTCTTCTGAGAAACACAGGTACCAATAGTAAAGTAAAAAGTAGTACCAATAGTAAAGTAAATCTATCTGACTGAGAAATGTTGGGGATGTAGCAGCCAAACCTAAGACTTGCTGGTGCCATCACATTTAAAGTAGAGCAGCCCTGGTGTGAAGAGATGGTACACTTCCATTACCAGGCGAGCCCCCAGCTGAGGAACGTAGGCACAGTCCCACTAAAATTACAGAAGCTAGAAGCTATAATGCTTTTGTCCCATTAAATCACAACAACGAAGTGTGCCTTACACCTGTTGAAGAGGGTTTAAGGAGAGTTAAGAGTGCATCACCAAATAATCCTTGCCCCCGCTGCTGAGAATAAAAAGTGCACGTGTCCTTTGACGTGCCCATCCAAGCCTATGCGCAACCCATCTTAATAATCAGCACCAAATGCTTTCCATTTTCATACAAAATGGCACCTCTCCCTGCTTCCAATGCAAAGGCAACGCATGCAACTGTGAAATGCTAAAAAGCAAAGCATCACAGGTCAAATGTTTCACGCAAAGGTGCTGTTGCTGCTCAGCGGCCTCCATTAAGGGAAACGAGAATAGCGGGAGGCAACACTGCAAGCATACAGCTCCAGCCTCGTGTACACCTTAGTAATATATTAGTAATTGCCATGTAAACCAGACAATGACAAGAAAATCAAGCAAGCTGGAAAACATCCAGCCTGAGCACAGACTGTGCCAGCCTTGCAAATGACGGGACAGCGCACAACCTTACCAGCAACCCAGAGTTACAGCGCGTAACCTTACCAGCAACCCAGAGTTAAAGTGCGTAACCTTACCAGCAAACCCAGAGTTACAGCGCGTAACCTTACCAGCAACCCAGTTACAGCGCGTAACCTTACCAGCAACCCAGAGTTTGAAAGTATCTCCTGCACTGCAAGAAACGGGAGGTAATTCCGTTACTGCCACTTTACCGTCACCTAAGCACGCCACCGCACTACGAATTTCAGCACGAGCATTGGCGTTGTACCATCAGCTAAAATATGTAGTAAATCTTTCACCTGACCGCCAAAAAACATCAGCATTACCGCAGTAGAAGTTCTGATCACGGTAATTCCATAAAATTCCACATGGAGGTCAATGGACTCCACAAATGAGGATTAACACCACGGTAGCACCACTTGCAATTCCAAGGGGATCGAGTAGTGGTAACATCAATCAATTTTGGAGGTAGGTCAGCAGATTTACCACGGATTTACCGCCGAACTCGAAACTAGGCCCATTGAGCCTGAGCGCATCATCTGCCTGCGTTGCTGCAACAGAAACCAATGAATGTGAGCGCTGGCTCAGCAAATGTTACCTGCCCCTTGCCGTAGCAGCTCCAGCACCACTGATTAGGGGTGCCCCAGATTAATTTAGGTTTTTAGTGGGGACACCCAATTGAAACGTGCCAGCCAGAGGACGTTTACTAGCACTGGGGCGCCTGCTTCAGTTTAAGAAGCATGCACCTTTCACCTGGAAAACATAGAGCACTGTTGGCATTAAGGAGGCTCCATTCAAACCACTTCAGCGCTGTTAGGATGTATATATATGCTCTACTTCATTGAAGCTGAGAGATTAATGGTGGCTGTGTATGCCAGAACCGCAGCTACCAACGCGCAACCGTCTGGAAAACACCAGAAAGTGAAAAGCCTGTTGCTGTGCACGGAGCAACCTTTCCTTCCACCGTAACATCCTGCGGTACATCAGGGAATAGATTATCTAACATTTGCAGCGGTGCTAAACCTGGAGAAATGGATCTCACCCCATCTTTTCTGCTTGGGTAATTCGGAATAGAGCAACAGGTTTCGGCCCAATCCATACTATCTAAACATGTTTGCAAAAGGACATAAATGAGCCTGACTTGATTTTGTACTGCCTTTGCTGAGTAACATAAAAAGAAATACGTTTACTGCCTTCCCTTTTATGCTATGCAGCAAATATAGTAACACAAAGGGTTAATTTCTGATCTGGTTAAAGCATTTCTATATGATAGAATTGGGGCCAAACCCGTTTGCTCCATTGTGTATTTTCTAAGCAGAAACACTAGAGCTAACTTTACTGGCTCCATTATTTTTGCACAGGGGCAAAGTTAAAATAATCTGGCCACAGTCCACCTCAGTAGCACTGAACAAGCCTTAATGAATGAACTCGCAGTTGAGGCCATCTCAGAAGTGTGCCATCGGAAACTGCTGTTCCTGGTCTAGCTGCACGTGCTTTAATAGCACAGCTCAGCCAGCGACACCGCGTTGCACTTTGTAGAGTTGAGCACTGCTGAAGCTGTTCAGTGTAACACAGTGTTCCCTTTGCACAGCCCTGTCCTTCTGGCGGGGCGGCCGCAGTCTAATTATGGGAAGGAAATGGGCAGAAGATTAATGGCATTCCTGAGGGCCGCAGGAATGCTCTCTGTGAGCGCTGCAGTGCTGACCTGGCTTCTGCAGGGATTTCCAGGAGCTTTGGAAACACGAAGGACGCAAGGAGGTCCAATATCGCGTCCCTGTGCACTCTCTAGTGGTTGGCAACTTCCACGTCCGCTGCCTACCGACTGTCAACTTCCGCCTCTCTGTTGACAACGTTTTGACTCCGTCCACCTTTCACTCACCAGAGACTGCTATGATCCACTTTCGGCTCTTTGCGCATAGCCTTCCGCCCTCTGCTGTCTCTATGAAACCATCTGACACCCTCTGATACGAGGAGACTACCATCTTCCAACTTTTGAAGTGTATAGAGTGCCAATGTACACGGCCCACTCTATCCCAAAGTACAGATATTGACCCACTGCCTGCAGAGTGCCATCTCCCACCCTCCACTGTCTGCGGATTGCAAAAACCCACGCTATGCTGCGTGCGAACACCCATTTCACACCCTCTCCTGGTTTTAGATTGCTAATTTCCACCCTCTGATATCTGTAGACTGCCATCTTCCGCTCTGCGCTGTTTGCGGATTGCCAGCTTCCGCGCCATCTTCCACCTCACACTGAGTACAGACTGTCATCTTTCACCTTTCGATGTATACAGACTGTCAATGTACACCCACCTCTGCCTCAGGTGCCAAATTCCACCCTCTGCTGCCTGCAGTCTGTCATTTTCTACATTTTGCAGTTTGAAATGTTCTTCCTACACCCACCACTGTCTCCAATTTGCCACATTCCACCCTCCTCTTTCCCTTGGCTGGCACCTTCTGCACCGGCTGTCTGCAAACTGGCATCTTTCACCTTCCACTGTTTGCAAATTACCAACTCTGACCTTCCCTCCACTCTATGCATATTGCATCCTTCCACTCTCCACAGTCACAAAACCACAAACTTCAACCTTGCAGTGTTTGCAGATTGGCAACTTCCAACTTCTGCTCTTTGCACATTGGAAACGTCCCCCTTCTAGTGCCTGAAGACTACCATTTTCCACCCCTCCTGTTTGCATTTCACCAAATTCCGCACTCTGCCCCATCTTCCCTCTATCAGTGTCTGCAGGCGTCCATCTTCCTTCCACAATTTTCTCACCATATCTGACTTCAGGGAAAAGAGGATGACTAATTCAGCGGTTGTCTGTTCTCCTAAAGAAAATACTGACGGGGTATTCTTCAGCCAAAGGAACTGTGATTATTTCTTGTTGAAGTGAGTTAGTTTACTGTCAAAGTTGCTCTAGGCTAGACTACTGCAACAGCATCTTCCTCAACCTTCCTCTTTCCCCCTTCGCACCCTCCGACTAACCCTGAAAAGTACTGCAAGACTTATCCTTGGCCTCAAGCCCAGGGACAGCATCTCTCCAGCCCTAAATTATCTCCATTAGCTCCGGGTAACCGCAAGGGTCACATTCAAGACCCTTTGCATCATCCACAAGGCTGTCTGGGGCCTGGGATCTCTTTAAATCCAGCTTTCCCTCCCTAAATACCACCCAGCCAGAGCCCTTCAGTCTTCTGGCTCCAACTCTCTGCAGGTCAAACGCTTCTCCAAGCAGAGAATGGGAGGTAGATCCCTTTCTTCGGCTGGCACCTCCCTCTCCCCATCAGCATTGAGCCAGATCTTCTTTAGTTTCCGGAAACTTCTGAAGACTTTCCCTTTCTCCTCTTCCTCCCCCTCCCCTTCCCTTGCTAACTCTCCATCTGCTGCTGCGACTTGGTCCCTTCAGAATCATACAGGGGCCAGGCCACCATCTACCAGTCCCCCCAGCATCCTTTGCAAGCACTTGCCCTAGGGCTCTCTTCCCTGGACTAGCCCAACTTGGTCCGCCCTGTTCACCGCACTTATCCTCCCTCCCCCTGGCACTTGCTACCTTGGCCCACCCAGCCCTTGCTCGCCCCACCCTTTGGGGTACCCCACTCCTGCACTCCTCCCTCTGCCCCCCACCCCCTTGCACTTACCACCTTGTCATGCACTTGCATGGTAGGATTGTCACAAGGTCAATATAACAGGTTTTTGCTGTTTTACTTTTTTGATTCCCATGTCTCCCCTCATCTTCTCTTGTGGCGCCAGGAACACACATGTGCGTAGGCGCCATAAAAATGCCCAATAAATAGAATAAATAAATAAACTGCTGAGGACAAATATCCGCCTCCTATTTGCATAGACATATGTAATAGCCCAGCAGTTACGGGGTTAAACAGAAAAAACAGGTATTTGCCATTGTTCTCACTATACAGCTTTTACATACTGCTGTAGATGTATGCCAACTTATTTTGCTCAGATATGACGAGCTGCACACAATTTGTTATATGAATGTACAGTGTTTTGCATAAAGGAATACAGCAAAAACACTGCATCTTGTTGTTGCGGTGACTCGTAGAATATTCTGGAAAAGGCTATTAAGTTCACAAGACATGTTTCAATGGCTTTGCAGAAGATTGTGGTTTATCTCCTACTCCAGGACAATGCCATGGTTATATCCAGGCAGTGTTGGGGGACATGAGAAATAAACCTTTGAACTTCAAGGCCTCTGTGGAACTGCAGAAATCGCCTTTTTTTATATAGCGCTAGGGTAGTTTCTCCTTGATGAATTTTAAAGCACATTTTAGTCAACCGGTAAGCATTCTTGTCTGAAGAGCGAGACCTCCAAATAACAGATCTGGTTTGGTTGCTTGTTGAAAAGGCCGCAAGCCAGAGTTACTCTTTTTAACGGCATCATCTGTCCGTGAATAACACTCGATGATACCTACCAAAAGAAGGACCATACCTGGACCCAGCAAACAATTAAAATAAAAACTGCCACACAGACAGCTAGCAACAAATGACAATGGGAGGATTTTCAATTGTGTAATGGTTTACTACAGATATTTCATAGATATTCACATGAAAAGGCAGGACACATAATAAATACGGAATTTGCAGAATGAAAAATTGAGAATATTTCAAGACCTGTCAGTATGATAGATTAAAAGATAATTACAAAATCTGTATAAAGTTAAAATCAGTGACGTTTGCATACCCAATATCAATCTTATCCAAAATTCATTCGTAGACATCATTGAATCAATATGTACAAAAAGCTCAAAACATAATGCTCATAGGTCCCGAGTATTTTACAAAATATGAATAAATGTTTCAAGGTCTCAAGAGTATTTGCCTCATCACAGAATCAACATGTTCTGAGGGATTTCTGAACACTGTGGCAAACTCCTAAAATCTGATTAGTGGGGAGCAAGTGGAATCCGAAATACATAAATGTTCTCAGGGGATATGGGTTGTTTGACTGAAAATAAATGACCTACTGCCGAATTGACCAAATTATTTAGGTCACTTTTTTTGGCCTACTGTGGGGTGGGGGTGGGAGACCCCCGACCTTAACCTAATCCCTTACCCCACCCCACATCTATTTCTTTTATTAAAATGTACCAATTGACCTACCGAATTTGACCCAAAAAATGCAGTCAATTCGGAGTAGGTCAATTTGGCATTAGATCAAATTGGGTAATACTTCTCAGGCATGTTCTACTGGGAAATCTCTGCAAATATAAGTGAGTCTTAAAGGTTTCAAGAATGCAGGTTGTAAATTCCACCAGCAACCATTTGTTTTCTAGATGAGTGTGGTTGATCACACAATCAAACCGCCCCTCTTTTTTAGTACTATATGCCTAATATTAATTTCACTAAGATAATGGTCTAATTGTTGTTTGCAAGCATGGTCTTCACTAAATAAATTACATAGACACATGGTTAAGAAAATGGTTTATTTTCTAGTTAACAGTAATCTGCAGGCAAACTAACCCCGGAGTGTGAACATTTGCACGTGTGTAATACAGACAAACCACTGCACACTTTTCTCATCCAACTACATCATTCACACTCTTGCTTTGTAAAAAAAAATATGCTGAAACAGAGCTCCCAAATCCTTCTCTTATTAGTCACAGCATTGTAAGCACAAGTCATTTTGCAGTCATCTACGGTTTGTACATAAAGGACTGCCAGTACCAGAATGCATTTCGGTGTGAACCTAAAAGCCAAGACTGGTTAAGTATTCCACCCAATGGGTTATACCACTATCAATACTTAGACACGCTCCAGAAGAGTATATGTGATAATGTCACATGCTTGTAGTCATTTCTTGACAGCGACATGCAGATGTTATACTGCATAACGGTTCAGTTCCACAAAAATGTTTGCCACACCTTTTTGCACATCAGGGAAGCAAATGTGCACCAGCAGCAGCCAGAACAGGTCTGAACACGAGAGATGTGAATAGAATGGTAGGTTGGTCCATCAGGCAATGAGGTGTGCCTTGCCACACCATTCAACAAGCCCTCGAATAGGCAGCTGGGGGTGAGAGGTGGAGCAGACAGTCGGGCTGGCAGTGGTGGCCGTGCACCGTGGAAAAGGCAGAGAGACAATGCAGCCTTTGCGTAGCCTTTTACACTGGGCTGCTGCAGGTGCTAAACTGAAGGCACGTGAAGCGAGGCAAGTGACCCCTGAGTCTCTGTAGGAGAAGCGAGAGGGGCCAGACTGCAGGCAATATCGAGCCATTTCCTCGCCTCGTGCAGGCCTGAACGCTGTGCACAATTCAGTTCTGTTGGTCACCCCAACTGGCACCGAGAACTGCCGTACTAACCCTAGAGAGCCATGGAAAGTTACCACGCATCGATTTCTTCAGAAGGGAACCCTGCACAGTGTTAAACCCATTTCTGGCTCAGAAAGTAGGAATGGATTCAAGAAACCTGAATTCCCGACAGCGCAAACAACTGGTTTTTAAATGTATGCGCCCAGGATTGAAAACCACACCGGTTTCCCGTTTAATCACTGCCAGGCTCTAATCACTCCACCACAGAGAGGCCTACACATTTCTTCCCCAAAATACCACATCCTGCCATAAACTGTTGTGCGACCCCCAGGCTGCATTCCCACAAGCGACCCTTCCGCGTGAGCAGACCTGAATAACCAGTGTTCATCGCAGCATCCAGAGGCTCAGACAAAGCGATGGCAGAAAATGCCCACAGAGCCGTCTAGTTGCCCTTTTGGAAGCTTGCCATCTTTCCCATGGATTGCTCGAATCCTACAGTCCTTTCTGAGTTATAATTCAATATATATTTCTGTTTTTTGCTGCCTGCTCCAGCTCCATCCATTTTCAAAATCCCATCAAGCTTTCACCTTGTGCATCTTGGCATCACATCAGTGGGGAATTTCCGGCCAGAAGTCCCCTCCAGCACTCTGGAAAAGAAGTGAGTGCTCGCTCGGTTCCTGCCTCAGCTGATAGGACCCCCTTCAGATAGTAGTGTCACACTAGACCTGGGGGGCAGACTCCTGTATTGAGAAAAACCTTCCCCAAGACAGTGTCAGACACTCACAGGTAGCGCCGGCTCAAGGTGCGCTCAGAGGGTGCTGCCATACAGGGGCACCCCCCATGTCGCAGCAAATAAAGGGTGCATTGCCTCCAGCTCAGTGTCATGTAGACAGCGCCTATTAAAGGATCACAGCCTGATTCTTGTTTCTTTAATAGGCGTTGTTTACATAACACTGAGCTGGAGGCAAGGTTCCCCATAACACACTTTATAAGAATAGCAGGGGTCTCCGTTCTGTTGTTCAGCTGATACTTGTTCTAGTATCAGCCGAACAACAGAACTGAGCCTCCTGCTGTTGATGATTTGTGGTGGGCGGAGCAGGTGCCGGAAGGGGGCGGGGAGACGCACAAATCTTGGACAGGGTGCTGACAGACCTGGGGCCGACACTGCACACAGGTTCCCTCTTTGTCTTCCTTAGTCACCCATAGCTGCAAAACCTTTTATTCTCCCTTGGCACCCTTGGCACAGCAAGGTGCATCTCCTCTGAGAACATAAGGCTGTGTGCAGCTGCCTTTTGGTGTTCCTCTTCAGAATGAAGAAAAATGAGCGATAGTGGCCAGCCTGTATTTCACAGGGAACACCTCTAGTCTAGATCAGTAGGGTGAGGGAGAAATGCTCAAAGTGACACATGAATAAAAGTAATAGTAAAGAATGTATCAGGTTTGGATCTGATGCTACAATGGACTATATTTTATAATATGAAGATGATCTCTTTAAACTTGGTTACTGCTGAGCGATGGTGAACATGTTGGCAGCCAAATATCAATTCCTATCAAGGGATAGAAATGTGATTAGAGAAGATGCTATCAGTGTAATCAGTAATGTAGCTCAGAGTGATACACCAGACGTGCCTGTTATTTCCAATATTGGTTGTCTGGATAGAAGTATAAAAGCTACAAATAAAAACGATGTGTGGGAAACCTATGGGTAATGGCAATGGCTATCTGAGGTTTCTAAGGCCCATTTCTCAAATACCTGCCGATAACAATAAATTAGTTTGTTCATGGAACACCAGGGGTTTTCGCATTTCGCCTCTGATGATGGCACGTTGGCAAACATAACATATTTTAGCATAATTGCCCTACAGAAGACGTGGATTACCGAGGCCTGTGAAATAGATGGTTGCAGTACCTTGCAGGTCATGGCAGCAAAGGGTCCCATTGGTAGACTTAAAGGAGGGCTGTGGATCACAGTTCAACTTCCTTGGAGTCTACATGGTCCACCTCTATGATACAAGCGGCCCATCATCCTCTGCAGCAGTCGTCATCAAGGGCAGACTCAGTCTTCACGATCTGTCCGCTGAAGACTCCCCATGCTGGATCCTCAGTGCTGTGACTCTTGTGGTGCGCTATAGGATTCCTCGACACCCACTTATCACAATGCGGGACCTCACGCAGCCCCTAGAGGAGTCGAGACACTGCCCGCTAGCTCCACTACTTCTGTGAAGTCACTATAGTAATGCAGACAGAGCCTGCACAGAGCAGGTGAGCACAACAGACGAGGATCAACTAAGAAACTCATGTCACCGCAGGGCCCACAAGATAGATGCCTCACTTCAAACCAATGCACCTTTACGGATCCCTCTGCCCCACAGTGATAGAAATGCAGCAATAGCAGCAAGTGACCGTAGTCCGCACCCGGGTAGCTGAACTTTTACAGTGCAGTGATATTCTACTTTGATATAAGCACTTTTCGTTTTTTTCCTTCCACCATCCTAAAACAATTAACGATTACCATTTGCCTTTGGATAAGCTAAATCATTGTTGTACTGCAAATGGTAGAAAAAGGGATGCTGGAACCAGATTTTGTATTCATAAATGTTCTGGGAATGTCTGGAATCGGACAGGAAAATACTTACCACTGCAGATGAAAAGAGCACTAGAAAAGTAATAAATATAAGGCATTCCTGGTCGTTGGAAAGCAGAAATATAGCGCAAAATAAATGGTGGGTATTTGGTAGGTCATCATACCCCATGCTCAATCTGTGGCAATGAATAACAGTTAAACATTATACGTCTTTCTGATACTTTCAGACAAGAGACTACTATTAAAGTATATCCAGTGGTAGAGGAGGAGGTTTATCTTAGCTTTACAGTGTACGCTTTCCCTAGGGTGGGGCAAATAAAACGACTTTGTGGGAAAAGCTGCACAATTAACCACCCAAGTGAAAAAAATATCGGGGAAATATTGTACATTTTCCATCATGCCCTTGATAAAGTTTTACACATCTAAAGTGATCCCAAACATCATCTACGGGATAGAAGCTAAACCGACAGCCTGGAATCTGGATTGGCAAAGAATTGAGGGAGGAATTTGGAAGAACATTTTAGGCCTTCCCCAAAGCCTATCCATGGCTAACCTTAGATATGAGCTAGCCCTAAGGTCACTTAAAGTACAGGTAGAGTGCAACTGATTTCACTATATCGTAATATCATGTCTCCTCAAGTTAACTCCTTGTATGAGGATTTACAGAACATCTGGGGAAATCCTGTTCTGTGATCTTGACCAACTTGCAGAACTTGGTATTAAGTGTACTGATAGACTGTGAAAGCGACGTAGAAACACTCATTTGCAATCCCATGAAGGTCAAGCAGGCCCTAATGCGTATGGACTGGATCCATATGATAAAGCACATGCAAGAGTCTTTAACAACTGCCTCACTGTCACCGTATGATAAGCAAATCGGCTTTGTACCGAAATATCTGCGGAAGTTTCCAGATCAAAGTGTAAGTCAAAACATTCTAAGATTTCGCTTAAATCTGGTTCACACTGGGGGAGGTGTTGACCAGATGGTGCGGGGAAGCAGAATCGTTGTGTCCTGGATTTGAGGCTCTGCCCAGACAGTCCATAAAACACTTATTAATGGAATGTGGGGGAACTGTGGATTTAAGAATGAAGTACTTTCGGCAGTTTGTAGTGACAGACAGGGGGGTATGATCTCTGATATGTTCTAGGACAGGCTGATAGCAGGCCACAACACTTCTTTGAAATTAAATGTAATAAGGGTCTTGAAAGGGTCTGGATTCATTGATGATGCCCATTGTAAATACTAATAATATGGTGAGTGCTTGTTTCATTTCTTTTTGTGCTTAATTGTGTATCTTCTTTTGAATTAAGGATATGTCAGGTTTTTTTTCTTCTCTTTATCTCTTTTCTTGTTTTTGAAATATTTACATATATTGGAATAATGGACTTACTTTTTCCTTTTAAAGATGTTTTTATGATGATATGTATGGACATTTTACTGATGTTGTATTTGTGAAAAACTGATTTTTCAGTTGTAACAATAAAAAATATATATATATATGATACAAGCGGCCGTAATTAGCTGTGATCTTTCAGAGCATATGGAGATTGTACTTATTAATGTGTATGATCCCCCTAATGGTGTGGAAAACAAACAAAACAGTGCTACAGTGAGAACATTTTTGAGAGAGGCTGAATTAAGCCACCTTTTCTAATCGTAGGTGATTTTAATGCGAATATAGTGTATACGCTGAATGGGTTCCCCGATCAGGGCGAGTCCGATTCAATTGACCCAGTGGACTGTAACAAACAGGGTAAAATATGAGGGCGGAGTATTTTATTCACATAATCTGACTATGCTAAATGGTAACTGTGCGGGAGATGCCCTGAAAGCGTATACACGCATAAGTGGGTGGAGTGCTTCAACATTAGACTATGGGCCTCATTATGAGTCCGGCGGTAGCCGTGCCGGAAAATCCAACAGGCTGCCGCTGGACCCGAAATACCATTCCGCCTCTGTGATTGCCAGAATCAGCGGGGCATTACAACCCCGGTGACCCAGTAATTCCGGAGGCGGAATACCGTAAATCCCCATTCCCATGGGGTCCCATAGGACTCCATGGGGATGGGGATAATGGAAACACCGGTTCCATCTATGATGGAGCCGGTGTTTCCATTTCCGCCTGCAGGCGGGTGGTGTTACTCCCGCCAGGTCAGACAATGGGGACATTTTTGTCAATAATGGCACAAATCATATACAGTGGAATCCCACTAATTTATACAAGGCTAGGAGTGTGGCCGAAAGACAACTTCCTTTGTTCACTGAGAGATGGCGTAAGGAATGTGAACGTAATGGACCTTCTCTAATAGAGCACTTCACTGCCATGATTCCATGTACTAAGGAAGTAACACAAATAAAAAAAACATAGTTACAAGACTCCAAGCGAACACTGGAACTGAGACAGCGTAAGTGGGCAACGCTATGATCACAAAATACAGGCTACAAATACGAAATTGCACTGACACTACAGGTAGGGCAAGTAGAAGAACAGCCTCAGATATTTCCACAAGGATTACATTTTTTAAGTCTAGGTTCCGCAGATGGTTGAAAAGCTACCATGCAAAGTGTAAGAATGACGCATGATTGCAGCTTTCTAATCACGCTAGGACAAATAGCAACAAAGGAAAATGGTCTGTTGTGAGAGGTGCCGCTAAGAAGAACTTACCGATCAAAAGTGTGCCTGGGGAGGTGTAGCACAAGCATATAGGAAACACTCTGGGAGCAGTGGAACCTGCTGATGTAACAGAGAAGTGAACTTGTAAGTCCACAGTCTAGGATATAACTAGGATTAATGAAAAATTGACCGCCTCCTGATGGTACCTGTAATGGGTTGGCCAGGTTGTCCCCAGGGGCCTATGGCCCAGGCCCTGCATACCTTATTTTCTCGTGTTGGGAATCATGGTCAGATTCTTCCTTCCTGGAAGGAGAGTACTTTCCTCCCAATACACAAAAAGGGCTGTTGGAAAAACCCTTCCAACTATCGCATGCTAGCCATTCTGGCAAAAACATTTGCAAGGGTACTGCTAAGTGAATTAAATCAGTGGATAGCAGTACACAAGATTCTTCCACCTAATCGGACTGGTTTTAGAGAAAAATCCAGTACAACACACAATCTTATCACATTGGTTTCCACAATCGAATATGCTTGGATGCAATGCCATCTACCTGTCTTTGGACCATTCATTGACTTTAGGGCAGCCTTTTATATGGTCATGAGGAATAGACTATGAAGCAAACTTGTCTCATGGAATATCCCTCATGGCCTCTTGACCATGAATAGGTTGCTGCACTTGGACACCAGAGTTAGAGTGAGGCTGGATGGGCAGGGGAGAGTCTCTGACTATGTTCTAACAGTAAGGGGTGTTAAGCAGGACTGCATACTGACCCCTACCTTATTTAATCTATACGTTGCAGATTTTGCAGAGGCATTAACTCTTCCAGCAGCCTGTCCAGTGAAACTAGGAGCGTTAAGAATCGGTTGACTCGGCTATGCAGACAACCTGCTCCTATAACATTATACTCCAAAGGGGCTCCAACTAATGCTTGATGCTCTAGGTGAATATGCCAAAGTCATCAGTCTACGTATTAATATTGAAAATCCAAAAAGAATGACATTTATGGGGGAAAACTAAAGTAAAGGTTCCCCCAAAATTGTATGCAAGATAGACCAGAGACTGGTTGCAAATGTAGACTGCTATACGTATCTTGGTGTGCTTGTTGAGACCAAGGTAAACTGGACCTCTCAGTGTGAGGAGAATCGGGCAAATTGTTTGAAAATCACACATGCTTTCAGTATATTCATTGGTAGAGAGGGTGGCTGTTCTATTAAGACAATTCTGCTTCTATATATGGCTAAAATTGTACCATGTATGTTGTACGTTGTGGAAGTCTGGGGGTCAGAATTACTGATAGAGCGGGCCAAATTAGAAGGCAAACACCTGCGTATACTACTTAGCATGCCTAAATCGCTTCCAGTGGAATGTTTACTCTTGGAATTTGACCTAATGAGCGCATCAGAAGTGATCAACTATAAGCTGTCCATGGGCTATAAGAAGCTTTTGAACCTAGATAATGGCACCATTGTGGTTGAGGTTTGTAAGGCCTATAGAGAAATTGAGGATTATGAGCGATTTGGCACTCTAGGAAATCTGTGGGCCAACCATAAGACATGGGTGAGAGGGTTTGCACCACGGATTGCTGGGCCTACTCAGCTTGGGTTGAAATGTTGGGCTAAACAAAAATTATGTGATTACAGTTCCGAAGTTGACTTAATACACTTAGCGTCAAACGTGAATAGTTTATACAATACTGGATGGAACGTAAAATGGCTCCTAAATACACAGAAGCCTTTACTAATAGCATTATTATTAGGCAATATCTTCTACTCAAATTTAATGTCACTAAGGTTCTGGAATTTGAGGGAGCAAAAATGGGTATTGTCGATCTGAGCGCCTGTGTCGAAATTGTTGAAATGGAAATTGAGTCTGCAGAACATATTATGTGTAATTGTATTAGTTTGAATGCTATTGGAAGGAATTATATGAAAGCTTATAGTAATAAGATAAACTGTGAAGATGTGCATATGCCGTGGACCATGTTGTTTGAGGGACATTATGTTAATCTGATTTATCATATGGTCAAATTGAATTACGAATGGATCGAGATTTTAGGGGAATTATCACAGGGGACTTTTAATTTAGGAACAGGATTTGTTATACTTTTGGTATTATTGCCATTTTTATGTGTTTTTATGTTCTTAAATGTATGCATGATTTTAATGAGTTGTATATACAAAGCTGTTTTCAGCTGTAAGTATATTAAAGTAAATAAATAAAGAATGTATCAACATCAAAAGGATGAAATGCTGATTTGGCTTTGATGGGTCTTACACTTGTTATCTGGAGGTCACATACAGATCTCATCAGTGAATGCTTAACTGACTGAGCTATTTGACCATTCTAATACATGTGGGGTTAAATGGCAGCCTCACATGACAAGAACTGAAAGCCTAAGTAGGCCTCTGCTGAGAGAGAATTTGCATCTAATGGTGAAGCACTCTATAGAAAATGACAGGCCTAAAAGAAAAACGAATACAGTGAAAGAGCCTGGTGAATGAACCTATGTGTCTTGCTCAAGATAACACAAGGAATAGTGGATTAAGGGAAGTTTGCGTCCTTCTGCAGTTGAAATCCATAGAATGCGAAAAAATATATCCGGTGTGCAAATTGAAAAGGCACGTCACATTGCTGGCTGAAATAAAAATGCAGCATTTGCACTGAAACTGCCACACATTGAAATGCTGTGTACACTGGAAAATAAGGGAAACTGGGCCTCACATATCAGAGTTAAAGCCAACTAACATTTTCATTTAAAGTGACATAAGGCCCGCTTTCCAATACAGAAACTTGCAGAGAAATGAGAGATGTGATGTGAAACTTTCTTTTACCTGAAAATATGTCATATACGAATTTGTATTGTTTTTTTTAAATGTCTTTTGTTAAAGTTCTTGTTGAACTATAAACAAGTAAAGATAAATCAATAAAAATAATTATATATGTTATTGATGTGGCCATAGAATTACATTGGACATGTGATTTTATTTAGCAATTGATGAATGGTTATAGTTACAGTCTTGTGGAAGATGTCATTTTAAAGATAATTCCGGGGAAATTCTGTTGAAATAGAAAGTTATCCACATGCGACCTATGGACTTGCAAAAGCAAGCTAAAATGTGTTTCTGGATGCCCTGAAATTGACCTGAATTTAAGAATTTACGAGCTCACGGAGTGTAAAATTAGGTATCTGGAGAGTAAATTGCATGTTTATAACTATTATACTTTTTGTATAAACGGTGAAAAATCACTGCACGCCTGTGCAACATGGTGGAAACACGGCTTTAATTTAATTAAATCCCCCACGGTGAGCTGAAGCAGAATATATTTATATCATGGCATTTATGAGTAAATAACAAGGTTTTGGCATATGGGTACTTTTTTCCAAAAAAGTGGACATAAGAAAAAAAGGGGAATTTCAAATGGGAGTTGCAATATTTATTTTCTAGACACCTAAAACAATCCTTAGAGACAGGCCGGACTTCTAGGGTGGGGAGATGAGTAAATGACCAAAAGGTGTGTGAGAATGCTTGCAGGGCACTGCCCAATATTGAAATCTTGATTGTGTCATCACTGGTATAGACAGGTGAAGCACTATGAGAGTAGGGGACAGCTGCCACAAATCACCAAATGAGATGTACTGAAAATTCATCTGGGGAAAATATTAGAAGAGTGCTTAAGATTTCTATTGCTGGGGAGACTAGAAAGCAGAGACAGTGATTCTTCACTGCAGCCAGAGAGAGAGAAGTGAGTGGTTCCAATTGACTGAAGTGCTGGCTAGAATCCTGGTTTCCCTAAAAGTCGCGCCAGGTGCCAAGTCCAGAGATTTTCAAAAGGAAGTAGATTGTCCAACAAAATGTTAGCACGGGGATTGATTTAATTTAATTTAATCAACCCATTTCGTTTCAATTATGGGTTCTTTTCCATTAGAGGGTGGGAGGGCAAACTATGTAGATCCTTAGCATATTTGATTGAATATTAATTTTATTAATTTCTCTTTAGCAAAACACAACAGGGTGATTTTGTTAACATTCAAAATTAACAAAGCGCATTCCGCTAAAAAACGATGTAATGTTATTGGGTATTCCTATTTTTCCTGTTGACCTCGATTTCTTTAAGCAATAGGGGCATCCTTGTCCCTAAACTAAACAAACCCTGAACTGTCTACATCCCCAGGACAGGTCTTTAAGTGAAGGGGGGTCTGAAAACCCCACATTCCTAAATCATTCCCATTTTACTGTCCAACTTCCCCAACATAGGCATTTAAATGAAGGTGGGTCTGAAAACCCCAAATTCCTAAATCATCCCCATTTTACTATCCAACTTCTCCAACACAGGCCTCTAAGTGAGGTGGGGGGTCTGAAAAACCAAACATCTAAACTGTCCCCACTCCCTAGACCTGACCTTTGAATAGAAGGGTGCTGCGTATAATTGATGCTTGGGTTTTGGGCCTGGGGGAAGACGTGCTTTGCAAAAGTGAGACCTCATGTCTCTAACACTGAACCTCTGATGTATGTCTTGCCTTAAAATCACCCTGTGTTTATTATGAAGCAACATTTGAGGTGAAATAATAATTGCCATATGCATTTGTACAAATCTGTAAACCAAACTGCTAGCCTTTTTAAGTGTGCAGGAAATTGCACAGTATTGCATATGTAAATTGATTTTGTTCATTGACCAGTGTTGATTATTCTTTAAATTGAAATCTGCATAAAGTAAAGTAGTGTGATTTATGTTCTACAAACCAACTTGTTTACGATTTATCTATGTAAAAAGAAGTTTCACTGTGAGCCACAGAGAAGGTGGCGTGTGTAGTTTTATTGCGATCTCCATTACCTTTAATACAAATAAATATAAATATATTTTCTGTAAACCGTCCTGGTTCGTGGCTCATTGGTGGCACAGGGGAGGGATCGAAGTGGCATAATATGATTATGATATGATCTTAAATAGGGCTGAACAAAGAATCAATTAAACAGTTTGTTGTGTGACACCTGGATTGGGGAGGGAAGGAACTCCCGTGTTGAGGGTGGCCTCTCAATAAATCATTACAAATTGGGGGCTCGTCTTGGATTTGGGTGGCTATTATTTACTCAGAACAAGTGCATTGTGACAGAATATACATTCTGATGTAATTGCATTGAGGTGGATGAAAAATCATCTTTGCTTTGTTAAAGTGCCGCAAGGACTTGACCCCTGAGTTCCAAGGAGGTGTATCGATGAAAGATTCAGATTGAGGAGTTTTGACACTTGACTTGGCATTGATTGTGGAAAGCTCATAGGAATGGAGTGTAAGGTCATTGTGTTACTTTGAAGAAAGATACAGGTGTACAAAAAGGCCATTTTTAAAAAGAGTGCCATTGAAGTAAATGATGACAGGAAAGATCTCCTCACCAAACGGTCCATTCGTGGAGAGTGGACAGAGCCGGGTGAGGGGAGCTGGCAAGTTAAAATGATGCAAGGGATCACACCAGAAGGAATTGACATTTGGCTTGAAGGTGGCAGGTTACACAAAGCTTTATAGGCATTTCATATGACCCCAAAATACACATGAGCAACAGACTCAAATGGCACCACTCATGGCTCATTTATATTTATATTTGCAATAAGCTGAAGAGCAGTGGGAAATAAAAGAGACCTGTGTCTTCAGTCAAACTGAGGCCCTAAACAAGGCTCAGCACTCATGTGAACAAATGAAGGGGAAATGGCAACATAGCCAAATGTTGGATATGAAACATGAAGGTCTCATAGAACAACTGCAAAATGAGTTAAAACCCCATTTGCAAGCCAGTGCACAGCGAGAAACAGAGTTTGCTATACTCCAAGACGGTGTCCAGTCATAATTTCGAATGAAAAATTTCGAAAGACAAAAAAGTCAAATGTGCAGAAACTGTAAACCACATTCAAGCTAAATTGAATGACCAGATGGTTTATAGTAGTGCATTGCTGGATGACATAGTGGCTCCCACGCAAATCATCAAGGAACTGAAATATGAAAAGAACCAGTTAATTATAAAAGGGGTTGACTGCCAGAATGAATTGACCAGTTGCACCAAGAATTAAAAGCTTTAAAACAACAGAAAATGCAACTGGTGAAAGAAAAAGAGAGCCTACAGCAGGACAATAGTGTCCAATTGAAGATGGATGCAGAAACGATGAGCCTGGGTTCCAGGAACTCACCAAAGTGAGGGAAGAAAATACAGAGCTTCTAAAGTGTTTGAGGCATGTAGACGCTTACCTGTTGCAGGCAGCCCATGATAGAGATTCTCAGGAGAAAGAAGTAGTAGTGTCACAGAGAAGCGCTGGGAGCAGGCGTGCATTTCACAATAAGCTCAGAGGGAAAATGAAGCCCTCCAGGAAGAGGTTCAGGCAGTTAGGAATTGATTGGTGGGACAAACCAGTGCAATTGAAGCCAGCTAAGCATCAGTGTCAGAGCTAAACGTTCAGCTCCCGGGGTCCCAGAAGGAAATCTGGACAGAGAAAGGCCAGAATGAAAGATTTAATGAGGAAATTAGGAAATATAAACAGGCACTGATCAGTCAAGGTATGAGGTAGGGCTTTCTGATCAAGGACAGATGCCGCTTCCATTAGGGACATCAGGTCAGCTGTCCACAATTTCCCATACACAAAGGGGATCTAACCTCATACAGACCCCCTATAGAGAACAGCGGGCCGTGAGGCAGTTGGACTTGCCCAGGTTTAGCCCTATTGATCCAGGAGGCCAGTCCTTGTCTGATATTGATGAGCATTCACCTCTACCAAACAGAAGGGAAGGGGACTGGACCAGCGTGTCCTAGGAGACTAAAGGAATACTGAGATTGGCTGAAGACGAGACTACAAAGAGACCACCTCACCCGCTTTACTGAAGGAGAACAGCCAGACTTTCAGGCTAGGAGGGGCATTCTAAAAACCTCTGTACATTCAGGGGAATGGGGGAATTGCCCAGACTCCCTGGAAGGAGGGATGATGAAACTGTATTCTATCCTGTGCCGAAACGTAACTACAGGGGAAACAACCCTGAGAATTCATGGCAGCACAGGCAAGAGAAGTCCAGACCCCGTGTTTCTTGGAGATATTCCCAGTCTCATAGAGATAAGGACCGCCTAGAAGACAGGGAAGGGAGTACCAGTAGCAGTTCTGAGTCAGAAGGTGAATGGACTCAGGTGCAGAGGAAGAAAAAGAGGGAAACAGAACAAAGGTGTTATCAAAGACCCAGTAAGAGAAATTAAGGCCATAAAGAGCTTCCTGACGCCATACCACAAGAATGGCAGGTATTCATTATGGGAGCACCTTGAACTTTATGAGCAGGCGATGGCATCATTTCATTTCAGAAATGATGTGAATTGCAACGCATTTGCGAAATTGACATTTTCACCTGAGTACTCCAGTTTCTTTGCAGGGCTGGAGGACCAGGGTCATTATTATTAGTCCACCTATAAGATAACCGTTTTAAAACATTTCTCCTCACACAGAAACCCACAGGAGGCCCGTAAGACTGCATATGGCTGCATATAATTTGCAATGTGGGGAGGATCAGACGCCTAGGGTGTTTGTGCAGGAGCTAAAGAGCACGTCTGCTCAGACTTCCCGGCGAGTGAACACACATAGTATGGAGTTCGTAACCACCTGGAAGAGCCGAATACTACTAACCCCTGAGGAGAATAATAGAATATATATGTAGGGAAACCATAGAATTACTGTAGTGAATTCACATGAAGCCACAAGCCTCAGAATGATGGACGAAGACATGCAGAATCTGCAGCACGAAGCACAGGGCCAGTGCTTGCAGCCAAGGACAAGGGCTGGTGGAACATTCCTGGCTCCCGGGGCAGGGAGCCACCTGCAAAATAACAGTATAAATCCTCGCTAATTGAAGGCAAAAAAATTCCGTTTTGCAGGTCCTCGCCCACATGACTCAGCCAAAACGAACAATAGCCATTTACCCGTGGTGGGAAGAGAACCGGTTCCCAGCGAAGACAGACAGAATTGGTACATGTGTTGCCCAGCGAACATTGCAACATGCAGGCACTCTCCCAGGCGAGATGGCTATACCAGTGGCAACAACTGGGACACACAATCTTTCTCATTACCTTGAGAAGGTACACTGAGCTCTGTGAACAGAGCATGGTCCCAGGAGGGAGGAGACCCTCTCAAGCCAATCAGGCCACACAAATCCTGATGTGGTGTGCAATGGGGCGAGAACCAATGGTAGTCCTGCTACCCTGCAACAATGTAATAGATAGTTTTTGGGGAAGTCTCATGCAAACCCACCTGACTTGGAAGGACTAGTTAGTCCACTCATATAGGGGACACCTATAGGTGACAGTACCAGAGATACCCAATAGAGCTTACTCTTAGGTTTTTGGGGAAGGGTTATGAATTGTGGTGTCATAACTGGATAAAAGCTTGTGACAAGGGCTCAGGAGTTGTGATTTATGGAGATGTTGTTGTTTCCTGCATGATCCCTGTCTGTTTTGGAAAGTAAAAGACAGTTCTGTTTTGCTGCATGGCTGAGTCTTCCATCACTGCTAGGGGAGGGTTTGGTGGGCCCAGGGTACTCTGCTAAGCTGTTATTTGTGGTGCAAACCCCTGATCCTGTGGACTCCTTTACAATATACTGAGACGCACACTAGTGTACCGAAATGCATCCAAAGACAAAGCGTTTATTGTAGACTAAACCTTCTTACATACATAAAACATATGCGTTGTTCATCGCAGTGTGTTGGTTACACGCTGCCTAGCAGTCCTGTCCACTGGAGGGGTTTGATTTTTCAGGAGAGCAGCTCTGGGCCTCAGACAGACCAGACTCTCGGATAGACTTTCCCCACTGGCCAGTTTCTTGAATGTTCGTCCATTGGCGGTACAGGGCTGGGAATCAGTAACGCAGTCTGTGGATGTCTGCATATTGAGAAGTGGCCAGAGGGTACTTGCAGCGCTTGTTTGATTAGATGTTGTGTAGGGTGTGTAACTGAAACACTTTATACCCATGTCAACCACTTAGTTGTACGTTTAGAACACGGAAAAATGTATACTTTTAACTCTATATGTATTCATTTAGTTTGGTTTTGGAACTGGCAGAGCTCACTGCCATTCGAGAGCTGCTTAGGCCCGCTTGACGGGGCCTGTGCTACAGTAGAGGGCAGGCTGGGCTCACTGGTGCTGTATTCCTCACAAGCACATCCACAGGATCACTTGCTCACCGTGATGCTACTCGAGATTGGGGAAGTTGGACAGATATGCAGAGCATATTCCCAGCAAGAACCAGAATCAGCAGGGGTTGGCCCCCTATGCCCCTTCTTCGGCCCCTTGCAGCTCTATCAGTACAGCCGTTTTGGCCCAAGTAAGAGAGAGAGTTTGGGGAGAAAAGAAGAGGGCCTGGAGTGGAGGACATAAGGAAAACCAGAGAAGAAACTAGAGGGCAGGGAAGGGGAAGGAAGATGAATGGGTTGATGCACCAGACAGAGAAAAGGAGATAGGGGAAGCGGGCGAAACAGGAGGAGCAAGGAGGCAGTAGAATGCAGAGCTGGGTAAGAAATTAGAGAAGGGAGAACATATTTTAGCAATAGTAGCTAGGGAAGCTGATTGGGTATTGTCCTGATTTGGTGTTTCACATATATTCAGATTGAAAGGACACATTTTTAATAAAAATAAGGACAAAGAATAAAAGAATAATATAAGTGTGTACTATTGTGAACAAATGCAGTTATTGTGTATTGTTTTAGCTATTCATACTGTGGAGAAGCAATTCCCCTGATGAAAGTCTTATTACGACAGGACTGACACATGTAGGGCACACAGGGCTTATGAGATAATGCACCTGGTAGAACATGCACTGTTAGTTCTGGAAGAGAATATTACATAACGTGTCGAAGTTCGTTTTTGTTTATTATTATTAATTTTTATTGAAATTTACAGAAAACATACAAACATCAAACTTACCAGCATTGTAATTGTAGAATTAAACGCAAAGAATCCACACCCCCCAAACCATCCCCAACCTTCACAGAATTAAAAATGCAAAACAGATCAACTTATTATCACATGCCTCCCAAAAACCCACCCCACATTTCATCAAACAATTTCATTTTTTTGGTTCTGCAAAGGATCACCTTCTCAATCCTGGCAACCTGCCTCAAGTCCTCCACCCATTCTGAATAGGTCGGCCTCTCCTCACATTTCCATTTTCTCAAAAAAAAAATTTCACAGAATTTGCAGCCCTAAAAAACCAGCATTTCTGTGGATAATTGAGTTTGTTCACATTATCATCCTCACCCAAGATGACAGTGTTGTAATCAAAATCCTCTTGCAGCAATAGAACCTCATTAATCTTCTCAGTGACCTTCCTCCAAAATGTCCTCAGTTCATAACAGTCCCATAACAAGTGCTCAAAGGAGCCGACATCATGCTTACACCTCCAACAAGCCTCTGAGTCAATCATCCCTCTCGCATAAAGTCTTTGGGGAGTCCAAAACACTCTATTAAGAATTTTGATTTGGAGGCATTGTTCTCCAAGATTAATGGAAGTCAGAGTCACGTTTTTACAAAGATACCTTCACCTCGCCACAGTCATTTCAGAGCCAAGGATCTCGGACCACTTAGTTAACAATCCCTCTGCTGGCGTGTACTGGTGGCCAGATTTCTATATACCTTGGACCCCATACCACCTAATGCCTTATATTCAGGTAGCTATAACTGCCAACCACCGCCATTAACAGTTCCTTGGTTCCGCAGCAAACCTCTCAATTTTCTATATTCACCCATTGTACAGTCTCCGAGATCTTTAATTTGTGCAAGTCTTCTATAGCTGATCCATTTGCCGTCTTCAATCAGATCACTCAGCCATAGTACACCACTCAGAAGCCAGTTCAACCACAATATCGGCTTCCCATTTAGCAAAATACCTGGATTCAGCCAGATAGGGATGTAATCATTACCACATACCTTGCGTTTACTCTTCTTCCATAGTTCCCTCCAACAAGTTCTCATGAATTTCGTCGGTGGAAATGAGCGATAAACAGATCCATCCACCGTGGACAGCATGGCCCTAGGCGGCAACGGAGAAGAACTACTTGATTCCGCCAGTGTCCAAACATCCTCCAAATTTTCAATAAATGGAACCAGATGCCTGGCTCCAACGGCCAAATGATAATTCTCAAAATCCAGAGCCCCCAACCCCCCACAGTCTTGGGGCAGCTGTAATTTCCACAAACAGAGGCGTGGCTGTTTGTTCTCCCAGAGAAAAGACTAGATTAAACTCTCAATTTTCCACCAATGGCCTTTTTTAATTTCCAGGGGAAGCACACTGAGCACATTGTTGATTCGTGGTGTCGAAGTCATTTTGATGGCATTCACTCTTCCCCAGAGACTCAATTTAAGTGCACTTCATCTCTTCAAGTCAAGCTCCAAAGAATGAATCACATGTGTAATATTGACATCCATTATTTTCGAGACATCATTCGTTAGCCAAATCCCAAGGTATCTCATCTTATTTGGACACCACTTAAAGGGAAAGCCCTGCATCTTCAAAACAGTGCAAGTGGTTGATGCCGGCAGCGCTTCCGACTTTGTCCAATTGATCTTGTATCCGGAAACCTTGTTGAACTCATCGATCAACTCCATCAGCGCAGGAATGGAGCTCTCCACATTCTGAACCACCACCAACATGTCATCCGCATATAACCAAACTTTCTGGAAGGCGGCACCAAAGCGTACTCCCATGGCGATCACAAACAAAATCGGCGACAGTGGACATCCTTGCCTCGTGCCTCTCTCAAGTTCAAATACGCTTGAATTCATGCCATTAGTCCGAACACAAGCAGTTGGCCGTGAATACAGCAGTCTTATCCATCCGATACCATGATACCATGGAAGTTCGTTTTTTGAATGTGCACTGCACACAGCATTGTTTTGACTAGAACGATCTGCCTTGAAGGTGATGTAAATGTATCCAATAATGGTATGCATTGCTGATTTTTATAACACCGTTTTAAACACTGTGTGTTTGTTTTTTAAATAAGCATACTTTATGCGTGAGATGTTTAGCTTAATATGATCTATTTTTTGAATTTCTTTGATTTAATAAGACCAACATCCAAAAAAAGAGAGTCAGTCATAGCTGATCTGTGAGCGACATGTAAAGATGGTGGGTAAAGAGTGAAGGGGGGCACTCTGCACAATCGATTGCATGGCCTCCTTCACTCACTGACCCCCTGCCTCCTTCACAGGATACCTATGCTTTGCTCACTTATCACCCCGCCTTGTCCAATGTCACCCCACCATCGGTCCCCAAAGAGACTGCACTGCGCCCTAGGCAATCTACCTCGTCCACTGGTGGCGCGGCTTTATCAGCGTATTGCCCTGGCTCCCTTATCCTTCAATTGTCAACCAGCCACTTTGACAGTCGCAATCAGTTCCTCATCGGTTGCTCTGCCTCACTCTCCCATCACTGTATCTTGTTGTCTGGACTCTCACCTGACACGTGGCTCATTCTTCCCCTGGCAGTGATTCCCCGCCGTCAGTCACTGGTCACCCGGCTATGCATTGGCAGATTGCCCATCCGCCAAGGTACCGGCCACTGCAGGTTGCTCTGCTTCATATTATAGCTCTGCTGACGCTCACTGTGTGTAATATTGCTGGTCACTCACTGCCACATAATATGTGTTTGGTCAATGCCCTTTATAATTAATGATCTGGGTAAGAGGATGTTGCTATATTTGTGAATACTGGCATCATTAAAAGTTCATATTTATTGAAACGTGGCACAGTACCATTTGTGTTGCTGTCATAAGTGGCAGACCTACTGAACGGTGGAATGGGTCTTGGACCCGCATACTTTGACCAGTTTCAGACCATATTAAAGTGTGGATGGCTGGGGACCATTGACTTTGTAGCCTCCCTATTTGCCTCCTTACCCCCTTTGCACACCCCTTACCATCCCAGATAAGGAATTGTGGAGCCTGGCCTGGTCACTTACATGTTTCAAACTGCACAAAAGCTCCCCGAGATATCTGTTGTGTTATGTGTAATTGTCCATACTGGAAATATTACGAATGCTTCATTGATCACCATCCGCGGGTGTCACTCTGTGATCTTGCTCATCCCATCCGCGCCTTTCCAATGGTAAGGCTCCCTTTTGGGGTCATGCGTCTGGTCATTTATTTTATTTTATTTTTATTTTATTTATTTACATTTTTAAAGCGCTCACACAGCCCGCGGGTATCGAGGCGCTGTTACATGAATTGTTTGTTTTTTAGGTGCGTAATTGTATTTCTTTTGTCTTAGTTGCGTATTTATAACACGGTTAACTTAAATACCCAGAGGTTTCTAAGCGCGGACCCAGGATTCAAACCTATGTTGCTTAGTGTCGTCTTGGCGAACATGTTGCCGCTGAGCTATCCTCCCGGGACGATGTTTCATCTTGAACAGAGGGTCATCAGTGTGTGACTGAGGCGTGGCTGGAATCATGCGATGACCCCAACTGGAGCCTTATTGTCCTGCTTGGACTGGTTCTCTGTGCCATTTGACTGATATATGTGACCATTATTGTTTTAATGAATGTTGCTTACATTTGCTTTTTATGCCTCCCTTGAAATCACCTCACCTTCGTTTACACCAAGAAGCCTGTAATTAAGTAAACAAGTGCTCTTTACAAAAATAAAATCGAAAAATGTATACTTGATAAAAAATCATTAAAAAAATATAAAACCTATAGCAACCAAAACCAAAAATGAATAAACTCGATCAATCATGCACTCAATTTAAAACAGAACTAAACAAGAAACGTCAAACAAACACGCAATGATTTCACACAAATCAACAGAAAAGACATAGGGCGGTCACAATTTGGGATTGCTTGAAACTTGAAGCACGTGGATGCAGCCGTGGGAATTGCTCGACGTGGAAATGTCTGGTTTATCTTGCCTAATCCATCTAACACCGTGCCTGACCTGCCTGCCGGGCAGCGCGCGTGATCGGAAGGCCGCCTTCCTCCCCTGGGCATGCACATGGTGTGGTCCACGTCTCTTCTCTCTGCTTATGCACACACATGTGTGCACCAGATGTGCTGACATCACAGCCTCTGCATGCCAGAGACACGGTGGGCATTATAGACAGCTGGGAGGGGGGGCCCCTGCCTGCACATCCTGCCATGTCTCATTGCCCGCAATTTCAGTCAACCTCATCACTTAGCAATGCACCCTGCATTACTCCATATCCACAATCCCCGAAAGAAGGGCAAATAGCTTGTAGATATGCATCAATGAA
The DNA here is from genome assembly GCF_040938575.1 of Ambystoma mexicanum. Lineage (NCBI taxonomy): Eukaryota > Metazoa > Chordata > Amphibia > Caudata > Ambystomatidae > Ambystoma > Ambystoma mexicanum. The sequence goes on from NC_090931.1 coordinate 782,366,208, forward strand.
TAGAATGTTCTGGACCGTATTTGTAGAATTGCATGCCTTAACAGCACTACTGCAGCTATTCACCATCCTAGCAGCTCGACAACCAAGTACCCAATATCGTCCGCTTTATGTATCACAAGGCCAAGAAATTGGCATATTCATCAAAGGACGTGTCCCATGCACACCAATGCTCTGGTGAACCCTATGGGGTATGATGTCCTGAACAGTAACGAATATTTCATTTCAATACTTTAAGGTGTCGGTTTGCTGTGTCGTGCAATTTGCTCTTGGTCGGGTGATGAACATTCTCTGCTACCGGTGCTAGCAATCTGGGCCACAGTCTGTTATGACTAAGCCGCATACGAATAACTTTTAGATGGAATTTAGAGTAGAGGAAAGCTCAAAGTCTCCATGTTGTGAGTACACTTTGGACTGGATGGACCCCAGCCGGCCCATAAGACTGAGGGTCTCCAAACAGCCCTTTAAGATGAGTAGCAGCACCCTCGAGATAGATGGGGATGCAGATTCGTACTCTTGCACCAAATAATTATGACAACTCAATAGTTTGGCAAAGGGAGTCCGTTTAATGACAAGTACAAAAAACGGGGAGTTCAATGAACATCAGCAACCGCTCGATCTTCCTTCTCGCTTAAACTCCATTTACTTTCAGATAAAACACAACCTTTATACCAAAGAATCGTCATCAGTGACGTGTAATCTTAAAAACCTAACATGCAACTTGATTGGTATAGGAAGGTAACTTTAACATAGGTACTATATCTGTATATGGTAACTGGGAGAGTGGATTGGATAATCACGTCAGGTGGGGCAACTGAGCTCTTCCTCCAAACTGGCCACTGTAAATGTCACTAAAAGTATGACGTCCCATTGGTGCTACTCTCTATAGGACCCTAGATGACATGGTCCACTGTGATTGGGTGGACATCGAGCCCACTCAAACCTTTCCACTTGCGCTTATCAGCATGCAGAATAATTAGCCAGGTGCAGGGAGTAAATCTGCACCCCTGCTTCCCTCCAATTATTTTACAATCATCCATCACCTCAGTGGTCGTGTGTCAATTACTGCTTTGTAGTTTGGCCTTGAGAATGCTTCTTGGTCTGAGAAAGTTAAGGAGGATGGATATGATAAGGCTCCATGCGTAGATGTGAAACTCTCATCCCCTTCTGCCCGCCTTGCCACGTGACTAGGATACTGTGAAATCGCCCTCTTCTTCATGCATTTTCATGTATTGGATTTACTCCTACCAGTCTTCCACCATCTGTGACTTATCCCGACCTTGCTGAACAACAGATTCTGTTATTTTTTCTCTTTAATTGTAGGCATTAGTAGCCTTTTCCAGTCTGATACGAACTTGGCTTCTTTGCATGATTACCTTCAGCTGAGTTTCTCTTTGTTTTTAATTCTTAATTTGTTTGCTGCAACCCTCTCCTCTTGAGACCTTTAGTAACCTCTATTCAATTCTGCTCATACGTGTAGTGGATTTTCACTCATCTATAAAGTGATTTTTAGGTAGATATGTGTATAGTTGGCGCTTGCCACAATCTATTTTACTACCAAGCATAAGCAAGCTTCACGATTTCTCTGCTTCTTGCGGTTTCTTGCATATGTACACGTTTAAACTGGCTCAATGTCTTCATCGTGCATATGGCATAGGTTTCTTCATCTTGAAATCAACTTTCACCTTAGGCTCAAGATATCACTTATCCATGGTATTCCCCCTCTTTATCAGCATTATCAGGTCATTATATACTCTATATGTGCATCAGTCCAATCTCTCAGGATGTCACCAGCCGTCTTCTTTTAGTATCTTCTTGGCTTCTTCGGGTATTCTATTCTGACAAAACGTCCTTTTGTCGTGTCTGTAGATATGGATTTCTCAGTGGGTACTTTACTGTCCAGGTTTGCTTAGGTGTCAGTACTTCAATAGTTGCTGTTATTCCGATAGGCACTGGGCAGAGCCCAACTGCGGCTCTCTGCTGGTTTATCTGTTCTCCATACATCACATATTTTGGCGTGAACGTTCCTGGCACTTCAAAGGGGGTGGCTGGAGTGCGGATGATGCCTGGCACTTCCTCTTCAACTTTGTTTCCTGTGTTGCTTTTCCTGTCTCCTCCATAACTGCAAGCAAGTCCCTGTGGGTATGATGAGAGAAAGCAAAGGTCACTTGTTAAGAAAACAGGGTTTTGGACCCCTTACAGCAGGCTTGCTTTGGCCCAATCCCCTGTGGCATTTTGCCTTTAAAAGGAGTGGGGCATTCCCTCATTGATTGATTAAAAAAGACAGGATGAATTCATCTGCACCGCTGATGGGTATACAGTCTATCCCAAACGACTCTGCCATAAGGGGGAAGCCAGAAGGCATCCAAAGCAGAGGTTAGCTTTGTCCCCTAACCATCCCCTGGGAACAGTGGGTGTGATTGCTGTTGGACCAAGGCCTCACTGTGGCTGCACTGGAAGCAGGACCCTGTTACTAGAGATGAAGGAGCACATGTAGGTGCCAGCCAAGCCCCCTGGTGTGGGAGTGCAGACAAAGGCCTCATCTTGTCCTGGAGTCCATGGATTGGGACTTGCATCAACATTAAAACCAAGGATCTCTGAACACTCTCAATGCGAGTTTGGGCACCTTCGCTGCTGTCCAAGCTGCTGCACAAGAACCACTGGAGGCCTTACTGACTGTGGCACCCAAACACCACCACATCTCTGAGTTCACAACCCTGAAGCTCTGCCGTCTTTGCATATCAGACCCACTGAGTCTTCCAGTATCCCCAACCTGACACCGCCGCCTAGTCACCAGCTTCTTTGAGCTCCCAGCTGCCACTGCAGAGCCCTGAGGCCATGTTGACCCACAAGCAGACTCTGCTGCTGAACAGTAACGCATCATTGGGACCTACCGTCACTGATCAGCAACTCAACTTAGGCCCAGCTCCAAAACTGTCCAGACTCCTGGTTTAATGCTTAAAAAGTCTGGATCAAAGCCATTGAGCCCCAAAGGAAGAAATAAGGTACTGTATAGAGAACCTGTCTACCTGGTCCACCTTTTGGTACGATAGTGACTCGTAAGCCCCATGTTTTTGCCTTCTTCTCAAAAGATATTTTCTTGGACACATTAATTGAGCCAATTGATATTCTACGACAACAGGCAATATCTGTATTTCTTTTACAGGGTTGGGTGTTGCTTGTGTTGTTGGTTAAGCATGATGTCCCAGCTCCCCCTCTATCATGGATTTTGAGTCTGCCTAGCTCAGTTCTACGGCATGCTGATTTTCTTTGGGTTGGTGGGGAAAGCTGCATGGCACAAACATCAGAAGGACTGGTAGCAGGCAGGATGAGAGCATGGCCGCTGTTCACCTCCTGCTTAGGAGAGGTTGATGGCGTTATGTCCTCTCCCACTCTGGATGTATGTTGAGCATACAGGCAGCTGCATAGAGATACTGCACTATTAAGAGTATAGTATTTCTTTGCAAGTACCATTTTGCAAGACAAGACAACAGGCTTCTTTGCTGGCAGAAACCTCACCCTGGTTCTTGGATGAAATAATTTCAAATGCAGCCGTGGGTGTAGTATATGCACCTTTTTTTATTGTTATTTTGTTACTAATAATGTGGGACAGTCAGAAATATGACTTTTCACATATAAACATTATAAAACAATGTAATCCAAAGACCTAGCAAGCATTGTGTGCACTGCGCACGTATGTTCCAAAGACTTAGCAAGCATTGTGTGCACTGGGCATCCGCGCACGTATGCTCCAAAGACCTAGCAAGCATTGTGTGCACTGCGCACGTATGTTCCAAAGACTTAGCAAGCATTGTGTGCACCGGGCATCCGCGCACGTATGCTCCAAAGACCTAGCAAGCATTGTGTGCACTGCGCACATATGTTCCAAAGACTTAGCAAGCATTGTGTGCACCGCGCCTCCGGGCACGTATGCTCCAAAGACCTAGCAAGCATTGTGTGCACTGCGCACGTATGTTCCAAAGACTTAGCAAGCATTGTGTGCACCGCGCATCCACGCACGTATGCTCCAAAGACCTAGCAAGCATTGTGTGCACAACTGCGCACATACCCACCAATGACTTAGCGTGGGATGGAACATGTCTTCATAGGAGCTTCATTTGCCCAATTTGTTAGATAACCAGTCAGGTGAACTGGTGTAGAATGTTTCATATTTGCAGCTGTGCACGAGGCGTACGTAGATTTGTGGTAAAAGGGGCTGCGGATGTGCTGTGGATTCCCCCACATTTCAAAATATAATAGAATTCCAATTGCCGTAAAATATTAAAATAATTGTTCTAAATTCGATTAGAATTCCGTGAGGCCACCAATGAAATAATGGAAAATAGAAGCAGAAGCCTGTCAGTGCACGTTTGCAGACAATACTTTTAAGCCACAAACAGAAGGATTCAATGTTCCTCACAATGGGCCCTAGATCGCCGGGCATGTGTTTACCAGAATTTGAGGCGGTAGCTGCCTGGGTAACCGCCACCTTATGGCCACTTCACAGCACAGGGTTTCTGAGAGTACACAATGAACAGTATTTCTCAAGAAGGGACGGGACCAAGGCATGTTTTCAATGACAGTCTCCAGTCTCCAATTAGGGTGCAACGTCTTTGTGCCTGTGTTTGCACTCCCTGTAAATGTTCTTATCGTAGGAGGGCTTTTTGTCTGGAGTAGGAAACGTGGGGACACTCATTTGGGGCGTCTTATTGACGAAGGGGGTGCTTCCTCATTTGCATGTGGGCAGCCCCATGAACACGAGGAAATCATCCCTGTGGGTCCACTTGCTTCTATGATGGAAATATACAGACATACACAAATGTCCTTCGAGATGTGCTAAATAGCTATCACTCCATATTTAGAGTTCACACTGGGGTGACTCTGTGAGGCCATGGAGGGACCCAAGTACTCACTGTGCCCCACATTACTTTCCAAATTGAAGTCGAGGGGATTCTGAAGAAACACTCTCAGTGCTGCTGACCTACACTGGTGGCATTTCCCGTAATGCAGCTCTTCTGGGGAAAGGGTTGCGGTGAACCCCTTGAACATGGCTGCAGACCCAATGACATTAGAAGGGTGCGAAGTGGCGGCCTAAGTGGTGGCAGTCGGCACAAATTCCTCCTCACCTAGTGTTGGACTCGTGTTGGAAGCGTTGTGGCTCTGCCCTTACTTTCTGCTACACTGTCCCTGGAGCCGCGCGAAACATGAGTGTTCAAAGTGGCGATGGTCGGCAGTCCACGGTGCCCCTTTGAGGCGGTGAATGGAGAACCGCATCAAGATACTGCTTTTGTAGACATATATTTGTTTCTATTAAGGTAATCAAGTGTTTATGTCCCAGCATTTGCGGATGTGCTGCTACTGACTGTTTAGCGGCTTCTTCTAGACTGGAATATAGACCGTGATACACTTTAACCCCTTAAGTGCCGATCCTTTTTGCACAGACTTGCATAATAGCCTGGCACTTAGATGCATGAAAATGGCAGCGACTGAGACATCACTCGTGCCACTCTCTGAGACTATAGATCAGGAGCCTGGTACACCAAGGCAGACTAAGGGGAAAATAACAGATTATCATCCCTCTAAACCTAACACATTGGTTGAAACGGTATTGCCACTGCAGCAACTCCTAATACTTCTCTGGAGCGAGTTGACAATGCCTCAGTTGACCTCGGCTATGGTTTGCAGAGGGAGACTGTGAACAAACAGGTAACTCAACAGTGCTTACAGAGTCTTTTCTGAGGGGCTTACTAACAAAGGTGAAAGTGATTCTGGGCCCCTCAAAAATTGAAGTGCTAGTCTACTGGTTTCTCCAGCTCTCCCGGTTTACATGCACACCAGCTCTGCCATTCACCAAAACGAATTGGGCATTACACTTCACTACGTTAGTGAAATTGTTCAATGGTATGTATAATGAAATTCATGGGCAGTGGATGACTTTAGGCAAAGTGGAAACGTGATTAGACCTGAAACATGATAAGGATCACCCACAGATGGTTGTCCTAGAAAAGGAGGTAGCCTGGGTCACATTTTATGGATCCAAGTGTTATTTTATCTGCTTTAGAGGTTTTCTTTCAGCCGCTTATCTTCAAAAAGAGAACAGGCAAACCCGTCAATATATAAGGATGAGAATTTACATGCTCGCTCGGCCATTGAGTCCATTATGACAAAGTTACTACTAAAATATAAAGATATAACAAAGCTAAGGAAGTTCATAAACAGACACCCAAAGCCAGAGATAAGACTATAGTGCATTGGGTTAGCTTCGCACAGCATCACCTGTAACAGCGTAGATACAGTGGTGTTTGTGGAATTGAGCAGAAAGAAGAAAATGAAAACTTCGAAGATTTCAAAAAAGTTGGTTCAGTCAAATCTGCAAAACTGGGGTGCTAAAGGCGCCTCTGGAAATAAGATATTAGAACCTATTATGAGCACCAGCTCCTAACAAGTCATATAATAAAGGGAGCTCTATTGATAATGATTTAAGAGGTGTGCAGGACGATATAAAGGATTTGCCAGTGCATTGAGGTCATACCGCTCTTAGCAGTGCTCTTGCTAGTGTCCTTGCTGCGGGAAATACATCTTTACAAGTCACTGAAAAATATAGACAGCAAGGCAAGAACTGCCCCACAGTTATACTCTAATCGGGAAATTAGTAACTCTTCCACCATTAACGCGTGTTATATACAAGAGTGGCCCCATCTAAAGACAGTACAATAATTAACCACTCATATGTATTAAAAAGATTCTTTGCAATCCCTACTTTAAGAATAATAATGTCTCAGTACATTGATCACATATAAATTATTGATGATGGAGATGAGCCAATTACTCAAGTACAAAGTAGCTCTGACTGTGGGATTAATCCAATATTATCATATGTTACGCATTTTTTTAGATTGGGATATGATATCAGAGACCTTCCTGGTGAACGTGGTTTACGGCTTCACCTGCAGGCCACAAAGCCACAAACACATTTTGACTTTTGTTGAAACCCGTGGACAGAGGTGGGGTGTCCAAATGTCATGTAGCCAGTAATGCCCACAGGGTTCTAACAGGTAACTATGCAAAATTCAGTGCAGATTGGTGAAACGGTATGGAATTGTATAAGGACAACGCTTCGCTAAGCCAGAACGCGAAAAACAAAATTAGACTTTTGGTGAAATCCACTGACAGGGGTTGGGTGTCCAAATGTCATGTAGCCAGTAATGTCCAGAGGGTCCTAGCAGCCAACCATGCAAAATGTGGTGCAGATTGATGAAACGGTGTGTAATTGTATAAGGAACAAAGCTTCGCTAAGCAACAAACCCACCAACAAATTTTGACTTTGCTGAGATCTTGGAAAAGGGGTAGAGTGTCCAAATGTCATGTAGCCAGTAATGTATGAAGGGTCCTAACAGACAACTATGCAAAATGTGGTGCAGAGTGGTGAAACAGTGTTGAATTGTATAAGGAACCACACTTTGTGCCACAAACCCAGAAACCCTCACACAACATTTGACTTTTATATATATAGATTTGCAGATTTTACTGCAGCTTTTGATGGTCTGGAATAAAGGAGCAAATGGAATGTCCTCCCATGGCTTATTCAACGTCCTTACTCAACTGCACGGTGACACCGCCGTCCAAGTAAGGCTGGATAACTTAGGCAAGGCTTTCTGTTAAGATTCCTACTAAAGGTGGTTTAAAGCAGGACTATGTCTTGGCACCCTTGCCTTTTAATATATGTGTTGCCAATTCACCAAATGTTTTCATGGCTATAATCAACTTTCTGCATAAAATAGGTAGGGCATAGAGGGACCCAAGGACCCACTGTGTCCCCACTTTGCTTTCCAAATTGAAGTCTAGTGGTATAGTGAAGAAACAGTCTCAGTGCTGATGGATCCACACTGATGGCATTGCCAATAATGCAGCCCTCGAGGGGAAGAGGCTGCTGTGAACCCCTTGGACAGGGGCGCAGTCCCAATGCAATACTGTCTAGATTTGAGCCCCAGTCATCAAACCCACGTGGGGCACAGCAGGCTCTCTCTGCCTCAAGAACTAGGGCGAGATACTGCGCAGCTTGATGGAGCGGGTTTAAATCCACCTCTTCAATGGCTACCATGCACAGTGTGTGGCATACCCGAGATTAGACATCCTATAACGGGAGGGCTAATCCCTGAGATTGAAAGGTAAAGCAGAGGTATATTTGGAGCTCTAAAGTAACATACAGAAGGAGTCACTCAAACTCACAGTTGGTAAGATGAACGATTTCTTAGAGAACAATTGTTTTCCCGAGATTTGGTCAACAAAATGCAGTCGGTCTCATTGGACCAACAATTTTTGGTGATGGTAACATGGAAATTGAGAAGTTGCAGGAAGGAAACTCGTCAGTTCTGGACATCCTCAGAGCTGATGGTCTACCTGCGATCCATTTTCTTAATTGTCTCCTCCTTAGTGGGGTTTTCCCCCGGTTCTTGGGGGAGGGTTTAATCATCACTTTTCCAAAACCAGGGAACGATGTCAATTGAGTGCCATTATTTTGGTAAATAGTGATTATAAAATCTACATGAAGATCTGTGTGGATCGATAACTACATTTGTAACATAACTGATGGGGCACAATCAGATTGGTTTTATTCCTGGGTTTCCATGACAATTTTCTGACCAAGTGTATTGGGTGGGCAAGAAGCAGAGCCAAACCACAGGAAGTCCAGTTATGGAACGGAGAGAAAACCTTTAGCCTGGTAAACTGGGAATATTTTGGATAATAGGGACGGAAAGGGGGTCACATCACAGTTGAACCACTCTATGCAGCCTGATTGTGGTGGTGTCTTGGGGGAGGTACTTCTGGGTAGAGGTAATTATTGAGGGTATGCTAGTGAGCATGGTGGCATTGGAAAACATGATGACACAAGGTTTCCCCCATTGCAGGAAGATGAAGACCTTCTTCCTGAATAGTCCTGGGGAGGATAGCTCAGCGGCAACGAAACCATCGGGTATTAAGCGCGTTATAAATACGAAACTAAGAGACATATTCCTGTAACAGCACCTCGATGCCCCCGGGCTGTGTGAGCACTTTAAGAATGCAAAAATAAAATCAATAAAATAAACAGAAATATGTTCTTTCGATAGTGTATTGTCATTCGATAATGCCTTGTTGTGCGGGGGATAGGGGCAGGCTAACAACTGGGAGGGAGGGGGCGGGCTCTTTAAAGAGAACCTTTCTTTCTTCACAATTTCCAAAGACTTGATTCCTCTGACTCGGCAAGGGGGCAAGCTGTCAGCATATTTGCAATGCCTGCCCACATTTCCGGATTTCAGCATTCCCACGTGATGAGCAGAACTGTTCCAGTATTCAGGCTAAACTGATGTAGTGAGATGCAGTAAGTAGCAGGGCGCGCGTGTGCTCATTTCAGCTTAAGTGTCCATGAGCCACGATTGTCAGAAGCCAAACTCTGTCTGTGGGAACACAACATGCACGCTGTCCTTCCACTGCAAACTATGAGTCTGGCACGTGCATGCATGGCTTCACAATGCAGCGTGTCGCCTTGCGCAGGTTACACACATTGGCGTAACAGTAGGGAAAAAACACCCACAAGCACAGAAGAAACAAGAGAAACGTCATTAAAAAGGTATGCAGTGATTCCATCGATCAGATTTACCTTGTGGCCGTCCATTACGACTCAACTAGGTTGATTTATTTTCAGTGTGTTTGTGTTTGTGTGTGAGGAGAGTAGCATGAGAGGGTGGAGGTGGGATAGGACTAGGATCAGAAAGGAGAGGGTGGTATGGGGATCCCCCTATTAAAAGAAAAACATTGCTAAAAGTTGACCAATAGGTAGATGGGGGTCGATGAATTCACATAGAACACACATGTACACACACAAGCCAAAGAACAAATGCACATACACACACGCACACACCCACGAATGAAAACAAAGACACAGAAGCACGGACCCGTGCACAACGTATGGCATTTGCACATAGTAGAAGACACATATAAACAGCAATAGATAACCCAAGTGGCACAGAAGGAACAACACAAACATGTGCACCGCCATATTTTGCAGTTTATTTTACATACTTTGGGCCAAACATGGTGTTCTCACAATTGGGGCGTTGCACTGCTTTTGTACATCAAACTAAGACGAGGGTCACTGCAATCAAGTGTTGAGGGGGGACCAACATAGACTGCAGGTGTGGGTGAATTCTGGGCATGGAGAAGGCTGTTCACGGGGCGTGCTATCCCTATCAATGCAATGTAAGCTCCATATTCTAGGGCATTTATACCCAACTAGTAAGGCATTTAAATAAAAGTAGATATTGATCCAAAATATATTCTAGTGCTGAAGGCAAAACAGGTGTTTAGTTTACAAAGAAAACTATAAACATTTAGCAGACACTATACAAATGCATGTGTTTCTCCCACAAGGAATTACTTGCCTTCAATTGAAACACAGAAATCCTACTGTGCAATACTGGCCAGACAAGTCTTGCATGACACACAATATAAAATGGTGCAAAATATAAAGAGACATGCAGTCAGCACAACATAAATCTACATTTGCACATGACACAACTCACTTATCACCACACTTTAGGACATATGCACCTCCCCGTTTTTGCAGAACCACAGAACATCTAACTGAGCTGTCATGCGCCCAGGCTATCACAAACCCTTCTTCCTCTGCTGCACTCTTCCCTCTCCCTGTGTTTCCTTCATCTGTTATGCACCCTCCGATCTTCTTCAGGCTCTTTCCCCCAGGGGACTTGCATCTGGATACACCACACAGGGGCACAGTGCGCCACATCATGGATACCTCTAGACACTCTGGGACTACTACGGTGGTGACTTGGCACAGTATTTAATCACATTGGGCCGCATTATAAGTTTTCCCGTCCGGGAACTACAATTACTGGGTCCGGTGGGGCCGGAATGCCCCTGTAATTGCCCATTGGCAGGCGCCGGAAAATATTGCAAGTTTCGCTACTGCCAAACTTGTAATGAGTCCCATTAACAGAACATAGCATGCCTCACAATAAAAGCAGCACTTATGTTATTCTGCGAATGCCAGCTAAACTTAAATGCCTGCCACCTGGAGGTCTGTCTATGCCTGATTGATTTCTTCCCAAATGGGGGGCAGTTAAAAGGAGCAACTTCTCACTTTCCGACAAAGAAGCATCACACACTGCATCGTGTATCATGCGGAGACCATTTCAGATTCATCGTGGATGAAGACACCAATCCAGAGGATTTATAATATCCAGACTATTCTATGCAAAACACAGGCAAACATGGTACAACGTTGCTACATAAACAGTATTTTTTGAATGAGTGTTTTTCCGATTTGTGTTGTGGAAAAACTCAACGAAAATGATATGGGGTTGTGGGTAAGGGTATACAAGTTGTAGGGGGTAGGGAATAATGTTCAATTAATAGTGGGGGGGCACCAAATTCCCACAAAAACATTTCAATGAGTTTTTTAGAAAAAATGTTTCATTAAGAAAAACCTTTGAAAAAAAGACTTGTAATAACATAGAACCTCAAACATGCGTTGCCTTAGCCAGTGAAACTCAAGCTTAAAGGGATCAGGGAACACATCTGTTATACTAAGTGACAACAGTCTATGGGTCTATTTATAAAAAAAAACGGCAGGCTGCCGCCAAACTTGCGAAATTTTCCAGCACCCGTGAATGGGCAATTACCGTGTCATTACTGCCCCGGCGGACCTGGTATTTGCCGATTCGCGTGCGCCGGAAATAAATGCTCCCCAAAGGGATCAAATGGGAATGGGGAGGTCGGATGCACCGGCACCATACATAATGGTGCCGGTGAATCCAACATGCTCTGCTAGCAGGTGCCAGGTCAGTCCTGTCGGGCAGAAAGGAACCCTCGAGCAGAACACGTAGTCTGCCACTCCGGTAACAACGGTACCGGTAAGCTTACCAGTACTGTTGTTACCGGACTGGTAAACTTATAATGAGGCCCTATGTTTCTCACCTGGCTTGGAATATGCTAACGTGGCTCGTATATCATTTCTCTCTATAGTCGTAATGTCTGTCATTTTCTTAGCAACTTCAAGTAAAGTAGTATATGAGGACGCGTTCCGCTTGATATCAAAGGACCATGCCACGCACAATGTTTGTTTACTGTGTCTCCATCGCGCAGTCTCCTCCACCTATGGTAATGAGATTTTCAAAATAAAAAAACAGGAAGGACCGGGCCCAAACATAAAAGTAGTACTAGTGGAACCACCTCCCTTGCCATATCCCACTCATAAATAGTGTCCATGTCCAGCAAAGCACCTGGATTTAAACTGTGTCATGTGGTTGTGCCTGTAAGCCTGTTAAAAAGAAATATGCTCTAATTCCTATTAGAGGCCTTGCTATGTTATTCTCCCAAGCGATCTTTGTGGCACAAGCAGTTATTGCACATGGCTGCCAAATGAACGGCGGCACTTGCTGAAACTGCACCCCTCCCCCCACTCAAAATAAGGCCCCCAGTGACCAAGCCACCCAGTGAGAAACGGTAAATGGCAGAAGATAAGTAGCAAGGCAGGTGCATACAATAATTGTAAATCAATAGTAACACTTTTGAGCAGGCAGCAGGTTAAACAACAGCAAAATATAACTGCGACTATTACACATTAGGCAGAAGACCATGAGCATACGTAGCCAATGCCGCTTTTTTCACTTGGCCGTGTTGAAAAAGTGTTAAAACCTCAATCCGTCAATCACCAATCGGGGCACAGCTGATGAATACATTAGCGACTCAGCCAGAGACCCTCGGGCAGTTCCACATACTCGTTCATCAGCATGGAGTCATCTGCCATTAGTCTTCTGTGAACCTTAATCCTTATTTAAGGACAAGATCCCGGCACCCTGACTGAGGGGGGAGCATAGCTGCTGCTGTGGGGAGGCGCAGGGGCAGATTCCCCAGCAACCGCTTTCCCAGACACGCCTCATGCCTAAAGCTTGCATTACAAGCGGCAAGGAACTGACAAAGAGCTCAAAAGAGGACTTGTGTTGTGCTCAAGATGGGCGGGGCGGAGGGGGTTCACCTACCAATCTATAGACAGTGAGGACAGACTCACAAAGCACATCCTGTGCAAAATGATAACCCTGGCACCTGGCCACTTCTCAGATCATATATTCCACAATATTACTGGTAACCATGCGTTAGTGACAGCTCCTGCAGCATCCCCTTATAGCATAATAACAATTTTCCAGGGCCTATTTCTTCTTTGTGGCTTAAAAAGTAGCAGTATAAATACCAATTAAACTATATTTAGTTCTACTTCATGATTGTCAATACTGCAAAATCCCACTTTTGTTAAATCATTACTCCTTCGATCAAACATTGTACTTGTAAACAACATTTTACCATTATGCAGTGACCAGCTGACTAAATTAAAATGTCCTTACTTTCCCCTCGACTCATCTCCATAATGAATTGAGGCTAAAGCTCTCCCAACCGAGAGTCTCATTGGCCTGCCTGTCTTTGCAGCAGATCCTGGGCTCGAGGAACTCTGTTTCTGATGGGGGGAGGCTGAGCTTTACTTCTTTATTAAAACCCCCTCACCGCAGGGCCTCGGAGGGAGGCTCACCACAAATGGCACAAAAAAAGCTCCTGGCTACCTGCCTCATTTCATCTTCTTTCCAGTCCAACTGATATCTTGCATACCGCCATGCCAGAGAGGGTTCATCGCCCTTTCTTGTCTGCCCCCTTGGCTCCCCCTTGATGCGCCCCATCACAACTCTATCAACCTTGTTACGTTCTATGAGAAAAGATCCACGCCCTTCTCAGAAAAAAGGTGCACACCATCTTCTTCATAATAATCCAGTATCCGTAAGTGAATCAGCCGGTGGCGTATCTGCATGAACCTCATTCCCTTGCAAAACTTTGCCATCGCTTTATTCCCTTTTAAACAGGATTTTTTGATTGTCTGGTGAGAATCAGCCCCTCTCCATATTAATCGTCATATTATTTTTTGCACAGAATCTTTCCCGTAAAGGCAGACCCCCAGCTTCTGCAATGTTTCCATCATATCTCTTAATAGCATCCCCCTCCCTATGCTGGTTAGGTCGTTGCCACTTAGGTGCACTATCAGGACCTCAGGTTTGCTGTGCTTCTGTAACATGGTCTCAAGATGCCCCTCCAGTTGTGTCAACTCATACCCGGTTTCCCCTAACACTGGACCTTGAATGCTTGTACCGTTATCTCCTCCCTCTGGGAGGTCCATTTTGCTTTGGCTCTTGTTACGAACGAGTGGCCAACCACCCAAACTGATCTTCTGTTCCCCCTGAGTCCTGTATGTTGGGGGGGAGGGACGAAGGAGGCACAATATTCTAACCTTGTTCAACCTCACGTACCTCTTATAACAGTCTAACTTCCAACCTCCCACTCTCTTAATCAACTCTGGAAACTTGCTCACCCCTGCCACTAATGTGGTGGACCCCATTCTAAAGGAGTGTGTGCCAAAGACCCCCTCTGAGATAGCTATTTCTTTGAGTACGAGCCCCATCACCCCTTTAAACTGAAACCTGCTCAGCACTGAACCATCCATGTGTAATAATAGAGGGGCACCACCGATGCTGGAGGGTCTCCTCGATAAGTACTGTGTTACGTGGCACATCAGGCAACACAGGCTGTCCTTGATGGAGTACAGGTTATTATTGTCCTCCCTTTACCGGTATGGTTTGTTATTGATCTCCATAGGCGCAGTTGCGCTGCTCCCCCTGAAATGACTACGTCTTCCCTTCTCAGGAAGCCAGTTCCTTCCACTTTCTTGTTGCACGGTACCAGTTCGCTAAACCTGAGGGGCCTGAAGAATGCCAGACGGAAGGCTGTCCCAAACATGATGGCTTCAAAGCTGTCCTTTTATAACCTCTCCAGCACCATGAGCATATCCAGTAGTTTCCCCAAATCTATGGGGCGTCTAGCATCCTCTTTCTTTCCTATTTATCTCACCTATCCTTTCATTGCCATCCTTACATAATGCTCTTTTGTGGGGTCAGCCTGCCCCGTCCCCAGCTTGTGGTAATGCGCAATGGCAGCCAGGTGATACACTGTCCACACTCTGGAATTGTGGCTGCGCCAGGTCCATCCCATCAATTATCTTACTGGTGTATCCGCCTGCTTTCCTGCCAGTCCTCGCTTGAAGCTCAGAAACGTGTCCCAGCAGTCCTTGTACCCTTTAGGTGTGCTTTGCTCTAGGGCTTTGTATGAGCGGGGTCAAATATTGATAATTATTTCCCACAGTTGCTCTTTGAATGGGGTCATCCTCTCGTTGGCTTCTGGCGTCCTCTCCCTGAATGTTGGCCACTGTAAATGAGAGAGTGTCAGCCGCTATGTTCCTTACCCTGGGAATGTGTCTGGCTCACACCTCTGTGTTTAATCTGAGGAGGTTTGCTGTTAATGTTCTGAGTAAGCGCAGCACACAAACCCCAATTGTGTATCCTCTGTTTATGACCTGCATGACCACTAGGTTGTCCAACCACAACATTAACCTTTTGGTAAAGAAATGGTCCTCCCACAAGTGAAAGGCTACGATGATGGAGAAAGGTTCCAACAGAGTGATGTCCACTGTGATGCCCCTGCTATGCCCTTCATCTGGCCATTCTTGAGCACACCATTCACTCCACAATATGGCCCCAAACCCTTGCCTGCCAGATGCATCAGTAAAGAACCTTATGCTGTTGCTGCTTGCCCATGGTTCCCTCCACATAAGAACGCTGTTAAACTTGTCCAAAAACATGTCCCACATCTTTATTGCCCTGCCCATGAACACGTCTTGTGCTGCATGTAGCAGCCCCACGGTTTTGATAGCAATATTCCTTGTGAAAAGCCTGCCAGCGGGTATAACGTTGCCAGCAAAATTGAGTTTTACCGCTAAGGTCGGCAACTCCCTCGGCATCGATTTGCTCTTCCCCAGCAAGAGCCCTATTGTTTTCTTTAAATCTGAAACCTTCTCCGGAGGCAGTCTGGTCAATCCTTCATCTGTGTCTATCACTATCCCCAGGAATGTTAACCTACTGATGGGGCCCACTGTCTTGCCATGGGGTTAGGGGCACTCCCAGCTCGTCAGCCTATTCCAGAAACTGCTCCATCAAAGCCTCACACTCGCATGTTCCCCCTGACCAATGTAAAGCAAGTAATCAAGATAGCGTATTACTCCTCCTTCCTTAGCCCTCTACTTCAGTGCCCATTCCAGGAACTTGCTCAATTTCTCGTGCTGCGCGCACGATATTGAGCAACCCATTGGTAGGCATGTATCATAATAGTACATGCCCTTGAATTTGAAGCCCAATAGCTTGTACCTGTTCTGATTGATTGGCGAGAGCCCGAAGGCTGACTCAATATCCGCCTTCCCTTGTATCGCCCCCTTTCTGGCAGCCATAACATGTCAACAGCATTGTCAAACAAGGGTTAATTAACCCTGCATTGTTCCACATTAAGATCATTGTTTACCGATTCCCCAGCAGGAAAGGACAGCTGTTGAATGAGGCAGAACTGCCCTTGTTCTTTTTTGGGGACCACTCTCAGTGGGGAAATCATTAATTTCTCCAGGTCAGGTGCATGAAATAGGCCAGCTACTCTACCCAGGGCCGATTCTTTGTGAATTTGTCATCTCACAAACCCAGATTGTGCTCTCACTGGCTTGAGGTTATTAGACCGGAGTATGGTATATTGAAACCTCTGGAAAACCCTACCCAAATTATCTTGGGGTCTGTTGTGTTGTGGTAAATATTAGGCAACGGGAGTAATTTGTTCAATCTTATCAGGGAAGGAAGGGTCCTGGGAGTATGAGGAAAAAAGGAGAACAAGAAAGGCGATTACCCAGTCTCTTGACCTTGTGATTTTGAGGTGGGTATAACTTCACAGATCAATGTCATAGTATTAAGTAGGGATTCAACAATACCCTGTACTAAAAAGGAAATTCTTCCTTATGGCCACAAATATTAAACACCACCCCTAAACTTAAAAGGTGTTTCCCACAAATGCAATGCAAACCAATATTTATATTCAAACTTTAATAAATCACATAGGTTTATAAAAAAACTTTAAAAATAATCAAATAGGGCACACTTCTTTCAAAAGAGTTGAAGGAAATGATTAACCTCGGTGCACCATATTATCTAAAACAATTCTCACAATCTTATGAAAAGTGGGGTTAGTACATGCACATGTGTGTTTTGCATGGTGGAGTTCTTTTCATTTTAAGGGTAGCAGAGCAATATTGTTCAGGAGATAACACTCTGTCAGGAGGAGAGCTATTTAGAAAAATCAAGCTGTAGTGATGGTCGACATATGTTTCGGCTATAGGCAAAATACACAATCAGACAAAATCCCCAATTGTCTGTCTTTGTTGGTGTAGCCGTCTTCAGGACAGGAAGAACAATATAGATGTAATACTTATAACGAGTCCTTCTAGGATGTTCATGATTACTTCGATTTTCAACCCACTCAATAATTTTAAAAAAGACGAGTCAGAGGAAAGAAGGAGAAGAGCGTTAGAAAGTAGATCGCCCTTTGAAGTGCAACTACTCTGTTCGAACTCCCCGATTTTTCAGGGTTCCATTTTGAGACGTGAATCCTCCTCCTCATGGATTTATATCAATTGAGGGAGGGGTGAACAATGGTTCTTCGTTATTTCGTACTCGTTAAT
Organism: Ambystoma mexicanum; assembly: GCF_040938575.1. NCBI lineage: Eukaryota > Metazoa > Chordata > Amphibia > Caudata > Ambystomatidae > Ambystoma > Ambystoma mexicanum. The sequence continues at coordinate 782,383,852 of NC_090931.1, forward strand.
GGGCATTTCCCAAATTCAGAATATCTCTTCCTTATATTTTTACTAATCCCAATTGGTGGTTCTGGCACTGTTGGTATATCCTTTATGGCTGTTATTTTCAAACGGCAGACCATACAGAAGGCTGCTTATATGTAGTTCTTGATAGCCTTTTAAAACTATTCTCGGCCGTTCGGAGAGGAAGGAGGCTGTCACTGTAGGTTCTAAACCCTCATGATCTCTTCATTTCGGTTTTTCTTTACAATGGAAAACGGCAAAATTCTCTCTTACGGGACGGTAAATGCCCTGGGGCACGGGAACCGTAGACATTCGGTTTCTGTTTAATTTCAGTCTGGATATAATCTGCCGAGGAGACCACGTATGCTCATGTTCATAATGCTCCTTGAGATCCAACAAACAGCAGCTCTTCTCCACGTCGCTGTGCTCCTCTGATATGCGCCACACCGCCATTCGCAAGACACTGCCTTCGTTGCTTTTTGGCGGGGATGAAGAAACAGAAATTGAGGGTCGTGTAAGGACGGAACCCCTTTTTATAAGTTGAACAGGGAGGATCCCCAATGGCTACCTTCTCTTCATCCTCTTCCTGCAGCCAATTGCTTTAACCCTGCCAGTCTCTTCCGGCTGCCTGCCCCCCCCACTCCGCTTCATTTCGCACCCTTTCTTTTGTTTAGCCACCCAGGGCCACAGGCCAGGTTAAGCTTATGCCTCCTCCATGGTTGGCTCCGCCTCCCGCGTCGTCACCACCAAGACTGACAAAAGAAAAATTAGCTGAACATATGTAATTCGTGTGGCAGTACACACAAAAGGTACATGTTTTCTCTTCCGATGCACAACAGTGATCTGCACGCAAAACAACTGCTGAGTAGGAAATTCTAAAGCTAGTGATGCAGAAAAACCACTAGCCACTTTTCGCACTCACCCAACAACTGCAGTCACAATCTTTGTTAAAAAATTAATTCAGAAACAGAGTTTGCAAACCATGTTCTGTGAGTCCTGACATTCCTATCACACATGTTTGGGCATTTTTCATTTAATTTTCATTTAATTTATTGAATTTATAACACACCTTTGCCAAAGCGCCAGACAAATTAAAAAGCAGTACAAAGAAAGTGTACGCTGATTCACCAAAACAATTTATGATGACGTAACGAGATGGGTTTTGAAAGCGAGAAGAAACGGAGAAGAGCGGATACATAGAGCAGAGAATTCCAAAGTCTGGGGGCGAGCTAACAGAAGGAGCGTGAAGGGGAACAGGGAGGTTCAGGAGTAACCAGAAGGAAAAGAGACTGAGAACGAAGAGAGGGAGCAGGGGTATAGAAGGAGACCAAAGAGCAAAGATCGGGACGAGCTAGGCCATGCATACATTTAAAGACATTACACAAGAAATGGAAAAATAGACGAGATTCAAAAGATAGCCAGGAAATAGAGCGTAGTGCATCTGCAATGGAGGACCAATAGGAAGCTGAAAATGAGTACGATGACAGCATTAAAGATAAGGTGCAAGGGAGAAAGATGGTAGACAGGAAGACCAATAAGAAGAGCAGAGCAATAATCAAGTCAAAAAGAACCAAGGAAGAAATCAAAGGTTTAGTGCCATGAAAACGTAAGAGAGAACACATTTTCAGTATATTAAAAAGCTGAAAGCGACAGGACCAGTGTGTGGCAGAAACGTGAGAAGCAAAGGAAAGGTCAGAGTCAAATATAACTGATAAGTTGTGAGCCGATGTAGGAAAGGAGATAGAGGAAAGTGGAAAAAACGATAGCGAAAGGAGAAAGAGAAGGAGAGAAAACAGAAGATGTAAAAAACTGAATGCCTGTTTTAGATGGATTATGGTGCTGAAACCGTGAATGCCTCCAGGACTGGGCTGACAGTAGACAAGCAGAGAGGTTACTGTGCCTGTTCTCAGTGAAAGATGAGAAAGAAAGACAAATCTGAGTGTTGGCAGCATAAAAGTGAAAAGAAAGGCCTAAAAGGTTTAATGATGTGAGCAAGAGGGGCAGTATAGAGAGAAATAAGTGGCCCGAGAACAGAGCCTTGAGGAACACCATGCTGAAGAGGAGCAGGAGGTAAAAGGTTACAAGCCCACAAAACCGAGAAAGACTGGAAGAAAACCATTTTAAAGCTGCGCCAGTAATACCAAAAGAAGAGAGCGAAGACAAGAGAAGAGAGTGATCCACAGTGTCAAATGCAGGGGAAAGATCCAGTAAAATAAGAATATCTTAGAATGACGAGCGGGTAAAAGAGAATCCATAATAGCAAATAGAGCAGATTACGTCGAGTGCAGAGGATGAAAACCAGATTGAAAGGGAGAACGAAGAGAGTTATGATCAAGATAAAGCGAGAGCTGAGAGTAGAATGCACGGTCTAGGAGTTTTGAGAGATAGTGTAGAAGAGAAATTGGTCGATAGTTAGATAGAATTGAAGAGTCAAGCGTGGGCTTCTTCAATATCGGAAGAATAACTGTGTACTTAAAGAGTGAAGAAAAAGAAGAAGTAGTGAATGAAAGACTGAAAAGAATAGTGAGATAGGGAAGTAGAAGTGGGAAGTCTTTAGGGCTACGTGAAGAAGGAATAGGATCAGAAGGTGAAACAGAGGGATGAGATCTAGAAATAAGACTAGCAACGTCAGCGATCACACAAGGAGAAAAAGAAGCAAAAGATGAAGAATGGGCGAGCTAGAAGATGAAGGGGAATAAGGCAAAGGAGACGAGGGATTGAGAGAGGAACATAGAAGAACTGTCTCTGTAAAATAATAGTAGAGAAATCTGAGCGGGAGAGAGAAGAATGAAGTGAAGGGTCAGGGGATGAAGATGAAAGAAGTTTATTTAATAATTGAAAGAGAGGCATTTCTATGCAGTTTATAAATACAGGTCTACAAGTACCAGAATGCAATATGACGTGGGCTTCAAAGCCAAGACTGGCTGTTTGATTTTTCAGATCAGACAAAGGACAACGTGAACTACTCAGCAATCAATTTTCTGCCTTCAAGACACACCCCAGAACAGCCTGTGTGACAAAATCACCTGCTTCCAGTGATTGCTTGTTACAGGCAGGTTTATGGTTGTTCTGGATTAGATGTGTAGTTCCTTAAAAAGTAAGACATTATTTATGCATCAATCAACGATGCACCTTCTCAGTTGTCAGGGACAGAACTGAACACAGCTGAGCTGGGGCCCGAGTGACACGTTGGGCCCTGGGGCAGAAAGGGTGGCCTTTTCCTCTCATGCCACACCACGTTTAGGCCAGTGCATGCATAAACTGGAGTTCTGACTTTCTGGTGGCAGTAACATAATAATTTCTTGAAGGTGGTGGCGGCAGAGCATTGCTGTGGATCAGTGACTGGAACTTTCAATTCTGGAGTGCGTTGGGTGATGGTGGGGGTTTTCTGGTCAACCCAAAGGATAAAAAGATTGGAAATGGCTTGTTAGGGAGCACAAGAGCATTGGTAAGTCTCAAGAATGGCAACTGGCAATACTATTCAAGGAAAAGCTAAGGTTCCAGCGGTTGTGATTCATGTGCACTGTCACAATTATTCATCAATTTATAACGTGAGCTAAAGTCCTAGTCCCAAAGTGATTTTTTTTCTTATATGTGAGTGGTCACATTTGTCAGGTGACACATGTTTCGCACATGCAGTGCTTCCTCAAGGCTGGAACAAGGGAGGCTACCCGGCATTGCTCACCTGACGTCGTTCCATCACTTTTCTCGACCTGATGTTGTTACAGACTCTTTTCAAAGGTTTTAATAAACTCATCCTCTATCTATCTATGCATGTATGTATGTATGCAATATGAGATTTATAAAGCATGAGCCTAGCTGGGAAGCAACGCAGCATGTAGGGGGCACCACCTGCAGTTTCAGGTATGGTATCTGTGTGGCTACTGGCCACTTTGAACTGTGCTCTTTAACCAGATTTGCTACTTGGTAAAGCAGCACTGTAATTTAATCATGAGCAAAATGACAATTGACTTCCAAATACCACACCTGCTACAATGTTTAATCTGCAGTTTGCTCTGAAGATCCTTGGCTACCCAGACTTGCATATTTCCACGCTGTGGGGAATGTCACTACATGAAGGTGTAAACACTGCCCACAGAAATCGGGAACAATTTGTCCAGAGAACAAGACTGTGTTGCTTACAAGTTGTATTAATTTTATTTAGTCATGATACAGGAATTTGAAAAAATTATCAATTAATGACACAGTGCTTTAACAAACATATTATTCCATATCACAACAGTAGGAGTACATCTAAAACATGGCTAAAATTAGACCATCATTCAAACCATTCATAGTGCAGCATTCAACCCATACAACATTCAACGTGACAATCACCCAGACAACAATAGCTAAAAATGACAAAGTTAATTCATAATGGGGAGCAAGCACAATCCTCACAGCCCAGCTAATAATTTTAATATGTTTTTTGTTGTTTTACAGAAGCAGAAAAACACACAATAGAAAAAATTATTAAAACAATCTATCACAAGGGCAGATCTAGAAATGAGCATGTAGTGTAGATCACATCCCTTGGGGACTAAACTCAACCGGTTTCAACGTGTTATGTCTATTGCACAACGTCTTCATCAGGAGGTATGGAACAGAAGACTGCAAGACAAGAGCATTACTGCATAAATATGCGGCAGCGTCCCACCTCATGAAACAAACTGAATAATTAAAAATTATTTAAACAATGTACCCACTATGTGCCACCTATTAAAAACCAAGTGAAGAGAAGGAGAAATAATTAGGTGCTGGGAAAGAAATAGGTAGAATCAAGTGAACATCCCAGAGGCGGAGGTCAAAATAACTGCCCAAACACAAGGGTGCCCACTTCATACAGTATGCAGGAGCACTAATTAGAGAGACCACGGGAGAGCCAGAGGAAAGGAAGGCAAGTGTGCCAAGTCAGTGGGTGAGACTGGATCACCAGGGGGGTCAAGGTCCCATATAGTGGTGAACTAGTAAGTAGAGGACAAAAACTGACCTCGCACAGTCAGCCAGGCACTGGTACGATGAATGAACAAAATGTCTTTGCTGCAGAAAGGGGCCCTGCCGGAGGCTAAGGCTGTCCATGGGCTGAAAAAGTAGGGATGGCACAATGAGGCCAAAAGGAAACCAGAGCAAAGGCCAGTCAATGTTAACTGGAACGAAAATCAATAATTACCTGTCAAGCCAGAAAAACTATGTATGATGGTACCCATCGTAGTGGAGTCTAGTGGAGGAACCTACTAGGCACAGGATACGAACAAAGGGCTCTTGGTCGACTTGGCAAGCCTGGGAGAGCTGTGGATCAAATGTTAATATAAAGCTCAGTGACACCACAAGGGTAAAGTAAGTAGTGTACTGCTACAACAGTTAGGGAGATAGAGCAAACAATATCTCTTAAATGCGGCCACATGACACCGTTGTGGACTGAGAAGTAAATGTACAAGAGTTCCTGACAGCGACCCAACAATCAAATTGGTATGCCTAAAACCAAGGCCAAGGGGAATGGTGGCTAAACGGTACAGCAAACGCTACTGAGACCGAAATTAGATTAATGAGGGCCGGAAAACCCGCATGGTTAATTAGCAGAGAACAACACGGCTGACCCAAAAGTTGGATAACAGCAGAAGACATGTACATGGTCAGCACCATAAGACACGCGGCCTAACAACGTGAATGGGCATGGGGCTATAGGGTAAACCAACTAACCTTACTAGTAACAGGATGCGCTGGTATAAGGACTCAAGTGGCTGTGTGAATTGACATCAGCCCGCTAGCGTAGGACGGCACCGTCACGTCCTGCAAGCACAGCTGCGCGCAAACTCCACTGAATGAAAACTCAGTGCGGTGTGGATCACATGACCACGGCAGGACACATAGGGAAGCTAAGTAGCGTAATCCCACGCAGCCGTCACGTGCAAGCAACGGCCCGCCTGGCATGTGGGCAGAAAAAGGACTAATCCAAAGTCCCAATGAAGGAGACGGCTACAGCTGAAGAGATGAATGCGTGGAGCCGGAAATGAGAAACCAATGAAAGAGATAGTGAGAAAAGCCCATTCTGCCAGGCAAAGGTACCCATGCCCATATGGTGATAAAACAGCCACAACAATGTGGCCAATGTCCAGAAAAATGGATTGTTGGAAAGGAGTGAACCAGAGTTGCAAGCTGTACTATATTGCAAACACAAAACTTGAAAAGCATACTGCCCATATAGTGCAAGTAAGGTAGCTATGTATAATAGAATTGAGCAATAAGGAATGGCAGCCTGTGTCTAAGGTGGAAAATATCGGCTGAAGCTGGTATAACCAGGCTTGTACAATAAAGCTAGATGGTAGGGAGTCAAAAGCAGCCACATATTGTAGGGCTATACCTGTGTGTAACCAAATCGCCAAACGCGCTCGCCATAGCAAAATGTGGACTATCCCAAGTTAAACTCCAATGTTTCCATGGAATTGAGCCCTTTTTGTAAGGTCCTAAGATTAAAAATCCACATTTGTTCTTTGTATGCCAGTTTGTTGGTGGTTTGTACAGAGACATTGGCTAAAATATTTTCAAGACAGAACCATCTTGATGAGTCTGCGTCATAGCCCTTCTCTAAAAAATGGGGCACCATGGGGGCAGTAAGGCAACGCATCCTGATCTTGGAACGGTGTTTATTGATCCGTGTATGTATTTCCCTGGATGTCTTGCCTATGTAAAACAAGTAGCACGGACATTGTATGGCGTACACCACATTCTTGCTTTTGCAAGTAGTGAAAGTACGGAGATCCCATTGTCTTCCTTCATTCACAAAGTATGTGGTTTTTTTAGAAAATCTACAGGCCATGCACGTAGTACAGGGGTAGTGCCCTACCACAGGTTGTAAATTGACATCCCTAACCACATGATGTTGATGTGGCAGTCTATTGGCTCGAGTGAGCTTCTGAGCCAAACTCTTCCCATTTCTAAATGCAAACAGGGGCTTTTTAAGGTTAATGTCCGTGGAGTTCAAAACCCTCCAATTCTTGATGATGATTCCCTTGATGGATTCACTAAACTTACAGAACGTAGAAACGCAAACAATCTGTTCACTTTCTGTGTTTTTGGGTTGTGCAATGAGCAAAGCATCACGGTTGGTATAACGCACTCTTTTTCTAGAGTGTTTGATAAGTTTTTTGGGGTACCCACGGAGTTGCAACCTCGCTTGTAATATGTCAGCATGCTTGTTGAACTGGGAAATGTTAGTACAATTACGCCATAACCGTAGGAACATGCCGTACGGTAAGTTGCGTAATAGGCTCTTGGGGTGTTGACTCTTAAATAACAAGGTGGTATTGCGTTCAGTGGGTTTTCTATATAGTTCTGTATGGAGGCACCCTTCCTCAACATAGATGGATAGGTCGAGAAAGGCAATCCTGGAGGTGGAAAATTCAAAGGTGAATTTTAAGCTGGAGTCCACCTGATTAAGCCAAGACATAAATCTCTCCAGTGTAGCAAGATCTCCTTCCCAAAACAACAGAATATCATCTATGTACCGACGGTACAATTTGATATATTGGGCAAATGGATTGGTAATGTTGAGTATGTGATTTTCTTCAAACAAAAACATAAAGATGATGGCCAGGTTGGGGGCAAAGGTAGTTTGCAAATAATAAGTATCTTTAAACTTAAAGAAACTATTAGACAGAACCAATTCGGCAAAGTCAGTAAGAAATTCTGTGGGAACAGCATGAGGAAGGGGCCTTCTATCTAGCATAATATGTAGACTGGAGACAGCTTTATCTTGGGGGATATTAGTGTAAAGCGCCTCAATGTCTAGAGAAACCAAAATTTGAGTGGAGGCGTCAAAAGGTCGTCCTTCAAGAGAAAATTAATAACATCCCTAGAATCCAAGAGAAACATAGAAGTGGCCATGGCTAATGGTTTGATGAAGGTGTCAATGTATTTGGATATAGGTTCTAAAATGGAGCTACATCCAGAAAAAATAGGGCGGCCAGGGGGTCTAGAGGCATCCTTGTGAACTTTCTGAGTAATATAAAAGAGGGGAATTCTTTCTTCCGAAAAATTGATCAAATCATGTTTTTTGGAAGAGAGAAAACCTGCATGAAGTCCATTATTACTGAGTGCAAGTATTTTCTTTTTTATGGATGAGGTAGGATCACCCGCAATGATCTAGTAATGACCTGGTATGCTGAGGAGTCGAAGGGCCTCCTGATCATATAGCTCTGCGCCCCAGATGACTATCCCTCCACCCTTATCCGCTGCCTTTATCACTATGGTGGGATCCTGGGCTAGAGAATTGATAGCATGAAATTCAGCAAGGTCCAAGTTGGGTCTGCTGTTAGTTCTGGGATGTAACAAACATTTGTCCAACTCCTTCAGTACTAGGGTTTCAAAAGTGAGGACTTCTGGTGGAAGCTCAGCCGCACTGGGTGTAAAAGACGAGGGTTTAGATAAACCCGAGATGTTGTTATCATCACAAGTATTTTCCTTGTCTGCAAAAAATACCCTCAATCTGGTTTTTCTCAAAAACTGTTGAATCTCGCTGGTGAGTTGCATGGCACTGGGCGTCTGTGTGGGGACGAATGACAAGCCTCGTTTAAGTATGGCTAATTCTGGTTCTGACAGTATCCGAGATGATAGATTAAAAATCGGTAATACCTCATTTACCACCTGTAGGACCGGTTGCGGGTCTGAAAATCCCGATGTCCTTGGCCTTGTGGTGGGACATTCTGTGTCTGCATATGTGACTGTCTGTAGGGGCCCCTGCTCTGCTGGAAATTTCTGCAGCCTCTGGGGCCGCCCCTTCCTCGAAAAGGGTGAGTCCCTGAATTGGGGTTGGTCAAATTATCATTATCTGAACTATTAGAAGAGGTGTCTGAAAAAGTGACCCCCCCCCGCCTTCTGCCAGGGGCTCCAGATTGGTTGCCATATTATTTCCAAAAAGTTTGAGGATTGAAGTCTTCGGCTAAGTAAGGGTATACAATTTCTTTTTTGAACATAGAAATATCTTTTTTTAGTTTAGTTGTTTTTGTAAATACTGCCAGGCATTCACCTGGGGTCAGAGGCGTTGCTAGGTATTGGGCAGAGGGGGCTATAGCCCCGGGTCTTTTGGTTGTAGCCCCGGATAGAAGCTCAGGGACTACAACCAAAAGGCTAGCTAGCCTCGAGTCCTAACAGTCACAACATTAGCGCAACCCCGGGTCTTTTCCAGACCCCTGCTTGCGGTATAGTCTGCTATCAATATATCGTCCAGTTTCCCTGATAGAGTCACCAGCACTCTCCGGTCCCTCAGCTCAGTCACACACATACAGTCTCCTTCGTTGTACAGGAAGTGAGCAGCGGAGAAAAACACTTGCAGACAGACAGTGATAAGACACAATCGGCTCCCACGGAAGTACAAAAGGGGACTATGATAGTAATGAACTGATAGCCAGGCAGACTACCCTCCAAGCCACCTTTTCTCAAGTGATCATCCACACTGTGAGGTCGAGGGTGTGCGAGAGCTGCCCGACACCCAGCCCGAAGTCACACGCTGGGGGTCATGGGTTGACCGCAATAAGACAAAGCAGGCGGAGCGGCTGTGATACACGTCTACTTTATTCACCTTAACAACTGGAACTTCCCTCACCCCTCCGCCACCTCCCTACCCTTAACGTCACTTCTCCTGGGATGTGGCCCCAACCCGGGCCATCCCACATAACGATGTGGTGTGGTTTCACAAGTTACATCCGCGACATGACACACACCATCTCACCAAACCTTTGGCTGTTAATAGCACCATTTTAGGTGTTTATTTAAGGTAAATCAGGAAGCAGGTGTGAGTGATGCAACACCCACAGCAAGTATTTGCTGTCATTCCTTGGTATTGAGTACAGCTTTGTCTCTATTTGTGCTGCTCACTACAAACCCATCTTCCCCAGGACCCTTCATATACAACATGAAATTCCCCAAGACAAGGGTTTTAGGCAGAATAGATTGTGGCTAGGCAACAAAATTGCAATAATCCCTCAGGATTCGCCGGGCTCCTGCGCCATTCAAAGAAAAGTCATTAGCGGGGGCCCCCCTTAGTGCCGACTCCCTCATTGGGCACGGCAGGGTCGGAGGGGCGGACCCACGGCCGTGTATGGCGCCGCCCAGAGGAGGGCGACCTCACCAAGATGCGACAGGGCGCAGGCTCTGGCCTGTGAGCCCTATAAAGGGGGCTCTGGCCGTGGCTCAGCCTCTTTTCCTGCTTCTTTTTTTGTTTTCCTAACTTTCTGTATGATAATAAAGTTTGCTGCAGCAATTTTACTTCCACTCGGTCACGCCTCTCATATTGGGCTGCAGGTGGGGGGTGGGGCTCATGGGAACAGGGTAGCGGGTAGGAAATAAGGGAATGCAGGGGTGTGTGTATGTGGGGGTGTCGGCGCTAAGAGCTGAGCAAAATTGTTAGATTCCTCTCCGCCAGCCACGGAAACGAAATCAATCCGATTTCGATTTGCTTGGCCCATCTCTGCGCTTCCGCCACACCCGTGGATCTGGCCGAAATGTTTGCACTCGTCCGGCGGGTCGTGAAATGCTAAATATTTTGCAGAGGCACTCCTCGTCCATTATCCCCATCGAACCACTGCCGAACCACACACACAGACCGCATTTCGTGTACCTCGCGTATTCGTAGGACTCTCTTTCGTGCACACACGCGCATTGCTCTACTTCGGGTTGGGCACTGCAAGACAGAAATGGTTTGTTATAGTACCAAAACAGGCAGAACGGCTCAGACGGCCCAACTCTGACGATGGTGCTCGAAACATACCTTTACTCATGAGAAAACGTAAGGGACGAAATATTCCGTTTTGCAGCGGAACCGTAATGGTGATTTAGCAGAACGCACAGAAGCGAAAGTCAGTGCGAATTCCACCGGTTTCCCTTTGCGGCTGGAATGTTCGCCCAGCACTACTCAGGATAACCCTTCAAGGCCAAATTGAGACAAGACCAATTTAGACGAGTTCCTAAAATACACATTATGTTTATTTGCAGGAAAAACATCCCAGGGAAACATTACATGACACACTAGCCAACACTTCACAACCAGAAAAACACTCTACTTGGCTGAGAACCTCACCATCTCTGAGGCCATTGCACCCCCAGAAGCCAACTCCGTCTCCCCCTCTGCAGCTCCACTTCTTCCCTGCCCCCCTACCCATCCCAGGTACTCTGCTACCCCTGCACTCTATTTGTAAACCTTGGGTGTGGCCGCTTTGTACAGCACTGTGGCTTCCCAGCTAGCTTTGCGCTTTATAAAGCTCTTGCTGAAAAATGGGGGGGTCTCAGCCTGGCGCAGGCGAGCACCAATCCTGAATAAACAAGGGAGGTGTTTAGCCCATGAAACCTGTGCCCCAACACAAAGAGTTGACTTGCCAGGCCCTGTCCCCAGACATAAACCTCAGCCAGAAGATAAACTGACATCGATACTGTGGGAGTGTGAGAGGTTAGCTCTACCCCATGGCCCCATTAAAGTGTGCGCTCCCACGGCAACCCAATACTAGGCCTCAAATTTAGTTGCCCCAATCAGAAGCTCAGGGGGCAAAGAAGGACTTGATTTTGTCTAAAGCGCTATATAAGCCTAATAAATACAAATACAAATATTTGGGGTAAAACAACTTTGTGGCAGGAGGCGCAGATAGCAGGAAGAATTAGGTAGACTGGGATTGCAGCGGGGAGCACATTAGATGAGCGGTTTATTTGGTGTCTGCCATCAGTTTGTTTTTCTACGTTTCTCCAATAGGCCTTTCTTAGAACTGCCGAGCAGTGCACAGCCCAAGCTGCAATAATAGTACACGTAACAGATTTCTTCCACTTTAAATCTTGCAATAATAGGTGTTATTACCCAATTTAGTGATGCTCGTTTTATTGACCTCAGGAGGGTGAAGGGCTGCATTTTGCTTGCTGGGATTCTAAGTCCCACTCAGATACTATATTTGAAGCAAGTGCTTCACTCACTGAGCTACCTCAATGACAACAATACAAAGCACACGTTCAATATGTCTCCTTTGTCTTTCTGACTCCTGAAGGACAGGGCAGAAAGATATTGCATGTGCTCCCACTTTTGAGTGCCGCACCATTCCTTACAACTTTGTGCTTGATGCTTGCATCCCGAGCCGCCATCATGTTAGAATTACAAATGTGTTCTGGGACACAAAATGTTGCCGACCCCTCACACCCTTTTTAAAATAAGTTTCAGAAAAATAGCAGTCTCGACTTACAAACAAAACCTATTTTTACAGGACCCTTGCACCCCTGGCCAGAATGTACGTGATCTGCAATTAAAACAAAAGATTAGATGCACTTATGTGAACAAGCATGTACATTCGTGTGTGTACTTGCTTATGGAGAACATATGTATGGGTGGACCAGGTGGGCAAAAAGGAGGTGGGCGCTAATAAAAACACGTTTATATACGCAACTGTTTGTGGTGGAATGAGTGGTCAAGGAAAGAGCATGCAAAAAAGGCAAACAGAGTCACGCCCATTAGAAATCTTTTGAGTAAAATAGAGGCACATTATTTGCCCTTTTTTGGTTTTGGCCATTGCAAAACTAAAATATTTCACTGGAGAACAGCTACGAGGGAGATAACGTGTGGGGAGGGTCAGGCAGCTTGTGGGTGTTGTTTGGCGTTGTACCCACCCTTTGACCTCCAATGGAAATGCTAATCCCTATGGCCATGTCCACCCACTACTGACATCCCCGCACCCAAAATACATTCTTCTAGGATCTCTTTGAGCTAGCTCTATCCTGCAGTGGCATCATTCTCTGTGCTCTAATGGTCTTGCCAGACTTACTTCTATGCAGTCTTCATACAGCTTAATTGTAGTAGTAGTCCTGGAGTAAAACAAATGTCTTAACCATGTGTGCCTTCTGTCGCTTGATTTACAAGCAACATGGTTCAATAACAAGCCTTGGCAAAAGAAAAGGTGTGGGCTTGTGTATAGGCATTAGATGGGCATTAGCCAGGCCCCAAAACCATGTGCCCTGATACTCACACCACTTTGCAAATGTTGCGATGCTATGACCAGGTAGCACATTATGGCAGTGCCAGGCAAATGTCTATCCAAAGCCTACACAAAAGAGCAAGCAGTTGGCTGTGCCAATGCGTGTTTCCTGGTTGCAACTTAATCCTGCTCTCGGCGCTTTGGCAAAGGCGAGCTCTTTCTCTAGTGAAAGAGGAATAGCGCCTTTTTCAAATAATACTTTGCCATGAGCTGTTTTTCCTGCCCATGACTTGAGCCTGCCATGCAGCAGGGTCTTTTTTTTAAATCTAATTCAGAAAAATGTTGTCAAGTATTTTGCTCTTACAGCACAAAAAAGGCTTTTTGAATCAGCAAAAAAGGAACATTTCGATCCCAGGCACAGGAGCACTGTAGCAATTGCTCCTTTTCTTTGGCGGTTTGGGGCCAGTTCTAGACAGTGGTTTCCTGATGACATCTTTGAAGGAGTGATTTCTACTAAGTCATACGCGTGCTGTGCCAAAGATCTGTACTGCTGCAAAGCGCTGCAGACCAGAATGGAACTGTTTTCTAGGGGCATTGGTGCCACCGGGGTCAGCATTGGGCTCGCTTCCTCGTTGTCCAGGCCAGCCATGCATGGGTTCATGGCGTGATCCATCCCCCTGCCAGGCGGCAATGCATGAGTGGCGTCTGCCAGCTGGGACACTCCACCTTCAGGCTCGTCCACGTTATCCATGACGAGCTGGAGTGGACATGATGAAATGGGAGGCTGACCATGAATAAAAGATGGCCTGGCCACTGACTTCGGCGGGTTCACGAGGGTGGGCCATCCCAGCTCTTCTCCTATCAGGCTCCGCTCAGGATCCATGGACGCGCCTGAAATTTCAGCGCTAACTAGGGCTGGGCTGCCTATAGTTCCCCGGATCCGGAAAACAAGGCTCCCTGGATCTCGGATACCCATGTGCACCCTTCATGTATTCCAGTGTCTTCGCTACCGCTCAGAACTGCGCCGCAGTGCCGAAGCCAGGACTCGAACGGAGAGGGTTGGATCAGGGGCGAGGCACTTACCCACAAGAGGTTTAGGATCAGGGGAGACACACCTAACCACAAGAGAGTTAGGATTAGGGGTGAGACACTTACCCACAAGAGGGTTAGGATCAGGGGCGAGACACTTACCCACATCGGAAGGCCTGTGGAATGCCGCGTTGAGATAATACTGCATAGGAAATATTTGAGTACAGGTTTTTAGTTTTGAAAGGTGTGGACCTTTCATACTTGGCTTGCAACATTATAGTAAACACTTCTCCCTTGGGTTATTTTCCAAGTTCATGATTAATCTTCTGAGAGGCAAATGTTTATGTGGGGCAGGAGATGGGGGGTTGGGGGAGGCGGCAGGGGTTCATCTCCCGCCTTTCCGTCCCCATGTTGCTGGTGGAATCCCACAGTTTAAAAAATGACATATCCAGCACTGGCGCCCCGAGGCAATTTGGTTTGCAAATGACACTATACAACTGTACAATGATGTTATTGGGAGAGAAGGAAAACTATGAACAAGTGAGTCACATGTTGGGCAAATAGGAACGTCCGGTCGGCTTTACGAGATAGTACAGACTGTTAGATGGGATGGCTGTCTCGCAGGGCCGGTGCAAGCACTAGGCAAGGTTAGGCGCTTGCCTATATAAGAATCTGTTAAGAGCGGCAAATGCTGTGCCACTGACGGCATCAATAAGCACTTTTTTAAATAGATTTTCTTTTAATACATTAACTATTTCCCCATCCGACGGCCATCCCTCAGTCTCTGTGCCGCAACACCCAGCAGTCCGCACTGTGACTGTCTATGGCAGTCTACAGGCACTGCCGGAGGCGCCAGTCTGTGACGCTGTTGAAGGCTTCCTCTTCTTCTTCTTAATTATCGGGTGCGTGGGCGGACCCACGCAGGCGCTTCCCCATCCTAAAGGATGATGTGCACCAGACCCACCAATCAATACTTGTCTCACATGAACTCACAACTCCTCCCACCGCCCCGTCTGCCTCACAAAATCCAACATCACACTGTTCCTCCTCCTGCCTCTCACCCCGAGGTCCTCTCCAGTGAATGCCGTTCAGGTGCTTGATGTTGAAGGCTTGTGGGCTTGGGCGTGGTGGGCGGTGCTGTGCCATGCGCAGGGCCTCCCTCAGGACGTGCAGCTGCGCATTGCTTGCAATCACTGCACGTGCCCTCGGCTTGTGCAAACGTTCTCCTGTCCATGTCAGGACCAGTTATGGGGTGGCCCTGCTGGTAGCCTGCTACCGGCGCTGCAGGCCCAATGGCGAGGACGGAGCCGGCGAGGATGGAGCCGGGGGAACCGGTTCCAAAGAGAGGGCACCGTGGTGTTGCCCTGCTGGCCCTTTGCTGTGCCCAGCCTAGCACGTAGCAGCTGTGTGAGTGGGGGAGTGTTTGAAATAGCCAGCACATACTTTGGTCAGCCTCTGTTAGCAGGCTCTGCACAATTTACAGCTGCAGGTAGTCTCGTGGTGTTTATACGGTGATATCTACGGATGTGTTGTATAAAGATGGAGGCAAAAATAGCACCTACATCTGCTGAAGTGCTCCGAGATACAAACTCGGGTGTTGGCCTACAATTTCCAAACAAAGCGATCTTCGGAGATGGTCGGACTTGTGGGGGCAGCACACGCAAGTGTCTGTGCCAATGCCGGAGCCACGTAATGAAGCATGCAGCCTGCCTTCCAAATATAGAGGGAGCGCATCCACGCCATCTGCCTTCCAGTTCACAGCTTTTTTATACAAGTGACCCGTTGCACATCAAAGAAGATAATTGGGTCTGGGTGAGTCTGACTGGCGATAAAATTAAATATCGCTGTAAATCAGATAGAGTTAGAACAATGGCTATCTGGATCAGGGGCGTTGCTAGGGGGGGGCTAAGGGAGCTATAGCCCCTGATCTTTTGGTTGTAGCCCCGGATAGAATCTCAGGAGCTACAGCCAAAAGACTAGCTAGCCCCCACTCCCAACAGCTCCAACATCAGCTTAGCCCCGGGTCTTTTCCAGACCTAGCAACACCCCTGATCTGGATATTTGATCCTCGTTTCCTTTGCAGTCAAGCGTTGCATACAGGGATTGGCATACTTTTAGAGTACACTGGGCTTCTTTTACCAGGCAGGTACACACAATTTGGGAAATGAAAGGGTGCTCACCCAGAGTGCAACTTTTGAAAACGTCCACTGCATATTTTTAACAATAACCCACAGACACTGCACGTGCAAATGCCATGGGTTGTTGATTGCCTGAGTGAAATGCCGCGTGGGCTGTGGCAGAGCTTCTCTGCCGGGGTTTCATGGAAGGGGTTCGTCCTGTCTTTAAAGTATTGCCATTATACTATGCAGCATACGTAGCTCTCAGGTCACAAAGAGCTCTTTTGAGCACTGCTCATCGTTGGCCTCCACCTGATAAACAGCGTCATCCGCCAGGGTACAGTTATTGATGAACAAGATCTTCTGGTTCCCTTTATGCTCAAAGACATATCTGTTGCAAGGACAAAGAGAGGATAGAGTTACTGGAATTCTGCAGAGTATGAGTTGAATTTAGTGAGTATTTGCCGTGGGAATCCAGCACGTGCTAATTTGGTTCTTCAGGCAGCTTGATTGCTTCCTGGGTACTGTGGTCCTGGATGAGTGAGCAAAGAAGGTGTTTTTTGGGTGCCAAGTTAGATGGTATCAGCAGGCTTTTAGAAAGCGGGGATTCCTTGGTGGTATCTGTGATGAGTCCAGTGGCTCCTTCTGCCCAGAGCTATGCTGCACTGTTCTATGAGCAGCATATTTCAAAATCAACACATCTGTACCATCAAGGTTCTGTGATCACCAAGGAACACACACGCACATTGGACTGGCTGCGTCAGTCACTTAAGACACGATATGCGAACATTTCCAGTGCAAGGAGTTACCGTCAGAAGGGAAATGCCATCCTGCTCTCCCCCGCCCCATTCTCTGCCCCGTTATAGTCCTGGCTTTTCCATGCTCTCGCAGACATGAGTGTCTGCCCTCTTCAAATGTATTCCAAGCGATCCCTTGTTGAGCAAGCAACTCCCACTTCGTCCTCATTTTTAAACCCTTTTGTTAATAACATTATAATGATATTCCTCTCAGACACAGAGGGCCTGATTTACAAAGCGTTTTTCAATGGGGGTTTCCCATTGAAAAACACCTTTATAAATCAGGCCCTTTGTATCTCGAGCTTAGGTAAAAATAGGTGGCATATCGAGCAGTATTAAAGCTGAAAGTACCAGGAAGAAACAGAAAATTACTATCAGGCAGAATTAAAAGTAATGACCTTCAAGCGTTACTACTCCCACGCACGTACTGAAAGGTACACACACACACACACACACACATTCTGTCACTTGCACCCAAGCACTTCTGCTTGGGTGCAAGCAGAACACACACATACAGGGCCTGATTCATGGAATTCTTTGCACGGTTCAAAGTGATTTTGCACTGCTGCAAAGTGGCTTTGCACTGCTGACACAAACCCTGATTCTTGGAACCGTGCAAAGTGTATTTTTGCAGTGCAAATTCCAGTGCATAATCATTTTTTGCAGTGCAAAATGACTTTGCACTGCAATAATAATACACTTTGCACAGTTTCCTGAATCAGGGTTTGTGTCAGCAGTGTAAAGTCACTTTTCAGCAGTCCAAAATCACTTTGAACCGTGCAAATAATTCCATGAATCAGGCCCACAGACTACTGTAAGCAGCAGCATACACTTCCTTGGGACACTAAAAAGGTTCTGCACTGGCAGACGCAGTGCAAACCTTATCTGCGCATAGAGTTCATGCAGCAAGAGTTCCAACTTCAGTCAAATACAGGAACAGTTTTAGCATTGGAAGTAGCAGAGCAAGCTTCCCCTCACAAATAGAGCAGCACTGAAAGCTTTTATCTCACACCCTAAACAGGTACAGCATGGGGCCAGCCCCATGTACAATACATGTACTGGTGCTGAAACGGTAGGTTTGGTGTAATCTTGCCTTACAAAAATAATAGGGACAACAGTGGCAGGTCTATTGCAAGCGCCCCTTACAAATGGAATAGTTACTGCATCGGCATGTAAAGAGCAAGCTTCACTTACAAACAGAACAGGATAAGCACAGACATGGCAGCAGTGCAGGATACATTTAAATGAAGTCTTACCATTGGATGGGACATCGCAAACCTCCCCTCATTAAGAGATACAGCAGCAGGAACACTCACGGTGTCACTGTAAGCTTCCCTCACAGGTGGGTCTAGCATGAGAAGGTTCCCTGCAAGATACCCTCAAAATCATACAGGCCAGGGTAAATACGCTTACCACCCAGGACAAGAACAGCATATGTCAGGCTATTACAAGGTTCCCGCCTAATCCTGTACTTTTCCCAAATGGCGGAGCCAATGTAAGTTCCCTTACAAATGATGACAGGTGCAGCCAGGGCAGGGCCACTGGGAGCTTCCTTTGACATGGACTACAGTTTTAGCAAAGGCTGGGCAATTGTACGTTTGTTTCACAAATGATTACAGGTGCAGGCTGTATAGCGTGGGGAGTTTCAGTACAATCTGCCCATGCAAACGTGCAGGATAGGCAGGGCATGCGACTGCACCCGCTCACGCCATGAAAGATCATTCAGATCAGACAGCGGTGTGAGTGGTGGTCGGTAATGGTATGTTGGGCCAGGGGGCACTATCTGTCTGGAGATAGCAGGGCAGGCTCGGGGCGAGCAAGGGACAGGGTCGGATGGCATGCGTGGCCTGCCCCTATGATAACACTGAAAGGCAACTGGCTGGAGTCAGACTGCAGCATTGCGGCATTTGCATTTTTCAACTTTGTAACCTGATGGGCTGCTAATTGGCCAGATGGAGTAGGGGCAGGGCTTGCCAACTGCCCTTAAGCTACCAATCATGCCCGTTAGTGTGTGCGTCATGTGATAACTGCATATATTCAACTCCAAGTTATTTTTCACCCCAGCACCACTTGTACCCAAAGTTCAATACTTACTGACTGCATTCTCCAAACAGGCACACACCCACCCATCCAGAACATTCAAACACACGCTTTCACATTCCCACTCGTTCACCCACCACTCACTGACCCATACCACATACAAACATCTGACACACCACACACATGCAGAATGCACATACACATGAAAAAAGGCTTATTATTCACACTTGAGCTAAAAATATCCTACTGTCTGTATTGTATGTCTATATATAATTTACAGAAATTATCAGATACGCATGCCTCGGTATTATATTTGTTGTTGCCATAGTATCATTGACTGGTTTAATAAAGCTGTATTTATGGAACACAGAGATGTGTAATGTTAGGCCTAGAGCATACATTATTACCATTTCTTCTTGTTAATGTATACACCTAAGATGAACTAGATTTGACCTGGCAAGGGACCCTAGAGCAGTAACTTGTTTATGGAATGGTTAACCTGCAGAAAGGCTGGACAACAGGCTGGAGAAATGTATAAAAGCCTGACTGTTTCAATGAATATTTGCACTCACTGAGCACACCGAACCACGCCGGAGTTCGCTGTGTTGTACTGAGGGTCGATAGCTATCTGAATTTTGTTCTGTTCTTTTGTAACTGGATTCAGTATAAAATAAAGTACTTTGTATGTTCCTTTGTAACCTGTGTTTGGTGTGTTTCCTTTTTGGTTACCCTGCCTCATATTATTTCCTTGTTTTCACAGTTGGCGCCCGGAATAGGGACCCTCAAGATTGATGCCGGATTATTGAAGGTTGACGCACGCTATCGGACCGGGATCGGACGGTGTGACATAACGGGCCCGACTGAACAAGACATGACACCTCAACAGCGCTGCACGATCTGTTCCCTGGACGATAGCCGTGTGGTCTGAGACGGCATCTTGACGAGGGTCAATTTTTTGAGGCGGGCAGATTTGCCGAAATCACCATACACAAGGTAAAATTTGTTCGGTAAATCCTTTGAAAACCAATCGGTCCTCCTTAGGTTTGGTCAGGTGAGTCGTTACCCGACTCTTAAATCAACCCTGACAATTTGAATTTGGCGCATTGTATCTGCAGACACAATTATTGACCAGGTAACACCGAGTATTTGAGAAATGCCTGGGAAATTGTCTAGCTGCTTTAGGGCATTATTCCGCAGCGATAGACAATCTTTGGAATTTAGCCGTCCGGCACCACAGGAGGGGTCACCGGCATGTACTATGTACTGTAAGCATGTCATTGGAAGTGTAGTATTTAATAAAATTTGGCACAGACAAACCAGACATGCCTCCGAACTTCAGTGGCCAGTCAATGGTAGTTTTGAGATCCCTCGTATTGAATATTTAGAGTCAGTCTTGTTAAAAAAGAAGGCCAGACCTGCAGCATTTGATGTTTTGCAAAATTGGAAAAGAGAAGCGTTGCAGCAGCTTAAAAGTAGGGAAAAACATGTGCGCCGTCATAAAACAAATGCTGAAAAGGCGTTGTTATATGATCAGGACAAACAGTCTGAGTCGGTTAGGAATATGGACAGGGCTTTCTCACTCGGTATTCAGAAAATCTATCCTTCTAAAGATCTTCATGTTTCTGATGAGTTTATCGACAAATTGTTAAATGAACGAAGGCCTGGTGCCTCTGCACCACCTCTGTATGTTCCTCTTCCTCCTGCTGTACCTCTTCCTGCTGTTACTCCTGCTCTTCCTGCTCAACCTGTTGTTCCTATTTCTCCGGTTGTTGTTCCTCCACCTGCTCCTCTGCCTCTTCCCATTGCACCAGTAATAGTACCTCCATTGAATTTGCCTGCACCCTCACTCCCAAGTAGTTCTGTACCGCTTGTAGTTGATCAGGGTGCGGGGTCGAGGATTGTTACTCGTAATACTGTTCCTACAGAAAAGAAACAGGATTTGTTTGCATGGGCTAAGCATTGTATGGAGAGAGATGATCGAGCTAATGTTCTTGCCACACTTTCTAATATGGATAATTTTCCTGAGAAAAATGTTTTCATTGTAGGTTTAGGGATTCATTTATGTGTAATGTGGGGTAAATTAAATAATGCAGACCTCCCACAAGGGTTGAGGGACCTGAATACTTTAGCGTTTTCAAGAGACACTGTGGAGAAGGTACATGAGCATGTTGAGAGGATATTTGAGTATAGAAAGGAGTTGGAAAGGTTACGGAATGAGGATGACGAAGAAGAAAATATGTATGTACAGAAACGATTTCTTCCATGTCGTAAATCGACATCTGAGGAGGCGCGAATTTGTACAAAAGATGCGATTAGATGGATTTCAGACATATCGATATCTCCAGTTGAGGTATATGACACATACAGTCAATATACGCTAGAAATGCAGAGGAAAGTGATACAGGTAATGGTAGAGTACCTGCAGGATGAATGTTTAGAGAGAAAGGTTAGTTGTCCCACAGAGTTATTGAGCATTTATAAGAGAGCTTTTTCACTTGACACTTCTTCAACTGCTTTAGCGCTCGACTTAGCTCTGTTGCTTAGTAAGCGTTCGGAGTTGCCTACATCTCAGTTGCCTATAAGAGAGGTTCCTCCGACATTTGTCCCAAAGGTTGAGATTCCTGCTAATGCTGCAGCAGGTACACCTGCTGTGGACATTCCTGCACATTATGTATCGCAGTTTGTTCACATCCCGTTTTCACGACAGGAAGTGAATACTATTAGACAAACTATTCCTGACATTAGGAAAAATCCGACAGGGTTCGATAAAGAGATAGAGTCCGTTTTGCAGTCCTCAGTGTTTACCCTAGGCGACATTGATTTGTTATTCCCTGTAGTCCTGCCTGTAGATTTGTGGAAACAAGTTAGAACTATAGACGATGTACCAGGGTTGGGAGATACATGGGCTAACATAGTTAGGCTTAATGGGGAAAGGCCAGCTGGTGAGAGACCACCTCAGGTGATCCTAACTTTGCCTGACAGAATCATTGCAAAACTGAAAACTATAATCCCCGAAAAGAGAATTATTTGGGACAAGCTTACGGCCTGTGTCCAAGGAAAATCTGAGGGTGCTACCGAGTTCTTTAATCGGTTCGAACAGGTATTCTCGGATTTCAGTGGACAAGACTTAGGCACAGAGTCTGGGAAAAGATTATTTGTGGACAAATTTGTACGTGGATTGCTGCCTAACATCCAGTCACAAATTATTTTGAGAGCGCTTGGCAGGCGAAATCCCATTCAGAAGTACTGCACATGGCTCAGTACTACGAGAACCGTGTCAATAATTAAAAAGATAGAGTCGAGAAGCGAAAAGGTGATTTGAAGACTAAAGTATTGTTACAGCAAATTGTTAGAGGCCCCAGAGGGGGTAGTTCGCAGATTAGAGGTCAGTATGTTCCACAAGGGAATGTGCCCTTAGGTCCTGTGAATATTAACCAGTGTGCCTATTGTCGCCAGGACAGTCATTGGCGTGCACAATGCCCCGTCCTTCGACAGAGGTCAAATAACACATTTGGAAATATGGGTAGACGATCCAGAGGTCGCCCGGGTGTGGGGGGCCCTGGTAGAGGCCAGTTTTCGCAGGATCCCCAACAACCTTTTTCACAGGATAATCAGACTTCGAGTGTGGATACTAGAAACATATTTGATTATCCTTCTGCTGCATATCTATCTGAAGAGCTTCCTTTTGATGATATTTTGTTTCGTTAGGATTGCCCGAAGCAGGGTTTGGAACCTACACCTATTCCCGTTAATCAGAAAGGTCCCTACGTTGAAATGGTAGTGGGAAATAGGAAACATCAATTTTTGATAGACACTCATTCTCGGGTTCCAAACATTCCACTGTCAGGGCAAACCAATGTTTCTGTAGGGTTTTCTGGCACACCAGTTGTTTGTCCGGTTTCTTCACCGGTACCTATTTCTTTGGGTCCCTTTACGGACCACTGTCCATTTCTCTTGACTTCGAATTGTGGAGAGAATTTGCTGGGGTTGAATCTGTTGAAGGAATTAAATGCGGTAATTCATTGTTCTTCTGATGGAGTGCGTTTGACGATTTCACCACAGCAATGTTCTGTTTCGCAATTCTTGACTAGACCTTTGCCGCCAGAATTCAGTAATGTACCAGAGTGTTTGTGGGCAGTTGATGACAATGATGTCGGTGTTTTGCAGATTGAGCCTGTTAAAATAGTTTTGAAACATGGAATTAAGCTGCCCCGTATTCCACAGTATAAGATCTCAGTTGAAGGCGAGCGAGCTTTGAAGAGCATCATTGTTTCCGATTTTGTGCATCGTGGGGTGATTGAGGAGATTGCAGGAAGTTTGTGCAATAGTCCGATTTTACCCGTGTACAAAAAAGGTGACAATGCAATTCCATTTCGTTTTATAATTGATTTACGTCCCATTAATAAAGTCGTCGCTCCGCAATTTCCAATTGTGCCTGATGTGACGACAATATTAACCATGATTCCAGCTACGGCTACTCACTTCAGTGTTGTGGACCTAAAGAATGCTTTCTTCAGTATTCCTATACATGAGGATAGTAGATACTTGTTCGCTTTCACCTTAGGGGGACGCTCATTCACATTTACTCGTGCACCTCAAGGTTATACTGAGAGTCCTAGTATTTATAGTAGGGCTTTGAAAGAGCAGCTTGATACCCTTGGATTGCCCCCTACTTATACGTTGCTTCAATATGTTGATGATATGCTTTTAGCTGCTGACTCTGAGAGCTCTTCTAAAGGGGGCACTGTGTTGTTGCTCATCCATCTAGCTAAGCATGGTCACAAAGCTTCGCTCAAAAAGTTTCAATATTGTTGCCAGGAGGTCGCCTATTTAGGCTATCTCCTGTCAAAGGAGGGAAGAAGATTGACACCTGAAAGAATAAAACCCATTTCTGGCATGTCTGTCCCAAATACACAAAAGGAAGTTAGAGCCTCGATAGGTATGGCTTCTTACTGTAGGTTATGGATCCCAAACTTCTCACTAGTGATAAAACCGATGTTGGCCTTGAAGAAGAAGGGTATTTCTTCGCCATTGCCATGGAATACGGAGCATCAACATTCATTTGAGTTGCTCAAGACTGCATTATGTTTGGCGCCAGTTTTGGGCACACCGAACTATGAGAAGGCCTTTGTGTTGTTTGTGCATGAATGTGATGGATGTGCTTTGGCTGTATTAACGCAGGAACATGGAGGGAAGAATAGGCCATGCGGTTACTACTCTTCCGCCCTTGATCCTGTTGCATGCGCTTTGCCAAGATGTTTGTGCGCTGTCGCTGCTGCTGCTGCGCCTGTAAAACAGAGTGAGGGAATGGTCCTAGGCCATGATTTAACCATGATGGTGCCTCACTCTGTAGATATTCTATTGAACAAAACCCAAACGCAACACCTCACTTCCGCACGACTGACAAGATATGAATTAATCTTGTTTGCTCCCCACATTCAAATTAGGAGGTGCTGCGTTCTTAATCCGGCTGAACTCCTACCTTTCCTGCAAAATACTGTTTGCGGTGACGAAGAGTCACATGACTGCCTGTATACTACTGAACAAGATACAAAAGGCAGAGTTGATTTGAGGGACACTCCTTTGGATAACCCACAAGGGGAGCTGTTTTGTGATGGCTCCTGCTTCAAACTACTGGATGGTACATCCACAGCTGCTTATGCAGTCACTACATTGAGTACGGTTGTGGAGACCAAGAGAATTACGCATAACTCTGCACAGCCCGCAGAGATTATAGCATTGACTCGAGCTTGTGAGCTTTCCGAAGGGCTAACAGTAAACATATATACTGATAGCCAGTATGCCTTTGGGGTGGCTCACAACTTTGGGAGACTTTGGTCAGAGAGAGGGTGTTTAACTTCGCATGGCACCAAGATCCAACATGGCTCCCTGATAGCACAATTGCTTTCAGCGCTTGCGCTCCCTAGTCAGTTAGCAATCATTAAGTGCGCAGCACATCGCAAGATTATAGATGATGTAGGGAAAGGGAATGCTTTCGCTGATCAAATAGCTAGACAAACTGCTTCTGATCTCTTCATGGAGATGTATGTTTCAAGGGAGACTGTAGATGCCTATGCAATGGATGAGGGTGTTGGGTGTGTACGGGATATCCAAGCCGATGCCACATTAGAAGAATCCAAGAAGTGGGCTGAGGGCTTGGGGAAACTCGATGATGATGGGTGTTGGGTGGACATGGTTGAAGGGAAATGGTTGCTTCCTAATGCCTATATAGTAATGATGGTTACCATGGCACACAGTCCCACACATGTGTGGGCTCAACAGATCACGAGAATGTTAGAGAAAGTCTGGGTAAATGCTAAGATTTCAAAAATTGCCCAGCATTATGTCCAACATTGCATGATTTGCCTACAACACAATGTGGGAAAGGGGACAGCAACTCCAAGAGGTAGCTTTGGGCCTCCTTATGTCCCGTTTGAAGTGATCCACTTTGACTTTATTGAAATGGAGCGATGTAACAATCTAAAATATGTCCTTGTGGTCATTTGCGCCTTTAGTAAGTGGGTCGAGGCTTTCCCTGTTAAAGACGCTACAGCCATGACCACTGCAAAGACCATGTTAAAGGAATTCTTCCCACGGTTCGGTTTGCCGAGAGTTATCCGGTCGGATAATGGTCCACATTTTATCGCTGCTGTAATTCTACAGATATGTACGGCATTGCAAATTGACAAACAATTCCATTCGGCCAGACATGCTCAGAGCGCCGGATTAGTGGAAAGACACAATGGTATCATAAAAAACAAGCTCGCTAAGACGTGCGCCGGCACCAAACTAAAATGGCCGGACGCCTTACCGATCGTGTTACTTTCAATGCGGACAACCCCTCAAACTAAGACTGGGCTCTCTCCCTTTGAGGTGGTAATGGGGAGACCTGCTAATATTTGGGGTTTGCCTAAAAGCTGCGCATTGCGCGATGTAGAAAAATGTACTTCTCTCCGACTACTGTAACCAGTTAACTAAAAACCTGTATTTCATTTATCACCAGGTGTTTTCAGCTTTACCTGTACGGTTCACGGGCCCAGGACACGATATACAGCCTGGAAGTTGGGTGCTAGTGAAGGCCTACGAAAGGTCTTCCTGTCTCGCTCCTCGTTGGAAGGGACCCTACCAGGTGCTGTTGGTCACTCGGACAGCAGTGCGGGTGGCTGGAAAGAAACACTGGATCCACGCGACGCATGTCAAGAAACTTCCTCACCCGACGCCACACGTTACAGAAGAAGCAGAACCCCTCGCTGATGCTACAGTACCTGATCTTGGAGTAAAAAATAGCGCTGTGAGTGCGTCGGAGAATTTCTCTGAGCCCGTGGAGCTTGGGGAACAGTCCATTTCGTCTCCGCACTCTTTTGAAAAATCACTTCTGGAAAACACTATTTCAAGCTCTGCGACTTCCGTCGCCTCCGATACGTCGCTTCCCTCAGGAAGTGACGACACCTTATTTTCGGACCAAACAATCTTGGGTACCACCAGGTATAACCTTCGACGAAGAAAATAGAATTACGGCACAGGTTTTTCCGTGCATTTGAGAAAGAGAAGTGATTGAAAGTTTTCCTTTGTATAAGAAAGTTTCTGTTGAACAAAAGGGAAAAAAAGGGATTCTGCTGGCTAGGGTTGGAAAGGACAAAGAAATCGCGCGACCGTAGCGTCGCCAGCAACGAACATTGGGGTCGTCGATTGAGGAACTACAATGCCTGCCACCTCCACTGCTGCTCCCCGCACTGGACTTGTGAATAAGGGGGTGACCAACTTGGACAATGAACAATGTGCCTGGGCCCCAAAAACGTACTGCTGTGTTTTGATAATGATAATTGTTATTTTTTCAATTACTGCTGTAGGACTTTGGTACTTTGAAGAAATCTATCCTCTAAAACCTTTACTACCGACCGAGATTGTACCGACTGCTTTGACTCCCTCTATACACCTTCACACTCTGTCCCCTAGAGACTCCCAACATAGACAAAAGTATCATAATAACACTCTAATGATAGTAATGAATGCAACGCATGCCATTTTTAATAAGAGTAATTGTTGGATTTGCACTCATTTACCGCAACATGGGAACAAGGGACTGGGATGGTATATTCACCCTTTACCTTTAACGACTGCTTGCTATGCCTCTCTTAGAGAACTATTCTTTGGCCGTTGGAATGATAGCATCTCAGGGAACTTTGATGGAACTAATTTGAATGATTTCGAGAAACGTGAATTAACTCCCCTGGGATGCTCGCTTTTTGCAAATAGAAGTAAACCTAATGTCGCTTCTATTAGGCCGTCTGATAAACTGTCTCTTCCTTTTCAAACTTTAATTTCCTTTAAAATGGCTCTGATAGGCAATAAGGATGCCGTGCCTCCTTCTTACTCTATAAATCATAGCCCTGACTCGGTCCCCTTTTGTGTACAAAGAAATGGCACTCGGCCAATGGGAGATTTTGAAGGTTGTTTGAACATTGTAAATTTGACTGGAGAAAACAGGCCTCTGTATGTAGGGGGGCCTGTTTATTTTGTTTGTGGTAGTTTAGCATTTCCCTGGTAGCCCAAGGATTGGCAGGGAACCTGTTATTTAGGAATCCTGTTACCCGGGGTATTTGTAGCTAGTACATTGGAGGTTTCTAAGGCTCGCCCACGGCGGGACAAGAATGGAGATACCCCTGGGCAAGTATTGGGAGATATAGCAAAATCAGTTGTGCCCTTTTGGGGACAAATAACAAACTCTGAGAACATTAGGGGATTAGCAAGGGTACTGGAGAGAACGATCAACCGGACCACGGACATACTCTACAATATGACACTAGTGCAAAAAGCAATAAGATTGGTAGCACTCCAAAATCGGATGGCATTAGATGTCATTCTGGCAGAACGAGGTGGAGTATGCAAATTAGTGGGGTCCGCTTGCTGTGTTTTCGTACCAGATTCCTCGCCGACAATTTTTAAGGCAATACAGAATCTGCACATTCTTAGTTCAGAAGTGCATGTTCCCGAGGGAAATTGGGATCTTAGCGCTTGGTTCTGGGACTTCTTGCGGTCTTGGGGTTGGAAAGTGCTTTCAGTCTTGCTGATTATTTTGGGAATTCTGCTATTTCTTTGTTGTTGTATCCAATGTCTACCAAGTATATGTTCAATGCTAGGGGGATGTTGCGCTCAGGCGATAGGTACAATAGGACATAAAGTGTATGCCCCGAATAAAACCTCTAAGGAGTATGTACTGAAAGAGATCTTAGTAAAAGATCTAATGGCGATAGATATTTCTGACAGATATTCAGGGTGCATGGACGTTGGCACATGGAGTTATTTGCAGGGAGATCAGAAGTAGTTTAGCACTTGGCATAGGCCAAAAGGAGGGTTTGTCAAACTAGAAATTATATCCTGCCTCCTATTGCTATGAATATATGTATATTGGCCTACGCCAAGCTGCTAACAAGCTGCTTATAAACTACATGTGAATAAACTCTCATTGCAAGGTCCTGACCTTAGAAACCATGTAAACTGTCATTTTGGGTCAAGCCGCCATTTTAGGTTTTCTTGCTCTATAAAGTCACCATGTGAGCTAAAATGGTAGCCTATGTTATTCAGAACAGAACTCGATTGTCATGACCTCTGTACAGCTAATGTATAACTTGCCTGCAGGCCACTTGTTAGGGTCATGAGCTGAGACCTTGTCCTTCTGCTGACCTGTGTGCAATGGATTACCTGAAACTGATCTATAATTGAATGAGAACACCTGCTTAACTACATTGTATAAACTAAGTCCCGCATTGTAATGTTAGGCCTAGAGCATACATTATTACCATTTCTTCTAGTTAATGTATAAACCTAAGATGAACTAGATTTGACCTGGCAAGGGACCCTAGAGCAGTAACTTATTTATGGAATGGTTAACCTGCAGAAAGGCTGGACAACAGGCTGGAGAAATGTATAAAAGCCTGACTGTTTCAATGAATATTTGCACGCACTGAGCACACCGAACCACGCCGGAGTTCGCTGTGTTGTACTGAGGGTCGATAGCTATCTGAATTTTGTTCTGTTCTTTTGTAACTGGATTCAGTATAAAATAAAGTACTTTGTATGTTCCTTTGTAACCTGTGTTTGGTGTGTTTCCTTTTTGGTTACCCTGCCTCATATTTGAAGGTGAGCCCGCATGTGTAATATTGTGCTCACACTTGGAGTTTTGTATTTTTCACTATGTGCGCTAAATGAATGTGCGTTTATAAAAGAAAAGAGGCTTTCCTTTTGATGGCGATACTTGCAGATGCCGAGACTAGCATGAGTTGTTGAGAATGTCCATATAGGGATAGTAATTGTAAATTAGACAGAGGCCTGTTTAACCTGACAAGAGCTTGTTTTGCAGAAGGATTGTGCTTGGTCCATGTGTGTCGAAATGAGCTGAGTCTAACTGAAACTGTCTGCAGGATGCGGGTGGGGGGAAGGAATGAGTAAGCACAGCCTCGTGCACAGAGATAAGGACACAGAGGGGCACGAGAGAGAGCGAATAACAGATAACAGGAAACCACAATAGCAGATGTTGAACTGTTGACCGTTGATGCAAAGTCATGACTGGGAGGAACCGCCTTGTGGTGGACATAATCTATGTGCAGCAATGTATGACAATGTAAAACAGATGGGTATAAAAGGACCACGATGTGCAGGGGAAAGGGCGGCACTTTGACGACTTGCTTTGCGAAACGGTTGAACTTGTGGGCCATTCGCGAATGCTTGTGTGTTAATAAAGCAATGTTTACTCAACTCTTTTCTGTTTGAGTTTTTATAGGGTCCCTCTTGTACTGGTTATGGTGACGGCGAGAAATCGCACCCACATATTATTTCCTTGTTTTCACAAGCCATGTGTTAGGTGGAAGTAATCGGTTGCAATAATCAGTAACAAAATGGGGATGGTTGGCTGGCAAGGGTTAGGACACAAAGTGGGGGGCGCCAATCTGACAGTTCGCGTAGGGTGGCAAAATTCCTTGCACCGGCCCTCAATGCCAGACCACATGTGTTGTGCCTACAAACATTCTGGAAGTCCCAGCTCGAGGTAAATACCGGGACTGTTCTTTTTATGAGCCAACAGGGCCACCATTAGCAGAGTGTCAGAGTGGGGACAGAAAATAGGGAATTGTAGGGTGACCTCTACAATAATTCCACACACTATGACCTAATAAGAAAGAGAAGAAGCAAAGGCATACACTCACATAGGCATTTGCATTTAGTAGCAGTTAGGTAAACGCCACTGATCAATCAAGATGCAAGGAATGGGGGCTCGCACCAGCAGTGTATGCCCCATCTTGGGTCCATTGGTGGTGGCCATCTGCTTTCCTACTACACTTCCCTGCTCTCTCCTGGCCCCTGGCTCACTTCTCCTTTGTCTTCAGATGCCCACTCACACTGGCCTGCAGTTTAGGCTGGTGGCCAATTACCAATCGTGTAATCCGCCCACCCTCTGCAGATGTCACGCTATAGTAGAACACTGGAATGCAGCAGTTCCATTGAGGACATTAATGGCCGGTGTAAGTCTTCTGTCCTGACATTCAATGTTTTTCCTGTTTCTTTACCTGTTAAAAGGAGATATTCTACTCACATTGCATGGAATGTTATAACAGCCATAATACCCCTCTCCTTGGACCCCTACCCGGTAGCAACATCCATTGGCCCTTATTAAAGGACCCTTTACTTTGCTCGGCCTATTAACCTGGGCTGGGGGTTGATATAGCCTGGAAGGGGCCTTCAGAATGTTGTAGGAATGTGTAACTGGTCAAATGGGTTCCCCTTTCAAACAGAAATGCTGTACAAGAAATGTCAATACAGTCTTGAGACGACCCTCATTAGGGTGCTCTGCAAAGGGTAAGAGCCACGCAGAGCAGTTTCAGGTCCAACTGGTTATGGGGTGAGTAACGGAAAGACTGAATGGGTGCAGCAACGTCACACAACCTAGATTACATACATTAGCTACACGAGTCAGACATTTAAAGGAAGTTTAAATGCAAAGTATTTACAGTGGAGAGGAGATAGCAAGAAGTGGGCCTATAGACCCAGCATTCATGGGGAGACCGTCAAAGGTGATTCATATTTAAAGGTTTGCAACACCTGCAGTGTTCACACATGCATGCATAAGGTTAATGAATGGTGCTAAGAGCCAGACAGGATACAACAAAAAGATCAGTGCTTCTATAAACTAGGCATGAACTCCCAAGACAGGATTCAACAACACGACCAGTGCTTCTGTGAGCTAGACATGAACTCCCTAGACAGGATTCAACAATACGATCAATGCTTCTGTGAGCTAGACGTGAACTTCCTAGACCGGATTCAACAACACGATCAATGCTTCTGTGAGCTAGACGTGAACTCCCTAGACCGGATTCAACAATACGATCAGTGCTTCTGTGAGCTAGACATGAACTCCCTAGACCTGATTCAACAACACGATCAATGCTTCTGTGAGCTAGACGTGAACTCCCTAGACCGGATTCAACAATACGATCAGTGCTTCTGTGAGCTAGACATGAACTCCCTAGACGGATTCAACAATACGACCAGTGCTTCTGGGAGCTACACATGAACTCCCTAGACGGATTCAACAATACGATCAGTGCTTCTGTGATCTAGACATGAACTCCCTAGACCAGATTCAACAACACCACCAGTGCTTCTGTGAGCTAGACATGAACTCCCTAGACAGGATCAACAATATGAGTGTTTCTATGAGCTTCTATGACGTGGGATCGAGTGCTCCTGTATTATGCGCAGTGCTAACCTGGCACTCCAGATTATAATGCAAGGGCTTTACTTGTAAAATAAATTTAGCACGTGCCCAGTGGTTTGACGGGGGCGGAGGAGCTCACATTAGCACAGTCTGGGCAACCTATTATACTAATAAGCACAGAGGAGAAACTAAGGATTACAGGGGCTTTACTTGTAATCAGACCTGCACGAGGCCACGCGGCAGCGGTGTGCCGAGTGGGAGCGCTTCACCGGGGATAAACACACGTACAGATATTTTAAGAAACATACTTCACAGCCTTGGCTTCCTGCACCACCTGCCTACTTCCGCACACCACCCACTGACTCACCTTCTGGAAATAAAACAGGCCGCTTTAACGCTGAAATATCCCTCTGTACTGGGACTAGTCACTTGTCACGATGCACTGGCCTCGGGAGAACAGCGAACCGTGAATTTCTTTTGGGGTTTTTTGTTGCTACTGAAACGTTAATGACCCCCGCCAGGCTCTGCATGTGCAGTGACAGTTTGCACACACTGTGCGGCACCTGCAACACACAAGAGGGCGCCGGTGCGAGCCCGAATCACTCGCCCTGGCTGCAAACGCATCGGCGGTGCGACGTAGGCATCCTTTCAAGCAATAGGCGTCCAAGCTCCCCCTTGGCTTGCTACAGCATTGGAGGGCATGGGGTTGAGCCAATGGTACGAGCCTGGTGGGTGCCTCATTAAAGGGGTGGGCACCTGCCCAACTGGGTGAACCCCACAGTTCCGATCCACTCCACCAATGTTATTTTGTCATGTACTGTGGATACCGCTGAGAGTTCTTTACACTATGCTGTTGTTATGTATATATATTTATTTAGATGGTTTTAATGTTTCCCCTTTTTAGATTTACACTGAGTATGTTCATTAACAGTATATCTAACATAAAAGCCCTTACATTTCCTCTCAAGTACATTGGCATTTAGGCACTCGTGCGTTTTGTTTCACAGCACATGTTATTATTAAACTATTCAATGTTCATTGGTTTCACGAGTAAAGCCATTAATGTGCTACCAATGGGACGAACAAAGAAATAAGAGTAAATTCCCCAGGGGCCATTCACTAAGACAACAGGTCTCATCTCTCGGCAAAGGGCACACCATGTGTCAGACGATATGTAACTGTCGATTAAAAACACTGTACAGACATCTACTTAAAGTACATTAAAAAACAAGTCAGACGGAACCACGCGAAGCCAAAGCAGAGTTACTGTACATGCTGGTTTTGAAACCCGTGCTGCCAGTGTGAGGTCGAGGGCAGTCAGGAAAGTGTCTTGGGACAGTGCTGCAGTGCGGACTGGCACAGATGCAATTTTTTTTTTTTTTACTATTCAAGAGTTTGCACTACATGCCCCAGAATGCATGAAGCATATTGGCATGTACTACATGCAATGCACGTCTCACGGAGGTTGCCAGGGAGATGCCTCTAACTTACCCGGTTGAAGGGCAGAGTAAATAATGTACTGCAATTCTGGGTAAAATGCAAAGATATTTGTCAGAGCCATTTAGATTTGCATGTGAGAACTTGACTCTTACAGTACCATTAATACAGTAGCTTATCCCCCTTGCCCCTCTCAGTGAACTCATCCTCCCCTTCCAGCACAGCACCAGCTTCCTAAAAATCGCTGCTGAGCTGAAGCTGCCATCTTCTCTTTCCCCTTCACTCCCCCCATGAGGCCTACAGTTTTCGACCATAAATGATGCAAGGCCTTGTCTGGGTACTGTGATCAATGAGCTCGAGTTCATCCCGGTTCCACAGCATGGTGGCACTTCAAACAGAGAAAATAAGGCCGCTGCATGACAGCACTTCCGTGGACGTGAAAATGGCCCATTGAAGGCTTACCACAAAGGGCCAGATTGCCAAGTGCACCGTGACTGTTGCATCAATTCTGAACACTGCGGTGTTCACAC
Organism: Ambystoma mexicanum; assembly: GCF_040938575.1. Classification (NCBI taxonomy): domain Eukaryota; kingdom Metazoa; phylum Chordata; class Amphibia; order Caudata; family Ambystomatidae; genus Ambystoma; species Ambystoma mexicanum. The sequence goes on from NC_090931.1 coordinate 782,417,449, forward strand.
AGAGTAGGGCGTCCCCTTCTCCGACAGCCCATTGCAAGGCATTGCCTCAGAGGATGAACATGTTATCGAGAGCATCTGAAAACATTCCCTGGGCAAGATGAATGCACATAATGGTGAACCCCTTGCCTTGACCCCCAGGCAACAACACCACTGCAAAGTGCCCTTGTGCAAGTCAAGGGGAACCATGCCATGGACATGGTCATCGCACTGGAATTGGGAGCTGCCCTTATCAATGAATGGTTGGGGGTGCATTGCTGTTAGCTGTTCTCGGTGACACACTGTAACATTGAGGCTTACACTCACCTTGCATACCAGGTACAAAGATGTTACCCTTTAAAAAGGTGCAAATCCAAATCTTTTCCAGAGAAAATGTCGAAGGGCCCCGAAAATCAAGTACTGGATGATTTACAGGAGGTTAACACCTAAATCCATACTGGCAGTCCACTGTCCCATCATGCAAGAGACGGGGCCTCATTACGGGTCTGGCGGGAACCCTGCCGGTGCTACCGGTGGGTTGCTGCTAGACCTGTAAAATTTTCCAGCGCCTGACTTCCCGGTGCCACTGGGAGATTACAACTCCAGTGGCCCGGAAAGTCAGACGCCGGTAAAATGTAAATCCCCATTCCCATAGAGTCCAGTAGGACTCTATGGGAGTGGGGACACGGAAGCACCGGCACCGTTGCCGGTGCTTCCACGACCAGTCTGCCTAGTGTGACTGCTGTGCCCAGCAGGGTCAGAACTGTCGGGCGCAGCGGCAGGCAGACCTGTAATATGGTGGTCCGGAAACAATGGTGCTGTTGAGCTTACCGGCACCCTTGTTTCTGGACCGGCATGGTCCTAATGAGGCCCATTGTGTCTGGCAGGGGTTGGGTGGAGAAAATTGAGAATAAAGTAGTCGTCATTCACAACCATACTGTCTGCGGTCCGGGGATTTAATTCAGCTAATTATTAGCATTGTGTTTGTAAACATAAAAACAACATTGGTTGTAGTGAGGCTTAGAACCTGGACACTCTGATACATATAAGGGCTATACACAACTGTTAATTGGTAAACAAAAGTGATCCCAGGTTTCAGGATGTCAATGGGTACTTCCGGGAGGGTGCATTCCCAGCCACTTTAAAAACGTGCCACATTTCACCTCTCCCAAAAAAAGTTAGACGCTTCCAAATGGAGAAACTATAGGCAGATTACCCAAATACCGTTTGAGGTAAAATAATTGAAAGAACAGTGGCCAATGAACTTTGGATGGCCCTGGGCTGACTTTCTAAGCCACTCTGGATCAGGCTAATCTGCTGCAGCCAAAGCAGTCAGGTGTTCACCCTTGCTGTGGGTGTAGCATTGTGGTAGCCACCCTCCCGGTGGTGGATGATGCTCTGCAACTTCTCGGTGAATGCATGGCTTGTCTGCTCATGCTTTGAGACCTCCCTGTGGCTTTCGATACAGAGCACCATGAGGCGCTCATTTCTATTCCTTCTCAGTATATAGGTTTTGGAGATGAAGTTCTTGAGTGAAGCCACCTCCATAACATGGAGACCTCACTCATACCCTATTATCAACTGTGGAAAAATGACGAGCTCAGCTGACCCTGTTGAGATTAGAACCTCTGATTGAAGGATATAGGAATATCTGAAGGGAGTGCTTAACCTACTGAGCTATCTTACAGAACATGCTTAGTAAGATAGCTCTCTGGTGCCAATGTGCTGTCTGCTGAAATGTATGTGACATCAGCATTGAAAACCTGAATACTGGCAATGACAAGTCAGTCTTACATCCTCCTAAGTTTCATTACATTTGGAGCAATGAGATATCACAAACATCTTGTATATGACACTGAATTTTCTCTTGGCACCTGAATGATAGGTGTCATTATCACCCCATTCAATGGTACTCATTTTACCTATCTTGGACAGATGAAAGGCAGTGTTCGGCCTGCCATCTTCCACTACCCGAAGGAGCACTCCGCCCGTTGAGATATCTTAATTCCTTGTACCAGCAAGGGAGTAAATAGCACAGCCAGTAAGGCGGTCTCTTCAGAACTCAGTGTGAAGCTAGCAGTTACAGGTTTCTCAGGTGTATAATGATATGCATTATAACAGCGTGTATAAGTGGGAGGCATATGGCACACATTGGTTTGAGAAGTTCAGCTTGCATCTATCGCTCTTCGCTCCTTGACACCTTCCCGATGGGATTCTGTGTTCTCAGAATTCCTTAAGAATCCTTTTGTTTGCCCCCAAGTACAGGCATTTGGAGGGTGGAGGGGAATGCAGGGGCTGTATTCAGTCTTGTGGTTGTCCTGTCTGGCATTGTCTCCCGGCCTCTAGTAGGTGGCCTGACTCTTACCAAGTGCTCTACTGCATGCAAGTCCCAACTTTGTAGGCAGCGCTGCAGAAGGGGCACCCCGCAGCTCGAAAGCGCAGACAAGTAACCTGGGGGGCAATGAAGGTCTCGGTGGGTAAGGGCAGAACACATGCTGTAGACACGTGGTCAGCCCCATACCCCTCCCCTCTCCCTCAACTACAAGGAGACAAAGAGACAGGCAGGATGAGGGCCTTAGCAAGGTGCTAAATCACATTACAGGTGCCGCACCACAGGAGATATCAGGGAAGCAGGAAGTAATAGCCAGTGACCTACAATGGTCACCATGAGGTGCTGTCAGCACGAGCCCACCGGGGGCGCGGAAAGCCGCACCCACACTCATGCAGTGCCTAGGGCTAATCTACCAGAATATAAGGAGCTGCATGGACAGCAAGAAAACACAACACTTGGTGCTCCGTACAGAGCACCACACGTCATCTGCGTACGCAAAAGACTTTTTCTTTTCCCAAGCACCCACCCACCAAAGAAAAGAAGAGAGAAAAGGGCAGAATAAAAGACATACAGGGCAACGAACAGGGCCCACATCGTCGTGGGAACAGGAAGGCGGCACGGGCCACGGGGCACAACCCTGGACCTCGTGCCCAAAAGTGTACATTATGTATGATATGCTTATTATTATTATGACTATTATGTTGTGTAATATTATGTAATGTACAATGAAAAACCACAGCCCTTTTACTGCCAATACTTACACTGTGGGCCTCATTATAAGTATGGCGGTAAGGCAACAACAGCGCCGGTATCGCTACCGGCACCGTTGCTACCGTACTGCCATACTATGAGTTATGCTTGCGGGTGCCCTTGCAGTCACCAGGTCTGACCTGGTGGCCGTATCAGCACCCGCGAGCAGAACATGATGGTAGCACCCGTACCGTTATTAATCGTACCAGTGCTCTCACCATCCCCATTCCCATTGAGCCCTATGTGGCTCAATGGGAATGGGGATGTACCGGGCCCGGCACCAGCGAAAGGGCAATTACCGGGTCTGGCTGGGCCAGAATAGCTGGGTAATTGCCTATTCGCGGGTGCCGTACCCGGATGCAAGCTTGGAGGTAGCCTTGCCGGTAAAACCGGCAAGGCTACCTCCAACCTCGTAACGAGGCCCAATGTTTCAGTGTTCATTGGGGAAACACAATATGGGTAACAGTAGCCAACCTCTTGGCTCCACTGGTTATGTGAATTGAGCTCCTGTGCTCTTCCTCCACTGCCATGGTCTCTCAATCTCCACCGAAGCTGCACTCCTTCGTGATACCGTTTATGTCAGTTTGTTTCTCTATTCACTGGCGTTATCTAAATGGTCTGTGTAGCGCCCGGAAGCCCGCAGGTCTGTGGGCTGAATACACTGTTATGATCAATAACATGTGATTTATGATTGGGTCTTTACAGTCACTGTGAGCCATGGGGTTTTACTAACAATGGAAACGCTGTCAGGAGCTTTGAAGCCCAATCAGGAGAGTCTAGGTATGCATCCAAGGCTCGAGACGACTCAAGGATGTCTAAACCCCTGGCAGCTGCAACAAATCGAGAATCGCAGTGAAAAGGAAATTGTCCATGGAGACGAGACAGCCATTGTCACGCCGGGCTCAGCTCTGCTGTGCTGCGCGACTCCAGCACAATCCATGTATTTGTTGCATGCTTCCTAGCCACCACAAATCCCCTACTTTCTCACGGCGCTTGATTTTGTGTGCAGCATTTGCCGGGGAAATGTACAGGTTGTCTGGATCAGTGTCGGCCTTAGCTTTGGCAGCGCCCGGGTGGTTTAAGAAAAATGTGCCCCCCCAGTGCCGGCTCAAGGTGCGCTCAGAGGGCGCAGCCGCACAAGGGCGCCTTGCTGCCAGCACAATGTCATGTAAACGATAGACGCTATTTACATGACACTGAGCTGACTGCAAGGCGCCCTTACACACACTTTACAAGAACAGCAGGGGGCTCAGTTCTATTGTTCAGCCGAACAACAGAACGGAGCCCCCTGATGTTCTGCATTTGTGGTGGGCAGGGAGTGGGGGGTGCACACATTTCACACAGGGTGCTGGCAGACCTGGAACCAGCACTCCCACCTCACGCCCGTGGTCAATGACGACAGGGGAATGGGGTGCGCCCATTTTTTTTAACTCCCCGGTCCGGCGCATGAGCCGGGAGTTAATCACTGGAATAGGGTGCTCATGCGTTAGCATGAATGCCCTATCCTAATGAAAACAATCTCGCTCCCGCGTCAGAGAGATGAGGTAATCATCTCAACATTGGCATAACAGAAAATGTGGCGGCCCCCCTGCAAGACTTGCTGAGGGCCCCCTCCCCACCGCCAATGCCCCTCCATCTGCTTGCCACGGGCAGCATTGGGTCCCCTGCATCAGGGGGGCTGTGGGGCCGCCGTTAGGCCGGTGCATCTCAATAGGGAGCTGATGCTTTCGCATCAGCACTGTTCTGTTATTAAATGCGCCCCACCACCGCGGGCGCATTTAATAACAACAGGGCGCTTGCCGTGCCTTCTCCCACTATGCCAGCTCGAGGGAGTCATTGAAAGACTCCCCGCAGCAGGCATGGCGAGGGCTAATTGCGCCCGGGGGGCTAATGTCGCCCCGATGCGGTAGCCCAGCCAGCCCTAAGGCTAGCTCTGGTCTGGATTATAGCAGAAAAAATATACATACTCTCTAAACAAAAATAATGTGTTGCAATTATCTGCTCAGGCCTTTGCCTCCTTTTACCCAATGGTAAAATGTAAGAGTGAGGTAAGCACTCGCTTGGGAGATTTCTTGGGAACCAGCAGACACAGATTTCAATCAACTCAGGCAGAAAAAGCCCTTCCCAATTCAACTGTAAGTACCATGTAAAGGGGTTATAAATGCTCCTATTATAGCACTTATATGCTGTAGTATCGCTATGACGTACAATAAACAAGAATTAGGAAGCCAACAGTTTTGGATTTGGGGTAGGCACTTGCCTGGCACTGCCATAATGGTGCTACCTGGCCACAAAATGGCAACAGTTGAATAATGATGTGAGTACCTGGGCATATGGTATCAGTGCCTAATACACAAGCCAAAACTTTTGGTTTTGCCAATGCTTGTTTTTAACAAGACTTCAGTGGAAGGGACAGATGCAAGGACACAGATATGGCTTAAAAAATTCAAGTTAGTCACCGTAGTGACTAGAGGACTCATAGTCCCCCTTTCTCCATCCTTGTGGGTGTCCCCCAACATTGGAACGGTACCGGAACCTTTGGCAGCGAAAAACTGAGCTTGCCCTTAAAATATAGTATAGCCCATGGGGACGTGGTCCTGGGCGTGGGAATGCCCTCCTGAACTACTGCCCTCTGGATGCCTCACCTCAGTACCCTTTTAACACATCAGATGCTTAAATACCTGGCACCATTGGATATATTAGCCCTTGGCATACAAGTGGGGGAAAGTGGGTGGGAAGTATGGAGAAAAGGGGGCTATGGACTATGAGTACTCTAGTCACTACAGTGAGTAACTTTAATTACTCATACATCCCATCCCCTTTCCTCCATCCTTGTGGGTGATTCCACCAAACAAGACCATAGGGGGGAGCTGTTACAACCTGCCTCATATCTAGGATGAAGGTTCCTCAAAGCCGCCTGACTGAATTCTGCAACATGTTTGGAGCTTGTATCCAAGGAATAGTGCTTACAGAAGGCCCACGGAGTGGCCCAAGTAGCTGCCTTGCTGATGACATCCCTAGAAGCATGCGCCTGAAACGTGATGGCTGTAGCCTTAGCTCTGATCGCATGGGCATAAATCCCCTCAGGAACTGGTTTGCCCATGGCTGTGTATGCCTCCAAAATAGCCTGAACCATCCAATGGGCAATAGAAGCTTTGGAAGCCTGGGTGCCGGGAAACGCTCCCCCGAAAGTGATGAACAATGCCTCAAACTTCCTGAAGGATTTTGTCAGTGAGAGATAGAACTCGAGGATTCTCTTGAGGTCCAAGGAATGCAAAGCCCTTTCTGCCTCCGACTGTGAGTTCGGGAAGAACACTGGCAGGTAGATATCTGATTCAAATGGAATAGAGAGACCACCTTGGGCAAAAAACTTGGAGGAGTGCGCAAGATGACCTTGTCGTTATGAAACGTGATGGTTTACATGATGACAATGCCTGCCGCTGGCTGACCCTGTGCGTAGAAGTGAGCGCCATCCATATAGTACGGCCGGATGGCCACTGAGGCCATCGGCTCAAAGGGCTTGCGCTGAAAGACTGCAAGCACCACATTGCAGTCCCAGACCGGATGTGGCCTGTGCACTGGAGGAAAAAGCCTGGACAACCTCTTGAGGTGGGCCTTAAGCAATGGTTTGGCTGCTGAAAAAATGTGCTCTGGGGAATTCCTTTAGGCCCCAATGGCCACCAAATAGGTGCAGCAGGTATCCACCTGAATGCCAGAATGAGCCAGATGTGCAGAGAAGCCAACACGTCATCCAGGGCGCAGGTGATGGGGTCCAACCTTTTGTCGAGAGACCAGTGGCAAAATCCAGTCCACTTGCTCTTATACTGGAAATGAGTAGACGGACTCCTGGCCTCCTGTATGATGTCTCAGTTGTCATCCGATAACTGAGCATGCTGCAGTCTCAGCTGGTCAGGAACCAGGCCGCAAGGGCCAGCCTGGTCAGTACGGGTGCTCCACTGCCCCACCCTGCTGCATCAGGAAGCCCCTTGCTGGGGATCGGCAGATGGACAGGCACCTAGCAGCACAACTGCAGTAGATCCGAGAACCACGCCCTTGATGGCCAGTGCAGGGCAATCAGGATGAGGCTGCAGCCCACCGAAGTCCGGAACTTGTGGAGGGTCTGCTGTAGCAACTGTGGAGGAGGAAATACATATCACCTGTGGCCGTGCCATCAGAGCTGGAATGTATCCCCCAGAGACCCCTGACCCCAGCCCGACCAAGAGGGAAATCGGGGAAACTTGGAATTCAGAGGAGATGCAAACAAGTACAGATCTGGAAATCCCATCTCTGGCACAGGGGCAACAAGGAGTTAATGTATAACTCCCACTCGTAGGTGTTGAACTCCAAGCGGCTGAGCAGGTCCACTTTTGCGTTGCTGTCCCCCGGGAGGTGCGCTGCTGAAATCTGAATCCCTTCCATAAGGGCCCATTCCCAGATCGCCACTGCCTCCATACACTCAAGAGGGGAAGGGGTGCCTCAATGCTTATTCAGGTAAAACATTGTTGTGGAGTTGTCGGTCCTGACCAGAACTGCAGTGGCCCTGATGAGAGGCAGAAGAGCCTTGAGTGCCAAGCCCACCACCCTGAGCTCGAGCAGATTGCTTTGCAGGATAGCCTCCGGCCCGGACCATGCACCATAAATGGAGTAGTCCTCCAGAGTAGCTCCCCCCAGCCCCAGCTCGACAGCGAGGAATCTGTTGTCACCACCAGAGTGGGGTCTGGTCGAGTCAAGGGGGCTCCCACTGCCACATTGCAGTCCAACAGCCATCAGCAAAGATCTGGGATGAGGAGTGGGGGATTGGGCTCCTGTACGACTGTGACCCTGTTTCCTGGTCCCAATTTGATGCCACGTGGCGCTGGAGGTGCCTTATCTTGATGCGGGCGTGCTGGACCATGAACATGCAAGATGTCATCAGACCCAGAAGGTGCTGGAACCACCATGCCGAGGTGGTCTAGTTGGCCAGAAATTGCCCTATCACCTTGTAGAGGGAGAGGAGCCTCTCAGGCATGCAGAACACCTGCTGCACAGCCGTGTCCCAGTGGACTCCAAGGAACACCAGATCATGGGTGGGAGTCAGATGCACCGTCCACTGGTTGAGGGAAAAGCCCAGCTGGTGAAGAATGTCTGCCAGCCGTTGGCAGGAGTGCACAACCGCTTGGGTGTTTGGGCCCCTGACCAGCCAGTCATCCAGATAAGGGTATAAGTGATGGCCCCCCAGGTGGAGGAAACCCACCAATGCATTCATCAATTTCGTGGACACACCAGGAGCCAAATTGAAGCCGAAGGGCAGCACCTTGTACTGGAAGTGGTACGACATAATCGTGAAGCGCAGAATCCTCCGATACGGCTGGTAAATGGGACATGAAGGTATGCAACCTTGAGGTTTAGGGAACACATCCGGTCCCCTGTGTACAGAGTAATCATCTTGAAGCATCTGAGCGGTAAAGACAGGTTGAGGAATGACAGGTCCAGGACTACCCTGAGGCCAGCCTGGTTGTTCTTAGGTACCGAAAAAATCCTGGAGTAAAAACTAGAGCCCCTGCCTGACTGAGGAACCGGTTCCACCACCTGCATCTCCAGAAGAGAAAGGATCTCCCGTAAAAGATTTGGGGATCCTATCTGACGTAGAGGAGGAACGGATGGTAGAGGAAAAGGAAGAGGAAGACTGAAGCCCGTGGAGACTATAGAAAGGATCCAAAGACTCTCGAAGTAACGCTTCCAGCTGTCATGGAAGAGAGCCAGCTGGCCCCCTAATGGGGAGCTGTGGTTCTCGACCATGATGTCACTTCTTCTTGGCGTCTGAGGTGGGAGCTGAGGAGGGGGAGCAGAAAAAAACATGTGAAGTCCTCTATTGCTTCCTCCTGTTGTCTTGGGGGGTGACCTGCCAAGACTCTGCGTACCACGGCCCTGAAACCCCTGGAAACCGATGAAAGTGTGGGGTTTGAAGTCGGCCCTGCCCTGAAACTGATGAAAGGACTTCTGCCCTGGCTTAGTCAGGATGGCCAAGGGCTTGGCGGTTTGTGTGGAGGTCTTCGTCTTTGTCAACTCGTCATCAGTGAATGAAAGAATGAGGTCCTTGCCTTCGAAAGGAAGACCTAGGATCTGCTCTTCCACGTCAAATGACATTTTAGTGGCATGCATCCACGCTGTCCTTCTCATCTCGACCCCCAGGCATAGCCCCCTGCTGAGTGTGTCGATGTAGGTGACCAAAGACTCCATGAGGCCCTGCGCAATGGCCCGGGCATCCGACAGACCGGCCTTGAAGGAGGCTTGCCTCTCCAGGTGGAGGTCAGGCAGAAACTCCCCAATCTCCTACCACAGCTCCTGGTTAGCCATGGCTAAAAGGGCATCAGCATTGGCCTGCTGCAAATGCAGCCCTGATATGGCATAGTACCGTTTGCCCAACGACTCAAGGACCTTGTCTCTTTGGACAGACAACTGGAGGTGGGTTCAGAGGAAGAAGACGATGCTTTAGAACAGAGCGAGGCCGCGGCTGAAATGTGATGCACATAATATGTAACCTGTGTGTATAATTTGCCAAGAGATTGTAATTGAAGAAGTCTTAGTTACTTACCTGTAACTGTATTTCTCCAGCATTGGTATCTTTCATAGATTCACATGCTTGAATATTCCCCGTCGTCAGACTGGGAATCCTCGGTGATAAATTAAATAATAATAATAATAAAAAATGTTCTTTTTTTTTTTTTAAATATATATATATATATATACATATATATATATATATATATATATATATATATATATATACTGCCACCTAGCAGTGCATGTACATAGCCCATTATAGCCTATGAGCCACTTCATTGTGTAGTCCCTCCACCTCACTTTGGTCCTTTATGGCCCCAGCCAATGAGGTGGCAGGGCTTAAGCTCCGCCCCCGGCAGCCATCTTCAGATTTTGAACCGTAGAGATTACAGTATGATGGATGCCGAGCATAGGAGCAGCCTCTCAGGGGAGGCGGGCGGGCGCATGTGAATCTATGAAAGATACCAATGCTGGAGAAATACAGTTACAGGTAAGTAACTAAGACTTCTCCAGCATTGGATCTTTCATAGATTCAGATGCTTGAATAGAATACCAAGCAGTTAAAACATGCCACCATTATAAACAGATATGCATAATTACAGAAAAACATATTTCTGATCAAACCTTTACCATGCAGCAACACAACGGTTACATACTTCGGGAAAGGTGGGAAAGGAGGCTGGTCCTACCTTATGCAAAGAGATGGCGGAGCACTGCCTGTCCAACTGCAGTTTCTTTGTTGGTATCTTCAGTCAGGCAGTAGTGTTTCGCGAAAGTATGCAGAGTGCTCCACGTGGCAGCTCTGCATATGTCTTTCAAGGCCACCCCTGCGTGGAATGCTGTTGACGCCGCCCTTCCTCTGGTGGAGTGCGCAGACGGCGGTCTGGTTAAAGGGTCGCCTTTCAACTGATGACAGTGGGTGATGCAGGACGATACCCAGCGTGCCAGGCTTTGTTTGGATATATGTTGGCCCTTGGTACGGCCAGAGAAGGAAATGAATAGCCGGTTTGAGGAGCGGAACTCCTTGGTTCTTTGCAAGTAAAACTTCAACACCCTAGAAACGTCTAGAGAGTGTAATGTCCTTTCCGCTTCCGAAGCGTGATTCTGGAAGAAGGTTGGTAAAACAATGCGCTCAGTGAACGACATCTCCGAAAGTACCTTGGGGAGGAACTTCGGGTGAGGCCTTAAGATGACGCGGTCCTTCTGGAACAAGGTAAACGGAGGTTCCGAAGACAAAGCTTGTAACTCACTGATCCTTCTGGCCGATGTGATGGCTACCAGGAAGGATGTCTTCCAGGACAAGAATTTCATATCGCATCTATGTATGGGCTCGAAGGGAGGTTGCATGAGAGCTGTTAAGACAGTCTTGAGGCTCCAGTCCGGAACTGGTGTAGGTGTAGGCGGATAAGTACGCATCAGTCCTTTCAGGAAGATCTTGATCGCTGGTAAGGAGAGTAAGGCTTGCGTCTCCGCGGTTACTGTGTAGGCCGCTATGGCTGACAGATGGACCTTGATAGAGGACAGTGAGAGCCCTGATTTAGCCAGGTGCAACAAGTAAGGCAGAATTTGATCAACCGAGGCCGTGAGGGGATCGATCGCCGAGGTCTCGCACCATTTGGAAAACCTGGTCCATTTTCTGGTGTAGGTGAGTTGCGTGGACGGGGCTCGAGCGGCCCTGATGATATCCCAGCATTCTGATGGTAACTTTAGGTGCATCAGTTTACGTTGCTCAGGAACCATGCTTTGTGGGACAGGCTCCTCGGGTCGTGGTGGAGGACCTTGCGGTTCTGTTGTGTCAGTAAATATTGATGTGCTTTGAGACGAATCGGGGTTTTGCAGGATAGATGTCTCAGCGTCGGGTACCAGACTTGCCGTGCCCAATCGGGTGCAATAAGAATCAAGGAACAATTCTGTTCTTTCACCCTGCGAAGTACCCTCGACATGAGGGGAATGGGTGGGAAGGCGTAGAGGAGCTTCCCCGACCAATCCACTGAGAACGCGTCTCCCAGCGATTGGTGCTCGGGGTATCTTGACGCAAATATCTTGCATTTTTTGTTGTTCCTGGTGGCAAAAAGGTCGATATGTGGATGGCCCCATAAGGCAAATATCCGTCGGGTTTCTCTGTCGTCCAACTCCCACTCGTGTGACGCTGTGTATTCTCTGCTTAATCTGTCCGCTAGGACATTGTCCACTCCCGGAAGGTGCTCTGCCCTGATCTGTATCCCGTAGCGCAAGGCCCATGCCCATAGCTGTTGGGCTTCTTGCGACAGAATATGAGACCTCGTGCCTCCCTGATTGTTTGTATAGTGCATGGAGGTCGTGTTGTCTGTCTGGACTGTAACAACTTGACCAGCTATAACCGGTAGGAAGGCTTTCAGCGCCAACCTTACGGCCCTGAGCTCCAACACGTTGATGTGGAGCTGGGACTCTTGTGCCGACCAAGATCCCTTGGTTTGGAGGTCCGCAAGATGAGCGCCCCAGCCTGATAAGGAAGCGTCCGTCCGCAGCAGGAGGGTCGATGTCGGTGCTTGAAACGGCATTCCCTGTAGAAGATTCCTCGGAGCGTTCCACCATCGAAGGGCCTTGTGCAACGTCGATGGAATCTGGACAATGTCTTCCCAGCATCCGAAAGCTTGTTTCCATTGGTGGTCCAGAGCTTCCTGAACCGGCCTCATGCGAAGCCTGCAATTCGGTATGAGGAATATGCATGATGACATCATGCCCAATAGGGATTTGTAAGAGCGTACAGATGTTGTCTTTTTCTGTAGGAAGTTCGAAGTTAAGCGTAGAATCGCTGCTATTCTCTCTGTGGATGGTCTCACTCTGGGAATGCTGGAGTCGAGCTCGGCTCCCAGGAAGAGAGCTACCTTGCTGGGGACGAGGCAGGACTTCGTCTGGTTGATGGAGAAACCTAACTCTTTTAGGAGGTTGACCGTCCTCGACACTGCCGAACGAGCCTTTGCAGCTGAACTTGCCTTTATCAGCCAATCGTCCAGGTATGGAAAAACGTCCGTTCCTGCTCTCCTGAGACTTGCCGCTACCGGTGCCAGGCATTTTGTGAAAATTCTTGGCGCCGATTTTAGACCGAACGAAAGCACTTGAAACTGAAAGTGGAGCCCTTCCACTGTGAACCTGAGGAACTGCCTGTGTGCTGGATGGATCGGAATGTGGAAGTATGCATCCTCCAAGTCTAAAGTGGCCAAGAAGTCGTGCTTGTTTAACCAAGGTAGCACCCCTTGTAGAGCTACCATCTTGAAAGTTATGCGCTTGATGAACTTGTTGAGAGCCCTCAGGTCCAAGATGGGCCTCCATTGACCGTTTTTCTTTCTGACGAGGAAGAATCGGGAGTAGAAACCTTTTCCCCTCTGAGAATAGGGTACTGGTTCTACTGCTGCCTTCTGGAGCAGTTTTTTCACTTCGGACATGACCTGTTTTAGCATATGCACTCTGCGGGGAGTTGGAGGCAGGGAAGGAGGTTGGTCCAGAAATTCCAAGGTGTGACCCTTTCGGATCACCTGTAACACCCATTTGTCCGATGTAATTGACCGCCAGCGCTGGAAAAACTGGCTCACCCTTCCCCCCACCGGGGCGTGGCGAAGGGGGGGGGGGGATTGGTCGTCAGTTCTGCTTGCCTTGCGACTTCCCTTGGGCGGAGCCACGTCTGCCTCTATGGGCGTATCTGTTGGAAGATTGATATTTATTGCCTTGGTACGTGCCGCCTTGTGCTTTTTGACCATAGGAGGAACGACTGTATCCCCTGAACTTGGAAGACGAACCTCTAAAGGGACGAAAAGACTGATGGTCCTTACTTTTGTCCTTTAAAGAACTGTTGGCTCTGGCTGTGTCAGTGTCTGTCTTGATTGCCTTCAAATGGTCGTCTATCTTTTTCCCAAAGAGATCTTGGCCGTCAAATGGCATGTCTAGTATCTGCGCCTGAACTTCAGGTCTAAAGTTAGTAGCCTTCATCCAGGCCTGCCTTCTGAGCACTGTGCCGTGCGCCATCTGCCTGAAGCCTGATTCGGCCACATAAACTGCTGCGTCGATCATGTGATCCGATGTTGCTTCACCATCCGCGATTATGGATTTTGCCTCCTCCTGGAGCTCCGGTGGTAATTGTTTCGCCAGGTTAGAAATGCGTCCAAAGCTCGCGATCGAATCTTGCGGTCATGGCCAGTGCATTACCCGCTCTGATTGTAAGTGATGCAGAAGATGATACTTTCCTGCCCATGGCTTCCAATTTACGTCCGTCCTTATCCAGTGGGGCCGACAACGGTGAGGAGGGGTTGGCGAGTTTCTTTCTGGCCGCCACTGTAATAACTGAGTCCGGTTTCGTATGACCCCTTAAACAAAGCGGTGCTGAATCCGGAGCTTTATATTTCTTTTCTGGCCTGGACACCAACGCCGGAGTCGATAAGGGCGTAGATAGGATCTTGGATCCGGAATCCCAGATGGTATCGAGGAGGGGAATTGTGGTCACTGTCCTCCTTCGTTTGTCCCTGTGCTCATAGAGCACTGATTGCCTTTCCTCCGAAGAAACCTGAATTTTAAACAGTTCTGCGGCTTTACCTATTATGGTGTGGAAAGAGACGAGATCATCCGGTGGTGAGGCCTTGCCCGGCGAGTCTCTCCTCCTGGGCTTCTCGACGACGTAGTCATCCCAATCACTGGGTGCGTCTGGCTCCTGAGTAATTTCTCCTTCTTCTGGTTCCGAAAATTCACAAAAAGGATCCTCCTGCCAGTCTGATACCGAGATGGTGGACGGTACCATGGTGGGATCTACGTCCGGAGATCGCGGTCTGTGCGATGACTGTGGTGACGGGACTCTTGTAGGTGAAGCACTGTGGGTGCTGCTCCTCGGTCTTCGAACAGGTGATCTCATCCGTTTTTGCGGTCTTCTCCTCTAAGGAGAGCAACCCGATGTGCCTGGAATCGGGGATGACTCTCTAGGAATGGGATTAATCGGAATTTGCTTCTCCCTTTGCCGTTTGTAAAATTCTTCTACAATCCTCTGCACGGATAACATGAGCACCGGGTCATGAGGATATTCGGATTCTCCCGTGGACGGGTGCCAAGGAGGGCTGTATTGTTTCGGTAAGGGACCGATGGACTCTTCCACCACTTCCGCATCGGAGAATTCTTCCTGAAGAATTATATCCGGAAGTTCTGCCATGTGCCCCAAAGGTGAAAATTGCTGCACCAGAGGTTCAGTTACAGTATTTTTCTCAATGATATTGCTTGTAATGACAGGAGCTTCAAGAGTGAGAGGCAGTAATTCCTCTGTAACTGCCGAAATTTGCGGTGCCTCTGAAGGCGTTATGGATGATGTTATCCTCGTCGACGACTGAGATTTTCCCGTCGACGAGGGCTTGGCCGCCGACTGAGATTTTGCCGTCGACGACTGAGATTTTGCCGTCGACGACTGAGATTTTCCCGTCGACGAAGGCTTCGTTGCCGACTGAGATTTTCCCGTCGACGACTGAGATTTTCCCGTCGACGAGGGATTCGTCGTCGACGACTGACATTTCCCCGTCGACAAGGGCTTCGTTGACGAATGTGGAGTGTGTTCCGTGGACGACTGCGTCATGGACGAATGCTTCGTGGACGAGTGGTGTTTCTTGCTCGTCGACGATTGCTTCGCGGTCGACATGTCCGATGACGATGATCTAACTGTTGACGATGTCTTAAGCGTCGTCGTCGTCGATGCTGGTTTTGTCGACCTTTCCCTTCATTCGTGGGCGGTTTACCCGCTGACGACTGCCCCCCCCCCCGTTTTTTGCAAACTCCTCCTTACCTCTGGAGGCAGATTTTGCTGACTTTTTCTGGCTTAACAGGTCAGCTGGAGGCAGAAAGGGTATCAATTCCAGCTTCCTCTTTTTGGATTTGGGAGAGGAACTCCTTTCCACTGAAGAGGCCCTTCTCTTTGAAGTTTGCCTCTCAGATGGAGTGCTGGATTGGACAGGAGCTGTTCTGACAGACTCTTCGCCCGAAGATTGATCCCTGGTTTCCAGGTATGAAAGGAGTCTTCTATGCCTGTCATGAAGGGTCTTGGTGGAAAAAGTTTTACAAATCTCACATTTTTTAATGTCATGTGGGTACAGACAATAAATGCAATGCTCGTGGGGGTCCTTGTAGTAAACCAATTTCTTCTTGCACCTCGTGCAGTCCCTGAACAGGGAAGGCTTCCTGACAGCCTGAGGTGCCTCCATTTCTGAAGAGAAGTTCAGTCGACGATTTTGAGAGGAAAACAACAAGTTTTGCCACCAAGGTTAATTGGAAAGAAAACCCCTAAGAAGGGGAACAAGATGGAATATATTTTACAAATATATTCCACACAAAAGTAGAAAGAATTTGAAAAAAGCTCAGAGAGCTTGAGGATTCCCTGTGTCTGATAGACTGCGGTGAAAAATCTGAAGATGGCTGCCGGGGGCGGAGCTTAAGCCCTGCCACCTCATTGGCTGGGGCCATAAAGGACCAAAGTGAGGTGGAGGGACTACACAATGAAGTGGCTCATAGGCTATAATGGGCTATGTACATGCACTGCTAGGTGGCAGTGTATATATATATATATGTTTATATATATATATATATATATATATATATATATATGGGATACATTACTCACCGTAATCGTATTTCTGATGCTTGTATCTGCTTAGATTCACATGCTGTGCATAGGCCGACATCTAGTGGAAGCTGCGGAGTATTACAGTTTGTTTTTCGAAAATCGAAAAAGGGCGTCGACACAGGGCGTGCCAGTAATACTATCCCTAGTGTGACGTCCACTGTACCCATGATCCCTCACGCGTCTAGGATCCCCAGATTGTGTTTTTCCTGACATGAGGTAGCATGAGGAGTAGCGTGAGTACAGATAGTCCAAGCAGATAGACAGAAAGGTAAGACTACAAGCAACCATGCGCCTTCTCTCGGAGGGGAGGAAGGGTGGGTCGCATGTGAATCTAAGCAGATACAAGCATCAGAAATACGATTACGGTGAGTAATGTATCCCTTCTGAGGCTTGTGGAATCTGCTTAGATCACATGCTGTGCATAGATTAGCGAGCAGTACCAGAAGAAGGAGGTGGGATGTGAGAAGGGTCATGAGCAAACAGGTGTCTTAGAACCGCTTGTCCCACTTGTGTATCTGTCTTGGAATGAGTGTCAATGCAGTAATGCTGAGTAAAAGTGTGAATAGAGCTCCAAGTAGCTGCTTTGCAAATGGTGTCGAGGGGAACATTTGCAATGAAAGCCAGAGTGGCCCCAATGCCTCTAGTAGAGTGGGCCCTTGGCGTAAAAGGCAGAGTCTTTTCAGAAAGAGAGTAACACAGCTGTATACAGTTGATAATCCACTTAGAGATAGCGCCCTTAGAGACGCGATCCCCCTCTCTGCCTGTAGCTACGGAGACAAACAGTTGATCTGTTTTCCTTAGCGGTCTGGTTTTATTTACATAGTATAAGACCGCCCTACGCACATCTAGGGTGTGTAGTTTCACCTCAGCTGAGCTTTGTGGGTTTTGGAAGAAAGCCGGAAGCTCGATGGACTGGTTTACATGGAACTTGGATATGAATTTTGGTGAGAACCTAGGGTGTGTGCGTAAAACCAGTTTGTCCTTGTGGATAGTAAAGAAAGGATCTTGCACTGACAGAGCCTGAATTTCACTGACCCTTCTTATGGAGGTAATGGCTACTAAGAAGGCCGTTTTATAAGTCAGGTGTTTGAGACTACTTTTATGCATGGGTTCGAAGGGGGGGCCCATGAGCTTAGCTAGCACCACGTTGAGGTCCCATCCTGGCGGTGGGTTCGAAATAGGAGGGTGAAGTCTCTTTACTCCTTCCATGAAGGCTTTAACCACTGGTACTTTCCACCACGAGACCCTGTTATGGGATGTGGTGTAAGCCGAGAGGGCTGCCAGGTGTACTTTCAGAGAGTTAAAAACCAACCCTGCATCCAGCAGGTGGAGCATGTATGTTACAACGTTGGAAGGAGTGCAATCAACCGGGTTGATTTGTTTATTCTGGCACCAGATAACGAATCTTTTCCACTTGTCAAAGTAACAGTGTCTTGTATTTGGTTTCCTGGACTCCTTTAGAATGTCCATACACCTCTGTGGTAATTTGAGATGTCCAAACTCTATGACTTCAGGAGCCATGCTGCTAGGTTCATAGAGTTGGGTTCCTGATGCACTGTTTGACCTTGTTGCTGGGACAGAAGGTTGTACCAGGCTGGGAGTCTGATGGGCTCGCACACCGCCATCCTGCGTAGGTGTGGAAACCATGGTTGTCTCGCCCACATGGGAGCAACTAGGATGAGCGTCATTGATTCCTTGTTCATCTTGTACACCACCTTCCTGATGAGAGGAGTTGGTGGAAAAGCGTACGCAAACATCCCTGACCAGTTCATCCACAGGGCATTCCCCTGGGAGTCCGTTTGGGGGAACCTGGATGCAAATACTGGGCATTGTTTGTTTTCGCTTGTGGCGAATAGGTCTATAGTGGGGAAACCCCACTGAGAGAAGAGATCTTCTACTACGTCTCTGTGAAGGACCCATTCGTGTTCCTTTGGGAGGGAGTCTCTGCTTACAGCATCCGCTAGGGAATTGAGCTCCCCTGGAACATGTTGCGATGACAGGAAGATGTTCCGTCTGAGTGCCCATATCCATATTTTCTGGGCAAGCTTGGACAGATTTGGCGAACGAGTCCCTCCTTGCTTGTTCAGATAGAACATGGCTGTCGTGCTGTCCATCCTGATCTGCACCGACAAGTTCAGTAGATGGGGCTCGAACGCCTGCAGCGCTCGGAATACTGCCAGGAGCTCTAGCAGATTTATGTGGTTCTTGGCTACTGAGTGAGACCAGAGACCCTGAGCTGTGTGGTGGAGATGGTGAGCTCCCCACCCAGTCAGGCATGCATCTGTAGTCACCACTGCCTGTACTTCGGGTTCGTAAAAGGGTTTCCCCTTTGCGAGATTCTCTCTTGTCCACCAGTGTAGGCTCTGTACGAGTGTTGGCGAAACGACCACTAGATCGTCCCACTGACCACTTGCCTGAGACCACTGTTTCGCCAACCATTCCTGCATGGGACGCATGCGCAGACGCGCGTGGGGGACCAGGTAAATGCATGACGCCATCATGCCCAGTAACCGCATAGCTTTGCGTACTGTTATCTGTTGACCTGACTGATAATGCGGAATTTGCAGAAGTATATTCCGAATCCTTTCTTCCGAAGGGAAGGTCAATTCTTTCTGAGTATCTAGGATAGCTCCTAGAAACTGTTTTGAGGTGCTTGGCACCAGACTTGACTTTTTCTCGTTGATAGAGAAGCCTAATTCGTGGAGGAGGTCGATAGTCCTCTGAATGTTTGATCTGCAGATTCCTGGGGTTTCCCCCGTTATGAGCCAGTCGTCCAGATAAGGGTACACTGGGATTGCCTCCCTGCGTAGGTGTGCAGCTGCCACCGCCAGTACCTTGGTGAATACCCTTGGTGCTGAAGCTATCCCGAAGGGCAGTACCTTGAATTGGTAGTGGCGACTGTCCACCTTGAAGCGCAAGTATTTTCTGTGCGCCGGGAGCATGGAAATATGAAAATAGGCATCTTTCATATCCAAGGTTGCCATGTAATCCCCCTTTTTTAGGAGTGGGATTACCTCTTGTAGCGTGGTCATACGGAATTTTTGGGGCTTGACATACCTGTTGGCAGGCCGTAAGTCCAATACTGGGCGCATTGTTAAATCTTTCTTTGGCACAAGGAAGTAAGTTGAATAGATACCCTTGTTTACCTGGTGTCCTGGGACGAGTTCTATCGCGTCCTTTAGGAGCAGATTGTAGATTTCCTCGAGGAGGATCTTTTGATGTTCTAAAGAGTGGACTTTTTGTCTTGGAGGGTGGTTTCGGGGAGGTTGCAGTAGTTCTATACAGTACCCCTTGGATACCGTCGACAGCACCCATCTGTCGGATGTTATCCCTTCCCATGCCTGGGTGAAGCTGGATATTCGTCCCCCTACTGGGGTTGCATGGGAAGGGACCCTGAAATGAGCGTCACTGCTTTGGTGGAGGCGTGCCGCCTCCTTTACTGGGGCTGCCTCTGCCTCTACCACGTCCTCTTCTACTAGCCCTACCATACCCTTGGGTAGACTGTTGTGAGTTGGTGTTCCACTGTGTACCCTGGGTGTGGGAATAGTTATTTCCTCTATTGGAATTTTGGCCGCGGGGGCGACGAAAATTGCCGTTCCCTCTTTGGTTAGGTGGTTTTGTAGTTAACTGGCCAAGGGATTTGAGGGTGTTGAATTCCTCCTTAGCGTTTTTTAGTGCGTCCTCGACTGCCTTTCCAAACAGGAGATCACTTTCCACTGGTTTGTCTAAGAGTGCAGCTTGTGTTTCTGCTCTGAATCCCGACTGCCTCAACCAAGCATGTCTTTTGATGACAGTCCCCTCTGCAATAATTCTCCCCGCATTGTCTGCGGCGTCTAAAGTTGCTTTTAAAATGCAGCCTGAGACGTTTCTTCCCTCTGCACAAATGCGAGATAGCTGGCTCTTAAGGGGTTCGGGAGCGGAATCTATTAGTGCTGCCACTTCTTCCCACTGATGGCAGTTGTAGCTGGCCAACAGTGTGGTGGAATTCGCGATTCTGGTTTGGTAGGCTGCCGTGGAAGCTACTTTTCTACCAAAACCATAGAGTTTCTTACTTTCCTTGTCGGGGGGAGCCTCCGAGGAAGATAATGGGGTTCCAGCTCTCTTGCGGGTGTTAGTTACGACTAGAGAGTCTGGCTTAAATTGGCCTCTAATATATAGAGGGTCCGACTGGGCTGCTTTAAACAGCTTCTCTACTCTAGGGTTTACAGGTCTTGTCAGGTTTGGGTTGACAAGGGATGGTGCTATTCTGCGTTGAATAGATTTCAGGATGGGAATGGTCTGGGCTACTGTCTTCCTTTCCCCTATTAGTTCTTCCGCGAAGTCCCTCTCTTCTTGGACACCTTGTGTGTCTATGTGGAAGTGGTTAGCTGCCCGAGAGAGCAGTTCATTTAGTAGGGGCTGATTATCTATTGGGGAATCAGACACTGGGGCTTCCCTTTCGACTGGTGAGTCCATTCTGAAAATATCTGGGCTATTTTCTGGCTCATCCTCGTCTTCGTCCTCCCCGTAATAATCTGACACTGCGAGATCTTCTGGTGTCTCAAAATCCTGGCCCTCTATAAGGGAAGAGTCTCCTTGGCCTGTAGGGAAAAGGCAAGAATAGGGTTGGACCTCGAAGGGGTCTGAAGCCTTTAAAGGTGTCTCGACCCGGGGCCTTTTATTTGAAGGGATAGGGTCCCTTGAACCTGAGGGAGAAGATTCCTGAGGGTTTAAAGCTAGTAGTTGGTCAGGGTGTCTTTCGAAGAAATTTGCTAAGGAGGACATCCTTGACATTACTCTGTCAATGTCCTCGCATGACCAGAGTTTTGAGCTTGGGGTGACCTTGCTGGAACTCTCTATGGACTGTCCCTGAGAAGACTTGGACGGGGAAGTCCGTTCTATTGTTGTGGAGGATTGTAAGGTTTGTTTCCTTTGTTGCTTACCCCCTTCCCCGTGGGTGGAAGTGTGTTTACCATTTCCCTTATTTTTCGACGCCTGGCGTCGAGGATCGGAGGTGGAATCCCTGTGTTTCGAACTAGGCTTCGAAACTGGGCCCTCCTTACTCCCAAGTGATGTACCCTTTCCCTGGGGTGCAGGCTGGGGATGGAAGTCGTGTTCGTCTCCGGACGAGTGATCTTCCGTGATGTTAATGGGCGAGGCACTATGTGCAAGTGTGGAGGCTTGCCTGACGTCGTGCGGCGACCTCGACCGGGACCGCCCAGAGGACGTCCTTTCGGACCGCTCCTTCTGTGCCTCTTTCCGAGGTTTCGACGACGTCGAATCTCGGGTGGCTTTTTTGTGTTTAGCGTGTGTATGTGTAACGCTCTTGTCGCCGGGGGACTTCCCCATAGTCGCCGGGACGGACGACCTTCCGAGGCCGGGGACGTGCGTTAGGCTGTCTTTCGACGCCTTGTTGCCCTCGCCGTCCGAAAGTCCGGCGTCGCTGCCGTCGCTGAAGGTACCCTCCGCCTCCATAGCTGCTAGCTTGGCGTGGTGGGCCCAACGCTTGGTGGAGCGGTCCTTAAGAGTTTTGGTCTTAAACCTGCTACAGGCCCTGCAACCCGCCTCGGGGTGGTCTCTGGGCAGGCAAAGGTTGCACGTAGCGTGCTTATCTACCCAAGGGTATTTCTTATTACACTTGGGGCAAAACTGAAAGGGCGTACCCTCCATACGCGCCTGTGGGCAGCGGGCAAGTGTGTGTAGGTAAGAAGGTGTCTATAACCGAGTGTGGAAGTGTACCACCCCCCACTCTCCCTACTTGTAGGGCCGAGGCCAGCGGCCCAGGCCCGAGCCGAGGCGGAAGCCTCAAGGCCCAATCCGTCGGGTTTCGACGTTGATCTCCTCCCCGGTTCGGCGTCGAGATGCTGATCGACGTAAGGGTGACAAAACGGGGCAAATTAGATTTAGTTTTAAGTGCAAATATGGCAAAGCCAGGGAACTCCGATGAAGTGCTTCCGACCAGAATGGCGGGAAAAAACAATCTGGGGATCCTAGACGCGTGAGGGATCATGGGTACAGTGGACGTCACACTAGGGATAGTATTACTGGCACGCCCTGTGTCGACGCCCTTTTTCGATTTTCGAAAAACAAACTGTAATACTCCGCAGCTTCCACTAGATGTCGGCCTATGCACAGCATGTGATCTAAGCAGATTCCACAAGCCTCAGAAATATATATATTTAAAAAAAAAAATGTATTATTATTATTATTATTATTTAATTTATCACCGAGGATTCCCAGTCTGACGACGGGGAATATTCAAGCATCTGAATCTATGAAAGATCCAATGCTGGAGAAATCTGATTTTCAGGAAAGTAAATGTGGGAGTTTCTGGACATTGTAAAACTCACCTCATAAACCTGACAAATCCAACCAACTGAGAGCGAGGTAGAGACTATTACCCCTGCCCAATCCGGGTGATAGAGGCAGGTGTAGTAAAGCCTGCCCCAGTCATATACTGTGATGATGTCACTAGGCATTATAAATAAGAGCCCATGACAACACACAGTAGACACTGATTCCTGATTTCCTACGCCGGCGTCCTGTTCCTGTCTGTTCCTGTCTTCATCTTGCATTTATCCATCTAAACTCCAGATCCCAACTACAAGGCCAATCATTGCTGATCCTGCTTCAGGTAGGTCTCCATTCTAATATAATTCCAATAACCAAGGGAAACGCTGTGGTGTTTTGGGAAGCATGAATTAACCTAGCTTGCTGCTCACTAAATGCATGCCTGCTGCAAACCTGCCATCCAGCTGATCTGTAGTATCCAGTGACCAGTCCGGTGCCAGTCCAGTGCCAGTCTAGAAGTGCTACCCGGATCCAGTCCATGCCCAGCTGATCCTGTCCCGCTGATTTTGTCCGGCTGTCATTTCTTAGACTAGATCCATGTGGTGACCAGAACCGCTGACTGTCCAAAATCCTAACTAAAGTGGACCATGAGTATCATTAGGAACCCATAGTAATTCATAGTATACCTTGCCTTGCTTTGTCCTATCCCAATCTTTAAGTCATCCTATTCTGAACCCGATATCTTGTTAAAATTGTCAGCATTATATGTGAAATCCTGCCTTTGATTCCTAGTGTTAGCGCCAATTTTCTCTTCATTTTTGTTTTGCTAGAACATAAGCCATTAGAGATTTTGATTAAATAAATTAATTTTCCATATAGGAATCGGGGTACACCACGTGAAGGGTTACAACGGTTGCCTAACTGTGGAGATTCACTGGTGAAATTCTCTTTTCCTTAGTCATTAAATCCAGTTTAAGTCAAGTTTGCAATCTATTTTAAAGCCGCTTTTCTGTTTTTCACTAACCGTTTTCCAAAAAAACGCACCTAATTCTATCTTGCCTATCTCCCTCAGTTTAATAACTAGAGACTTAATTTCACTTCCTTCCAGATTGTACCTAAGATCTATAGCTACAACCCAACTAAAAAATCGCACTCCAAATCAGAAAACCGTTTGGTTAATTCCAGGCGGAAATTGAAATATTTGCAAGTTTCCCACGTGTTATTTTTATTATAAACTGCTTTCAATCTTCCATTCATTTTCGAATTGTATGCTTTTGCTCAATCCATAGCTTGAGATTGCTAGCATCTTTCTAGTGTTGCTCCAGTGAAAAATTGTATTTGTTTCAAGATTTTTACACATATTCATTGTTCGCTTCAGCCATTTCCAAGTGTCATTTTTAACATTGCAAGGGTTTCAAAGCAGTTTTTCACTCTCATTTGAGGAGAGAAATTTAGATTTGAATTCTGTTTCCAGATTCATATTCCTAACTGCCTGCTGCTTCCTTATATCCATTCAGAAGTGTTTATTTGTGGGTTGATGGAATTTTGCGGGGGCAAATCCTAACTTGAGTGCTATTTTTCCGAAAATCCAAAAGTGTTTCTATTCCCTGGTGCTTTCTATCTGTGTAACTAAAGGGTTGAATTAAGTGCATTGCCTACATTTCTATTGTTATTATCATAACATTGGTGATTGCTGCCCCATTTATTAAAACGCGTATGATTTCTTTTGAATTTTTAAATAAATAAATAAATATTACCTACCCACCAACCTGGTTCCTGGTCCATCATGACCCGGGGTATTTGAAAAGTGGGTGTGAAATGAGTGGTGTATCTCTCAAATATTGAATCTATATATAAATAAATAAGCATTTCAGTCGTGCGCTGCATACTGGGCCGAGACTAAGGTGTGCGTCGCCTGATTGAAATCCGTAACAGTGGTAACCCCTGCGAAGGAGTCTGCGCCGAGGATCCAGACAAAACAAAGGGCCTACCTTGTCTTGACATGAGGTCCTGGAGACGATGTTTTTGCTCCTGAGTAGCGCAGAGGCATTTTTGTCCACCTGTGTATAAAGCAACCTCTAATGTCTGCCGTGTTCTACGTTAGTTATTTGTGCACCCTTGAACTTTCCGGTACCTGGAGCGTGTTACAAATGTAAAGTAAAGTAAAGTTTAAGGGGACCTGGAGGAAAAGTGTGGGAGATCTCCCTCCAACCGGACAACTGATTCTTCAATGGCCGGTGACCGGGAGCGCTGCCAGCTGCGCACGCATCCCAGCGGTGGTTGGCACCCCTGGCACTCAAGACAGAGTGCATGGGGGTCTGAGGCCAGGAACGAGCAGTCGCAGAACGCACATCTCGTGAATCCTCTTGCAGCTGACATGCGCCGGGGGAGGCGAGGCACCGAAGTGAGATGAAGAAGATTGAAAATGTTGACAATGGGGAGCAAGCGGAAAGTTAAAAAAGTCTCTTCACCTAGCTACCAGGTCCGACACCGTCCATGCGGAAAAAGGGACTGGTGTGAAGCGCCAGAGGGCGGGGTTAAATTTGATGCGGAAGCTCAATTTTTCACTGCCAAAAGTTCCGGTACCGTCCCCATGTTGGGAGACACCCACAAGGATGGAGGAAAGGGGACGGGATGTATGAGTATTAAGTGGCTGAAGGAAAACTTGGTTAAGACATTTTTATTACCCCACAAGTTCATTTAAAGTAGCAAGCAAGCCATTAACTCACAGAAGACTGCTCATAAATAACACTCTCAGGCCCTATACAGCACGTTTGATGTTATTGTTAGATACAGCAGTCTCAAAGAGATCACAGGAGGGTGTGTTTTTGGGAAGGAAAGGGCAGGTAGTACGCCCATAGGCTGTGTCTTTCTTCATATTCCGTCATCCTCCCATCTCATACTCTTAGCTCGAATGTACAACAAGGTCTCTTCTGCTTTTTTGTTCAAAGGATAGGACAAACGTAAGTCATGACAACATATCATTCTGCATGTGCACTGATTTAGAAAAGTGTATCTGCATGTTCTTGAACCTCACTGCTGAGGAGCAGTGCACCCGCAGGATGAGCATTGAGGCTCTCACAACCAGGCCCTCCACCCCCTCAAAAGTCCCTTTGGTGAAGCAGGGATTTGAGAGCTGAGAACTGCGGAGACTCAGGGTTTTTACGCTCTTCTCCGGGTCTCCGGGGAAGAGTGTGGAGTCTCTGGGATTTTTGCCAGTCCTAGGAACTCCACCCACACCTCCATGAGATTGGCTACAAGCAGACCACTAGTGGCCAATCACATGGAGGTGTGGGTGGGGTTTTGCCTGAAAATTACAAATCATGCCCATAGCAGGCTGCACTGCTGGTGTTTGGAGTGTTTTTTTCAAGCACGTTGTGGTAGGTGGGCGGAGTCTTGGGTGGATGTGTGCAGAGTGTTTGGTGGGTTTGGGTGGGCCTCTGACGTAGTATGCCTCTGGGTTTCAGTTTTTGAAATATAGGCAGGTATGACGCAGAGGTGTGTGGGGCAAAGTGTCACTCGCAATCTGTGCAGACGTTCGTCCATGCATTGGTCCCAGTCAGGGCAGTTTCTAGGCAATACGGTGCCCAGTGCAAACAACAAAAATCTCGGCACACTCCCATGACGCAAACTTTAGGACTCTGTGCAAGCACTACCTAACATAATGCTCAAGATCAGTGTGCACGGTTTATAGTCATTCCATTGACAGCCAAAGCATCTAATGCCATACCATCTAAAAAAACATCTAATGTTTTTCATTTTTTTTTATTTGGATCCCCCCCAACCACCCTTTTTTTTACCTTTAAAACCCACTTAAAACTCATTTTTATTCAACTAAACCCTTTACCATCAAAAAAAAATGCATTGGATGTTTTTACTTTTAGATAGTTTGGCTATCGATGCTTTGGTTGTCGATGCAATGACCGGATACCGTGTGTGGGCACAGACTCAGCCCAGCAGATCCCTGAAAATGCTGTAAGAGGCTGCAGTGCAGCTGACCAAACATGAGGTGCTGCATTAACTAACTTCTTGGTGTCATTTTCAAAGCTCACTGCTCATCAAAAGTGCAGAGCTCAGTTTCCCATTGCCATGCATGAGAAGGATGGCAGTTCAGTTTTGCTTTGAATTCTGGGACTTGTAGTTTTCCTAAACTTCTAATTGAAAAACCTACAAGTCCCAGGGTGTCCTCCTTGGCTGTTTTCATTCTATTTTACTCTCGAGGGCTTCCAGTACCAGAAGCTACTGCATGGCATCGAAATGCCTGGTGATGTAGATTGCAAGTATGAAACTGATGAGAAATTGAATGTTTTGAAAATGCCCTTCACACGTGCATGTGGCTTTAAAATGCAGCTTATTTTTCCTTTTGAGCCGATCATCAGGGACTACAGATGCTGTTAAAAGGAACAGTAACCTGCTATAATTTAGGCCAACAAGATATCTGCCCCTGCCCCTCGCTTCCAGATTTTCCTTTCTTTATTGTTTGCCAATTACCCATCTACAATAGTGCAGCCATGTGCCACATACCACCAACTCACACTTCGACATATAGAGTACCCCCCCATCTGCCACCCTAGACTGCACTTAGGTCACCTGAAAATAAACACGGCACGCTGGCTTCGCAAGAGGGGGTGCGCCTTTTTAGCTGTACCAAACACTGATCGTCAGTCCTGCTGCTGCTGGACGGCTCTCAGCTGCAATCCTGGAATCCAAGCGAGAGGCACCCTTTTGGCCTCAAGCAGTAGCATGAAACTTGGTGACCAGGGCACGTAGCGTACGTAAGAGGCAGCACGTGCTGCCGCTACTCACCCGTCGCCTCAAAGTAATTGCGCCGCCCAGGCAATTGCGCCCCGGGCAGCCACCCACTTCGCCCGGGCCAAGAAACGGGCCTGGTCCCTGTGAGTCGTCAGCCTGTGGTGAGTGTATTATTCATAGCATCTTCAGGAATCCCTCGAGTTTCCATGCACACGTTAGAACGCTGTCTCTGTCTCTTGCTTGTCCATTGCATTGTTGGTATGTCAAGTTCGCCAGGACACGTAAGAAATGACAGAATAGTGGTCAGCCATTGGCCGTGGACCAGCACGAAGGCAACAAACGGATGCATCTTCCGAGTCATTGACTCGTCCAAACCCCCGGAGGAGTGAGAGTTGGCAGTTCGGGGGAGGACAGTGTCATTAAGCCTCTGCAGAGAAGAGGAGACCTATGCAGCGCAGCGCAGAATAAGGGCAGGCCGCTTGCAGTTGATAACCCCGAAATACCTACATACGAATGAACAAGTGGTAAAACAATGGACCATCTAAAAGGAAATGATAATGGAAAACAAAATGTGACTAATAAATAAATACTTAAAGACGTTGACCTTTATAAATGCTGCATAAAATAATACCATACGAAAGCACAACGAAATAAGTGCAAACATGGGACATACCATAAAAGTGTAGAACAGCGTTATGCAGCACCTACTTGCAACCTTCTGCCAAAAGCAATGCATCAAGCTCAGGGCACCCCAAGAGAAACCCTACTCTGCCCTGCACTCGAGCTCCCCCAATCCTACCCCATCACCCCTCTGAGTGGCATTGCTCTTGCTTGCCTTGCCCCGTGCCAAAACCTATCTTGTGGACTTGTCCTGCCCTTGGCCTCCGGCGACCTGCTTGCCTGCAGGTTCCAGTCAATCTCTCTAGAGCCTTCTCTCTCACCACTTGCCTGAAATGCCCCAGCATAACCATTTCTAAAACATAAGACTACCAGGATTCTGTGAGAGCCCCAAAACCTTCATTCTCCTGTCGCATCCAGCCATGGATATATAAACAGGGTCTCTGTGACCTTGGGGTGATGGAGGCTCTGGTGGGCACATCACACACTCTCAGTCCAGGCATTTATTTTTAATAACATTGGCTAAAAAAATGAGGACAAGCAGAGAGAGGTAGTGTTGGAAAAGCTGCTTGACAAAACATATCACAATCCCCAGTGACAAATGCATGCTGAAAGAACAAGAAGGTGGGACCATATATCTTGACTGCTGAGTTCCATTATTCAAATTCAATTTCTGTTTACAAAACTGCCTGCTTCGCGGTTCATCAAATTGTATGGTTTAGTGAAATTCGAGAATTAAAAATGATACTAAAGCCGATACACCCACTCCATCTTTTCCCCTCTACCCTAATAAAGCAAAGACCCACGAGACATTGCAAGGCAGCGCAACATAACATAAATGCTAATGCGCTGCAATCATCGTAAAAAAATGGTTTCAAGGCAAAAAGAGAAGGTCCAGTCTGTGATCTTAGCTGCCCAACATAACTTCTGGTCCTTTCGCTGGAGAACGCATGCACTCCCTTACCATTGCTTCCAACAGCTCTGCTTTGCTGAAAGTTCTCTGTGCTCCTTGGCAATTTCCTGGCCTCCTTTAAGGCTGCCATGCACTTCAAGCAAAACAAGGTCTGTCTTAAATTCTAGGACAGCCATTTTGCACTGTGTCTCTTCTACCCAGATTCGTAGCAGGGCTTTGACCTGTCTCCCTCTGGAAATAATTTGTCTTCTAATGCGCGTCCACGCACTTTCACCTGCATGCTCGTGCTACCGCATCTCTCCCCTGAGCCCGATAAGGGTAGGTTAGGTTTCGGATATTCAGGAGTTTATTTTTAACAGCACCATCCTTATCCCTTGGGCTGCCAGTCAGTACAATGCAGGGTTGTTGGGGATGACGAGGAAGCACAGCACTACCACCCTGCACATGGCTGGATGAGAGAAACTGCATATATCCATGGGGGAGCCGAAGATGAGGCTCGTGCTGTCACAACAGCTTCTAGCACCTGTGCTACACATGGCAGCCCTAGTGTTGGCCTGCAAAGTTGCCAGCAGGCCTGCATCACGTGGCTTTTTGGTAGGGTATTTATGGTGGCATCTTGGAGTTTGCTTGGAAACGTTTGTCGGTTGGAGAGGCAAGGGCCAAGGGCCGGCAGGCCGGGGTTAGCGAGGTTGGTGCTGTGACTGCCTGTGCATGAGGAGGTGACATTCAGGGACTCGGGGAAGCGCTTAGTCCCTCTGGACGTCGAGACTGGTCAAACCCATTGAAGGGTCCTAGGCATACATCCTTTGCAGGAAGTCGCTGTTATATGGTATAGCAGTGTTAGTGCTTAAAGTCAGCCTTGTTCTAAAAGAAGGACATAGATTAGCTCACATCTATTGGTGGGAAGACATGATTAAAGATGCATCAACTCCTAAATACCTGGGAAACGTTCCTTGGAAATGTTTTCCTGCAGAACCAGCAGTTTGTTATCACAATTGTAAATGATAAATGCAGGATTGTCAGCTGGTAGAAGGTTGAGTAGTGCTGGTGGAACACTTTTTTGTCTGTGCTTTGGCTGAATATGTTCATGGCAAAGATAGAATGATCTGTGCAAGGTCAAAGAGAACAGCAAGGGAGTGCCACTTTAAGGGGCGAGGAGACTATGCTGCATGTAATAGCGTACATGCAGTTCTGTTGGGTAAAAGCACTGCTTGTAGGGGGTCAGTGCCTCTGGTTAAGAAACAAAAGAAGAGGTGAGACACTGCTAGTATAGCTTTTGGTGAACCCACCTCATGTTTTGTTCATCAATCGGAGGTGCTGACCCCTGCGATGCAGGCAGCCCTTTCACCGGGCCGCAGAGACTATTTCTGTTTAGCCGAAAGGGCTACCTGTGGGGGTCTATGCCTGTGATAAAGAAACAAAAGGAGCGGTTGGTGCAGCAAAAGGAATGATAAAAATGCATCTACCACGTCTGCCTGGTTCCCGGTACCTGCCGGTGGCAGTATTGTCCAGCCCCCCCACCCAGCTGTACATACTTAGGCCATATGCCCCTTGTTAGAGTCATGTCCCCTTCCCTCATCCCACCTAAAGCTCTGCCCCAACCTCACTATTCTCATGACTTCCATTGTTGAACGGCACTAAAGACCCTAGTCTACAACTTAGCAGATATTGTTGACACTGACTGTTCTTATTTCCGCATGTGTACAACGACTAATATTTAGGAACTGGCTGGGGAGGCGCTTAATACAAAATTGGATCTGAGCCTGCATCTCATACAACAGAAGATGGTTTGGTTGTTTGTACTGAACTCCTAAAAGGATGCACAAGATGGGTTTACTTGACAATTAGAACTGCTGAGGATTTCGCAGCAAGGCATAAATTAGTTTTCAAAAATTGATTAGCAGAATTTGCTCATTAAAATGTTCTTATTCAGCAAACAACCCCATTTGATTAGCAGTCTTGTACTATTATTTTTCATGTCACTAGAAGGTATTTGTACCCAAGACATAAAATGAGCATCAATACAGCATGTTTGTGTACCGCTGAAGTAATACATTAGTGAGATGAGCCAAGCCTTCCAAATTCTTTCAAAATCTGCCAGACCTACTGATCGAGTAAATTAGTGTACCTACTCAACCTAACATAAATGCACTTCACCCATGGGAACGAATGACAAAAAATGTAAATGCCCTTTCTGTAAAATGGCACATGTCACCACAAATCGACTTTGTTTGGCAAACCGCTGCCACCCAGAGCCCAGCCATTCACAGTGAAACTTGTATTTGACATTTATTGCAAACAAAGTAAATGTTACATAAAAGTTTCAAACATCCCCTGCAATTGGGATTCACCCTTCATAAAGTCTACTCGACTATGCAAGTGGGCAAGTAGATTTTGCAAACCCTGTATGAGTGTCTGTAAAATGTGAAAGGTTACCTGCATGAATGGATACTAATAAATAGATATGGCAAAAAGGCTCTGAAAACAGTTTGGCTATCTCTCTCCGGCAGGTTCTAATATATAATGCAATCGTAATCGGAGGCAAACGAGTTCTGGAGGCTACCTACAGTGCGTGGTATTGCAGATCTGTAGATATACCGACTGAATGGAACTATTGATCGCTACTTAGTGTAAACCTCTAGTTAGCTTTGTGTATTCATTGTGCAAGAGGAAAGAAGGTAACAGAATAAGTAGAGTGGAAGGCATAGCAGGCAAACTATGTAGAATATTGTAGTTTTCGTCCATCTCACTCTCAGGGTAGCTGGAATAAAGCATCAAGGTGATCAGATAGAATGTCAAGGAGTATGGGATCAGCTCATGGGTTGAGAACCAGTTGCACAGATGTATGCAACCAGCAAGTAACAGAACTGGTTTTGCCATCAAAAGCATTTCACAGTGTGATCATGTACCTCTTCAAAAGTGTTCACTCGTTAATGTGATACATCTTCCCCAACAAAATGAAATATAGTTGACACTATCAGATTTAGAAACACTAACCTAAATTGTTCTGTAAAGCACAAAGACAATGCAGTACCTTTTTACAGTAGCAATACTGTAATTATACATTATATAACAAATTACATTTTTAGGAATGGATTTTGTAGGACTGTCTTTTAAAAAAAAGTTAACACATACCAGTCTTTGCAAGGCAGGATATAAATGCTTAACAAAAGTAACACCCTGACTAGTTCTGGTTTGCAATTATTGGAAAAAAAAGAATCTTGCCTAGCACTCGACACTTAAGAGTGGAGGAGATGAGTACTGCTCCGCTCTCTTCATTAGCCCCTTTGAACTTGCAGTGAATAAAGAAAATAGGGTGGAGGAAGCCATGTGGGCAAGAGAGCAATACAGTGTGACCTGTGTTTTCATCTAACAGGGTAATTTAAAAAGCTGGTTTTGCTGCACAAGCGATTTAATTAGCAAACCTACAGAATTGCATAGCAATTTGCTATGCAACACGGCTTATTGTGTGCCTTGTGGCGGTGCGAGAGGGGCTATGCATCATATGATTAGGGATTGTGTGAGAGTCAAAGAAATCTCAATTGATATTATTAAGAGAATAAAGCTGGTGATTACTAATTGCATCGCTAGGCATTCAACTCTGATTATTCTTCATTTGCGAGTGAATGATTCAGGTATTAGCAAAAGCCACCATAATTGGAAAATTGGATCAGTAGGGCCTTAGGCATGGCAACAACAAACAAAAAAAGGCCCTAAATATTTGGAAAACTAGGTAAAAGTAACAAGTGGAGGACTGGATCACTGATCCTCAACTATTATCAAGAGACGAAAAAGTCATGTATGAGAAACAGGGCTGGGAGGATCTTTCAATGGAAATGTGGGCGTCATTCAATGAGCTGTAGACATGAAGTGTGGATCCCGCCTACTTCCTCGTGAGATTTTGTAGGATACTACTGCTCGCCAATCTGATCATGGATGGCCAGAAAAAAAGAATGATGCTTGTTATGAAGGGTGATGGTTTTATGTACTGTTTGTTTGGTGACATACGTGTGCGCGTCTGTGCGTGCGTTTTTTTTTTCAGTGTCCACATATGAAATTGGTGCTATGATGCAGGAATACTCTGAGACAGATTACATTTGCTATTTAATGTCTCATGGATGAGGGGAGATCAAATGTATATATTGTTTTAGTTGACTGTAGACTGTGTCAAGTTAGACATGTACTTCTGTGTGATAATCACTGCGGATCTCTTATATTGCACCTCACACCTCCACGCAGCTTTACAATTATGTCAAGAGATGTAATGTCTATATCCAAATAAAATATGGGAAAAAAAGAGGGGAAAAGGGCAGGCATTTATTGCGAAAGTCTTTTGCTTGGCATCAAGTGTTTTTGACCAATGCCACAAGGGACTGTGCTGGTCCTTGAAGGTTTCTTTTTGACTACTACAGCGTCTCTCTGGTGGGTTACCTGTTAAATGTTAAGGGGCCCGGAGCTATTCTGCCCAACTTAATATTGGCCTAAAGAAAATGGATGACTAGATAACTAGACTTCCGCACTAGCTCGTATAGCTGCATATCTCCTCGTCGCCACAATAGGCACTATACAAAAAAAAGAAGCAATATAAGTCAATAGACCGCATTAATAAACCTGAGAGCACAATGTAGCTGGTCGGAATGCCTGATGTTGGGTGTGATGGGCGCTCGTCCCTCGCCTCGGTCATGCAGTACAAAAGCGGTGGAATATGGTGGCCACAGAAAGGACACTTACAGTAAGAGGTACGTGTGGCTCCCAACCCACACACTGACTCACACGGGTTCAAGGAAACGACACAGACAGACGACCCGTTTTTTGGTATTTGTTTTGGAATAGCAGGCCGAGGCCTGAGTTTCCTTTTGTGATAAATCCCAGCCACACCACTGCGCTAACCGATAAGGCCAGGCCCGGCATTGTGCTCAAAACGTATCTCATCCTCCAGCTGCAAGGGAACGCCAGAAAAATAGCCGCGGCCCCGCGCTCGCCGGACGCGGATGACGTTTCACAGAGCGCGCTTCCAGCCGACCTCTGTAATCGTGCATTTTATTGCAGGCCCCGCTTTCAATGCTTGCACTGTCACTGCGCGCGGGGACGCTGAAACCAAACTGGAGACCAGCCCAGGTTTTGTAAAACGGGCTGTGTATGCGATGGCTGGTGCTTTTCTATTTTTGATGGATTCCGCTGCACCGCGCCAAGATTGCATTTCCCTTTTACCCTCATCCCTCACTTGGCACGCGCAGTGTCGAATGCCAGGGGATGCGCTGGGCGCTGGGCACCCGAAGGCAGCCACTTGCAATTACATATCGCAGTGACAGTAAGGAAGGCCGCTCACCCCAGCCCACTCCACTCCACTCAGCCGAGGCATTCATTGGCTGGTGAACCACCTGCTGACAAACACCTCCGTCTGCCTTTGGGAATAATGGTGACCTTTCAGCTGGAGCATTCCCCGCGGTGCCATCAAGTCCAGGAAGAGGCGACCTAATAGGGCCCTCACAATGGCTCCTGTCAGTCAGCAGGACGACGCCATTGAAGATAGACCACGTGACAGGTTCGTACTGGCGCAGCTTCCGGCTGGAAGCCATATCAAGAAGCAACATATGCCCAGGGCAGTTTCTAGGTGCCCAGGGCAAACAAACTCCTCCCACTCATGCGTGCACAGCTTAATTGCGTAGAGCACACTCTTATACATGCAACCCTCCCGATTTAGGCGGGAGAGTACCGATTTTTCAATAAAAAAAGATTCCCATGTTTTCCTTTCCCCTCTAACTACCCCTCTTTCCATGTGCCCTTCTACTGGCTTCTTACTTTCGCTCTGTCCTTGTCGAGCTACTGCTCATCGGGGCTTTGAGTGGGTGCAGTCTACCAATACCTCGTCCCTCGACTATCCAGGAGGGGGATTCGAACCTGCGCACTGCCAGTGATTAGCCAGTGTCACATTGCACTGTGCAATCACATACTTGTGAGCAATCCATGGCCAAGGAGCAGAATTCCTACAAAAGAAAATAACGATCTACCGACCACCAAGGCCACTCAGATCAAGCAACGACATTCGCCTGGAACCAAAACCTTACACAAGAAAAAAAAAAACTTGGGGGGGGTTCATCTTTCTCCCACCTGGCAGCAAAAACTTGGAACACCCTCCCGAAAGAAATACGCAATACGAAGGATCACCAAAAATTAAGAAACTAGTTAAAACCTGGCTTTTTACCTCAGAATCAGACGGGAACGACTGGGAATGACAAAGATACCACTGGAAACGGAACACACCGCAGCAAGCACACATGGAAGGAAGAAGCCAGGGAGGGACACTAAAAAAGACCCACCCCAAGCAATAACCCCACTCTAGACATCACACCAGGGACGCGCAACATAGCTGAAGAGGAAGGAGCATAACCCAATTAACTGGCACCCCTGGAGGCCCTAAAGTGCCTTCCTCGGGGGTGGGGAACCAGCACCAAGGGCTGGGGGAGACAAGGGTAGATACACCCTTGCCAACCTAACAGCAAACCCTTCAACCCTACCCATCTCCACCCAGGGATGGGGGAGGCCTTCACCACCTCATGACCATAGACCGCTAGACAGTTAGAGAGGAAAGCCACCACCATGCAGAGAACCCGGCTAATGAACCGCTACAAACGCACAGCACAGGCAGAGATGGTGAGCACAGAAGTCCGAACCAACGAGGTAAGAAAAGGCTCACTAACCCAACCCGAAAGCCTTAAGTTCCAAATACACCTCTTAGACATTAACAAACACAAGCCCTTCCCTGCACAGCAATCTGCATGCACTTCACTACACTGCAACAAAAACAAAAAACACACATAGTCCCGCACTCCATCCTTCTCCCCGCTATGCCCTTGTAACCCACCCCGCACTCCATCCTTTTCAGATCCGACAGACCGCCAGCAGACCACTCTGGTGGCGACAGTGCGCGGTATAAATGATCTTTAACATTAACATATAGTTTCTTTGATTCAATAGACTGTGACAAGCAGTCTATTGAATAAAACAAAATAAAATGTGTACGTGTGAAATAGCACAGTGCGATGTGACACTGGTTTGTCAGCGGCAGGGCTCGGGGAACACCAGCGTGGGACAATACAAAACAAAATAACAGGACAACTATTCATTTTCATTGTCTCATGCTGGGGTCACTTCAGGCTATGTCCATCGTTTAAGCCATACCCTCTTGTTGCAGCACCCCCTCGATTTCTCACTCCACTTAAAGCGCCGCTGCCCACTCTTTCCATGTGCCCTTCTACTGGCCCCCTTATGCTCTCTCTCGTCCTTCTCTGACTACTGCCCACTCTTTCCATGTGCCCTTCTACTTGCTTCCTAACCTTCTGCAGCATTCGTGAACTCTTTCCATTTCATTTTGTTTATTTCACTCTCCCTTCCTAGTTTTTGTTCAATCCCCTGCTTTCCTTTCATATTATCCCACGCTCTCAATCAGCTTTTTTCTTATGTGACTCTTGTTTCGTGTGCTCTCTCTCATTATTGGTCTTTTATTTCCACCCATTTTTTCCCCTTTCCTTTATCCCATTCTTTCATTAATTCTCACTTTCTTTGGCAATTTCTTTCTCTGTTTTCATGTCTTTTCCTTTCTTTCATGTCTCAAATCTCACCTGGTTTTTCACTCCTTCTTTCTGTCATTATCTGTCACGCGCCTGCCTCCCTGGCACTTATGGAACAGGTGGAGGCTTTGCGGCCTTTAGATTTTTCCATTGTGTTGTTTACGCAGCCCCGCTTGCTGGGATAGTCTTTTAGTCTTCCTCTTACTCACGGGTACTTAGCCTCGCCTTTTACTTTCCCTTTCGCGTTGCAATCCCGTCGCTACCTAGCTTTGGGTTCTGACGCTAGTTTTCCTCTTTTGCCTACCACTACTGCTACCTGTTACTTTTCAGTGCCTTGGAAGGTCCCTCGGTGCCTTGCTCTCTTTCCCTTCCTCTGCTTTGATTCCGCTCTGTTCCTTTCCAGTTTACGGCTGTATTTCTCTCGAGTCCTGTTCACAGGCTTTGTACCCTGCTGTCTGCCGTATTCTCCGGCTTTCGCTTGCCTTTCTTATCCGCGCTTACCTTTTCCTTCCCTTCTTCTGCTTTCTATACTCCTCTACTGCTTTCTGCTGGTTCAAGGATATCTCCCTCTTCCTGGATATTCTGGACTCCTTCCGGATTGAGGTTTCCTCATCCTCAGAGTCTCCACTCTGCACCCTTTCCGAGATTGTTGGAATTTGACCACGCAGCTTAACGAAAGTCTCCTGCAGCATCACATGTCTCTACATTGGACTACCACATACCATCAGCTAGAACAAGAATTTTATTTTTTAGCTACAAGCATTTTCCTCTTATGCCGGCGTTCTCGGGCAGGGGTCCAGTGTCTGCCCTATTTTTATATGGCGGCATTGTGGCTTGCACCCAGGGAAGGCCATATCTCTTCACCAAGAAGAAGCCAAATCAGAGAAGGAAGAGCAAGAAGCCTTCAACTGAAGAATCAGGTGAGGAGGAAGGGAATGCAACAGTGCTTAGTGACTTGGAAGCTGATATCACTGACAAACCTGACACTATCTTTCTTCTTTTTTTCTTCTTCCCCCAGTTCGCGGGCTCTGTACCCCTGCTGTCAGCCATATTCTCTGGCTTTCGCTTGCCTTTCTTTTCCGCTCTTACTTTTTCCTTCCCTTGCCTCTCCCTTCTCACTTTGCTTTCTCTTTAGTCCTATTTTAACTTGTGTTGCCATTTTCTGTCCCATTTGGCTTTTTACCACTTCCTCAGTACCCTCATATCTAGCAAGTCTTTGCCTGGGGAGCAAATGATCACAACTTTCCCAATGACAGTCGGGTCCCATCCAAGTTAAAGTACATTTAGTGGTGGTCTGCAACCTTTGATATTTTGGACTACAACTCCCATTAGCCCTAGCCAGTATAGTAAATGGTAAGGGATCATGGGTGACAAATTCCTAATCATCTGGAGATGGCAGGTTGCAGACCCCTTCGAATGACAAAGGTGCTAATGTTTAGGACTGTTGTTGAACAAAGGCTATGCTGCCTGCATATGGGAGAAGGCATAAGTGACATTGAAACAGACAGGTCCAAGCAGGCTTTGGTCCTCTGCTTATGCTACGGTAGGATGTTAATTAAGTGAAACAGCAGTCCTGAAACGGATACCACCTGTCTTTCCAGTGCCCCCTCCTCATCTACATTCTGCACCCTGGACAGGTGTGCCTCAAATGAAAACAGGAATCATTGCCATCATCCCCTCATCCTCATCCAAATGATTCATCAACTTCTATCTTTATATATATTCGAGAAAGTGTCTTTGTATGTTCGGGGTTGGCTCCAGCCCCATAACAGTTGGCAGGCTAACATTGTGGTCCACGGTCGGCATACCAGTCTGGCGTGTGCTGGCGATAGTGAAATTTGACCAACCCCACCCATTTGCCCCGCACAGGGGTAAAGCGTGGTCCGGCCCTGTGCTATCAGCATAGGCGATTCCGGGAGATTGACGACTTTGCGATTTTTCAGGAATAGATAGGACACAATATAACATACACAAGGCTATAGCAGACCCCCCACGTGCATGTCAGATAAAGACCCGGGCAATGCCGGGGGGATGGATGGCTAATATTGGTATGTTGGTATTCATTCACAAGAGGTTTCTTGCAGGGGAGTCATCTCACCTAAACAGTATGCAAGGAGAACATGGCACTGCATGAGCCTTCCCTCTCCGCTCCATCATGGGAAGTCACACTGATCTACCTGTCCGAGACGCTCACCCTCTCTGGAGTCCAGGGCTCCACCAGAAGCCACAACATCGCCAGACTGGAAACAAAGAACTGCATAAGGAGACGGACCTCTTCCTTCTAGGCACCCTGTCCCTGGAACAAGTTGCCAATACAGATACGACTGCCCGTCTCCATCCTATACTTCAGGAAGGCCTTGACAACACTACTCGTCAAGTAACATCTCTCCAATCGCTGATCACCCAACTCAACTCTAGTCCCCCCACTCCAGAGCACCCGGCCCCTGCCAATCCCAGCCCTGCACTCTTACTTGTATCTCCTAGGTGCCATATGCACAGTGCTCCATTGCTTCCAAGCTGAGTTTAAGCAAATAAATCCCATGCATGCACATACATGCTATTTGACCCCCATAATAGGGGATTGCATGTTTTAGTTAAACAATCTTTATTCGGAAGGTGAGGCTGGGGTAGGATGATACAAATGTAATTGATAGCAGTCACAACCCCCCAGTTAGTACAACTAGCGAAGGCTGACGCCTAATTACATGGACGAGTAGTCTGATTGGTTCAGTAAAAGGGGTTACAGAACCAAGCGTAGGAGAGGCGATTGCTCCAAACTAAGGCCCATGGCACCGCAGTGCACACCGCAGCATATCGTTGGTCTATCACAGCCAGGGTGCATGCTTCTCTACACACTTCACATCACATACAAGGACAGCCGGTTTCAGAACAACATGCGCACAGATTTTTCAGCTGCCTAATTTGTACTTGGCAGATGCTACTGTAATTTTGTTTGGCTGTTCCGGTGAATCAGCAATTAAAGGTGTTGCTCCATCGAATGCAGCCCACGTGAAAAAAGGAGCACACTAACACTTCCCTGAAGCATTCTTACCTTTTTTGATACCAAAGAACATGCACAGATCTTTTTGGTCTGTGTCTCTCTGTCCCTCTATCTCTCTCTCTGTCTCTGTGTCTCTGTGTGTGTGTGTCTCTCTCTCTCTCTCTTTCTTTCTCTCTCTCTCTCTCTCTCTCTCTCTCTCTCTCTCTCTCTGACTCTGTCTCTCTTCCTCTCCCTCTCTCTCCCTCTGTCTCTGTGTGTGCGTGTCAGTGTCTCTGTGGTTGTCTGTGTCTCTCTGTCTGTCTCTCTGTCTCTCTCTCTCTATGTCTCTGTGTCTGTGTGTGTCTCTCTCTCTCTCTCTGACTCGGTCTCTCTTTCTCTCCCTCCCTCTGTTTATGTGTGTGTGTGTCTGGGTGTCTGTTGGTGTCTGTGTCTCTCTGCCTGTCTCTCTGTCTCTCTCTCTATGTCTCTGTGTCTGTGTGTGTGTCTCTCTTTCTCTCTCGCTCTTTCTCTCCCTCTGCCTTTGTCTCTCCCTCTGTCTGTGTGTGTGTTTTTGTGTCAGTGTCTTCGTGTGACTGTGTCTCTCTATCTCTGTCTGTCTGCCACCCTCCCTCACTCTGTGTGTGTGTGTGTGTGTGTGTGCGTGTCTCTGTGGGTGTCTGTGTCTCTCTCTGTCTGTCTCTCTCTCTATATATGTGTCTGTGTCTGTCTGTGTGTGTCTCTATCTCTTGCTCTTTCTCTCTCTCTGACCCTGTCTCTCCCTATGTCTCTGGGTGTGTGTTTGTGGTCTCTGTGGGTGTCTGTCTGTCTGTCTGTCTCTCTCTCTCTCTCTCTGACTCTGTCTCTCTTTCTCTCCCTCTCCCTCTTTCTTTGTGTGTGTGTGTGTGTGTCTGTGTCTCTGTGGGTGTTTGTGTCTCTCTGTCTGTCTCTCTGTCTCTCTCTCTGACTCTGTCTCTCCCTCTGTGTGTGTGTTTGTATCAGTGTCTTCGTGTGTCTGTGTCTGTCTGCCTCCCTCCCTCCCTCTCTCTCTCTCTTGCATTCCCAGTATGGATGCATATAAACAGCCTTGGTCATACCCATACAGTTTCTGCTGACGTCCTTCCCCGAGAGGGACCCCGTGATTTCATTGCATAAAATTCACTGAACACATTTTTCAGTGCCGGATCTTCACTGCCCACAAAGTCACCTACAATATATAATTTAAAGAAAGGTCGAGAGTTTATTTGGGAAAGGGGAATTATGTTTTTTTTTAGGGATTGGAGCAGCCTGGGGGTTAATGGAGGAGACAGGGAATCCCCTCTGCATTTTGCTGTCATGCTGAATCTAGAAACGCTGAAAATGCAAAAATGAAAGGGAATCAGAGG
This sequence comes from Ambystoma mexicanum, assembly GCF_040938575.1. Classification (NCBI taxonomy): domain Eukaryota; kingdom Metazoa; phylum Chordata; class Amphibia; order Caudata; family Ambystomatidae; genus Ambystoma; species Ambystoma mexicanum. The sequence goes on from NC_090931.1 coordinate 782,458,161, forward strand.
TCAGAACACATGCCTCCCAAAACACGGTCAGTGGGATCTCTTTGAGCAAGCTCTGTGCTGTTAAGGGAATGCATTACTAGTCCTAAGCAATTGTCTGAAAGGTAGTGACTTAATTGTAAATAAGCTCCCAGTTGAATAAAAAGTCTTAACCAAGTGGGCCTACAGCTATTTATTTATGAGCAATTTGTGTGCTCTTGAATCCGTTCCTTGCACTGAATTCTTGTTAAACTCGTTTAGACACTTGATTTCTAAGCAAAATGTGTGTCCTTACATATGTTCCCTGAACTGAATTCCTATTAAAACAACCATTGGCAAAACCAGCCGTTTTGGCTCGTCAGGCTCTTCTATATGCACAAGTACTAACACCATGTTGCAGCTATTACCATCCTATGGCCAGTAGAGGCTATTATAGCAGTGCCTGGTAAATGCCTATGCCATGCCTATCGAAAAATCCACTGATAAAGCATAGCCACCCTCTCCCCCACTCCCACTGCTTTACCAAAGTGTCATCTTAAGAGACCCCTGCCTCAGGGAGGCGGCCACAGGTCCACAGACATCATGACTGCTGTTCCTCCAGCAAAGCTTCTTGCTATGTTCTCAGCTACCTTCTCATTGGCTGTGCTGTACTTTACAGCTCTGTGGCAGTCAAGGCAGCAATTAATAGGACATGTGCCATAAGGCCAGGCCCATTTTCAGTGACCCGGGCCGTCTGAGTCAAATGTTCCTGTTGTTAAGACTGTGACAGGCCACCTGACCTTTTAAAGCCAAGTCTCCACTGCAGCTTAGAGTTGACAGAAAAGCTGCACAGTTTTAGCGTTTAAAGTGTACTTCGTTTGCAGCACCGCACATGTTGTTTGCACGATGGCTACCAACAAGCCGTATTTGGCAGCACCAGGTGACTTTTGCCTGATACTGCCGCCGCGAGGAGAGTTTACAGAGGTCTCACTTCACGCGTGAACAGCGCATTGTGCCCTGCCTTCCTTTCCTTTCATTCTGCCACTTGCAGACACGTTTAAAATGGAAAGCAAAAGTATAAGTAAAGAACGAGAAAGGTGGGGTACAGGATGCACCACTTGCTCCTCAAATGGTGTATAGTTAGAGCTTTGGAGTTATCAAATTGCTACGCACACGCAACCGTTTTAATTGTGCCCTGCACCATGACCTCCAAATGCTACACAGAGCGTAAGTTGCCCCATGTCGCATACATGGGCAACCCACTCTTGTTTGCATTCTGGGTGTATAATGGCATGCACAGGGTTTGACATTGAGGGGATCTGGGAGCTATTTAGTCCCTGCTTCTATCCTAGGAGAGCCTGGTTATCTTGACACCAACAGCCACCAGGAGCTACTTTGGCTCCTGAGGCCAATTGGTGCCTTATAAACATGCAGCTGGCAGATTAACTTTACGCATTTTATAATGTTAATAAATAAAAATGACAACACATTTAGTGCATATCTAAATCTTTAAAAGGATGCTGCATAATGGGCAAAAAGTGAAAGCGTGCAACTTATGTGGAAGTCACATTTGCGGTGCCCTGGATACCGGCTACTGGTTCCCCAGCGTTAGCTTCCTGCATACATTAGAGGTACACAGTCCATCAAAATGGATGTGTTGCCCAAAGTAGACCTGCAAATGTAAGCTAGCAAGATGACTCTACACACCTGTTTGACCCAGGATCACCTTGCTGTGCTCCTAATAGGATAATACCACTGTTGCCCAGGCCGAGAAAGCTAGACAAGGCTTTATTATCCAGATAGCTCCCAGGAAGTGCAGTCTCTCTGCACAGGAGGCATCAAGCGCCCGCCCCCTCGCCCCCCCAGCCCACAACAGTCATCCTCATAAAGCTCCTAGAAGGCTTGACTAGGCCGCCAGTCTTGCCCGCTCCTCTCAGAGTACCTGCAGTTCAAAGCCCACCCTCACTTAAAGGTTCCTGTAGTTCCGCCCAGCTTTCCTGATATTGGAACCTGGCTGTTTAAGGACTTGGGAATGAGTAGAAGGTCCCTGTGCATTCTTCCAGCAAATCCACAGCCACACTGGCACCCTAGTGTGATGGAAAGGCTGCAAAGCCTGAACACCCGGGAGGGAGCCAACGATATGCACACCCCGTACTCTAGAGCCTCGGGGTGTAGCTCAGCTTCTCGCCCTCTGCAGAAATCCGAGGCTGCACGAACCCAGGAGTCCTTGCACAGCACTGACACAAAAGAGGCTTCTTTTCCAGTCAACATCTGGCCTTGTGCCTGCTGCCTCCCGACCTTGAAACTGCGGTTGCTACCCTGCGAGGATACACGCCTTTAGGATGTCAGGTAATGGCTTTTCGCTGTCTCATCCAGGTGACATTAGCAGTACGACGCTGGAGGGTGCAGCTGAACCCCAGCCAATGTCCACAGGCTGAAGTTACCTGCTGCTGAAAGGTCAGGTTTAACGTCACGGCCCTACAGATTCCTGCTGAGCTGGTCCCACTCCGCTGAAAGGTGACAGTAACAGGAAGCAGCTACCTGTGCAGAATAGAGCACCGGTTTTGCCAATTTGCTCCTTACTTCGTTTCTTAACTGCTGGGCTATTATGCATGTCTATGCAAATAGGACAAGCATGCTCGTCCTCAGCACTTAAGAGGTTAAGACAACAATTGCTTTGTTCGGCTACAATATGTACAAGAAACAACACTGTCAATGCAAAAAAGGCACCGCAAGAAGCAATCCCTCCAACACGACAGCCAAAAACAGATGCTCACTCAAACAACAAATCCACATTATGAATAAAGAACCCGGCTCTCACCACACTGCTGTGCTGAGAGGTCTAGTTGTCTGAAATTGCTTATGTTTTGCTTTATTATTGAAATTATTGCCTGTCTATTTGTCCCACCTTCTTTGTTACTGGGTATGATTTTTTGGCGTTCACAGTGTTTTTCTGGCCGATTTCACATGCATTTCTGATTAACATGCTTTCCTTTCATTAGCACGTGTGTATAGGCGCGTTCTAAATGCCATATCATATCATAGCAGCCATACAGATGAAAGTATGCGCTGCCTTTTGATGCCTTGTCGGTCTAGTAATGGCTTGGTGCTTACTGGGCCTAGCCTGGGCCATATATTGTGTACGTCAGGGTTTGGCAAAGTTGCCCATAGCAACAGGAGAAGCCCTGGCATTTAGCAGAGCACCGTATTGGGCGCCGGAAGTGGGAGCCTTTCTATTTCTCCCACCACTCGAGTTTTCCCAGGACTTGGTACAGGGGTGTGTAGACTCCTCTCAGAAATGCACTGCTCAGTGTTTAAGTATACTTATTTGTAAAGTATAACTTCATCGCTTATTGGTGCTTCAGAGTGTGAAATGTCCTAGTATATAAGATGGTTTATCTTTGTGATGCAATGAAACATGAAGTTGTTCTACTGTTGTACTCTCAGCCTGCCCCTCAACAATCTCCTTCCCTATTGTAGGATGGCAAAGGGAGTGTAAAGTCCGGTCACACAGGCCAGACAGAGCAATGCTGGGGGCACCCAGCCGACATCCAGGGACAGGGGGGCACCCTGTCAGCCCGTGAACACACAGTGCTTCAATGGCCTGGGGGCACCCAGGCCAACACCAAAGACAGTGCCGGAGTTGCCCGGCAGGGGCTCTGCTGACAATGGGGGGGGGGTGCATCAGAGACAGCATGGCCCAGCAGGGGCACTGTGAGGGTGGGGGGCCCTGCAGCAGCAGACCCTCTGCTTTCTTCCCAGCACCAGCATCCCGCTGCAACAAAAGACACACAGCAGGCAGGAGTATGTTTACATCGACCGACCGACGAGCTGGAAAGGGCTCGTCCCTTTTATTTGTTTAGTCACATGGTCCCTGACATGTGATATTAGCTCGAGCCCTGGGAGGGACTTGTTCTCTAGGTCAGGGTGTTAAGGCACCTGTTGTCGCAATATTTAGCAAGGAGTCTTGTTACTCTCTAGGCCGGTAGCAATTAGGTCGCTTGGCAGTGCGTTCGTTATTGGGCATGTAATAATCATATTGGTGCCAAGAACATCAGCTACTGGGTTAATGACATGCCTGTGTATGAGTCCCAGATTCGGTGAGGACTGGCACTCTACTTTTGTTAACTAGAACTGGTGGGTCCGGTCCGTGGCGTTGTGATTGTGAACCTTGTTCTTGAGCGGGGGGACATCACACCCTGGTGTTTCGGGGTTCCATTCAGTGGTACCGTTAGGGGAACAGTAGTGCTCGTAATTTGTGGTGATGCAAAGCTGGTAAACTCCTTCTGAAAGTGCTATATACAAAAACAAAAAGAATCAATTATCTAAGGGCATTAAAAGAGTCTGATTTTAGAAAATGTATCCCAGCCATGCCTGCGGACAGAGCGAAACTAGAATCACTGCGTTGGTACAAGAAAATGATGCATACAATGTTTAATAACAAATGACCTCCTGTCTGGGTGACTGCAACTGTGTGTGACATTTGTATTCGTAAGTTGCTAGTTAGCGGACTGCCCAGAGCAGTGAAGCGCTCACTTCAGCGCTATCATGTACCACAGTGACTGTTGACAAAGCAGCTCCTGTGGCAATATCCGTGATAGTATATCAGCACACACAGATTGATATTGTGTGCATAGCGCCCAGAGGGGCACTGATTAGGTTGGTCTACATGCTATATGGCCTAGCGCAACCCGGAAGACTTTGCTGCTCAAACATTTTCAGGTCCCTTGATCGCGAGGTGGATGGTGTTGTGGCCAGCTGGCCTCTCTTCACTGGACCTCCACTTGCCTGGGCCCCACACAACGTTCACAGAAACACACAGAGACAGGCTAAGATTCTAAGCTTTCCAACAAGCCTAAAACCGACTTTCTATTCATTATAGTTTTTCTGTAATCGTGCTCGACGCATTCGGAAAAATTGATGCGAATTGAAAAATTAGCTCCTGTCAAAGATAGCCGTCTTTTGCTTGAACTGCTAAAATTCGTTTTCAACCTGCTAATTTATTTATTTATTTATTTATTACATTTGTATAGCGCGCAGGCAGCCTAAGGGCATTGTGGCGCTGTTACTTGCAGACAACTTAGTTACATTATGCATAAGTTACAGATTGGGTACATAGGCGTAACATATAATATGCATAGAGGCGTACACAGGTCAGGTATACATATAGCGGGTGTACATGAGAGACGGTAGAGAATCAAGCAAACAGGGTGGTTTTCAAGGTTTTGCGGAAGGTGGTCAGAGAGGGTTCAGCTCGCAGGGCAGTGGGGAGGGCATTCCAGTGTATGGCCGCAAGGTAGGGGAAGCTGGCACCCCCTGCTCTTGCTTTTTTTACCCTGGGTACAGTGAGTAGGTTGGTGTAGGGGGTCCTGGTTGGTCTTGAGGACATGGCCGGGTGGATCCTTTGTGCCAGGTAGGCTGGTGCTGGTGCTAATCCCTCATTGAGCATTGCCAGTGTGACTTGAACTAATCTTAAATATCTATCACCTACCCTGAATCTCCTATAGGGAATTAAAAATCATTTTTAGCATATTTTACTTCGTTGCCACCACATTTAAAATGATTTGCCTGCTTTAAAATCATACCTGTTTTCCTCTAAACTCGCTGGGGGGAACTGGAACTTTGAACTACCTTTGATTGTATTCCTGAGAACTGTGTGCTCTCCTTTCCATCTTTTTATATTGCATTAGGGGGGGGGGGTGGATTGCCAAAAGGGGAAAAGTGATTACATTGTCTTTTGTTGAAATCAAATCAAGGTTATTCCTGTGTTGCATTCTTTTCCATCATTGTTTTTCCTTGAAACCATAAAGGTATTCTCTGCTACTTTACCCTTTCTATACCAATTCCTAAGTGATTAAGTAAGCATACAATTGTCATATTATCCATTGTTGATTACCGTAATATTCATAAGTGTGCGATCAAATATTAATTTATTTATAAAAGTGTAATATATATATATATTGTTTAATTTTTCCAATAAATCTTTTAAATTGCAAAACAAACCTACTTCTTGGCTCAGTGGCGTCAGGGGGATTCAAAGAGAGGGGCGTTATGTAAGGGTTTATCATCCAGAGTATAACTTGTCATAAAAATATATAAATAAGGGCTTCCCTTGGGCGTCCCAGACGAGGCACTGACTTAGTGGGATTGCTGACTTGAAGTCACTTGACAAATCCAGGGATACATTGTAGTCGTATATCGAGGTGTCAGGGACTGCCTTTTTATCACCTGGAATCATAGCAGTCGGAGCGAAGGCAGCCTGTGTAGCAGGACTTGTGCTGGTCACCTCAGTGGCAGCAGGGGTCTCTGCAGGGGTGGTACAGGCTACGTGGCTGGTTTTACACCTGAGGCCTCTTACAGCGCACTATTGACATAGCCCAGTAGATTTGCTAGCACCCCCTTTAGACCGATGATGTCGTTGATACACCTGCCCATGCTGCACATGGCCTTCTTGGTAACTGGAGTCTGCTCTTGCCTCTTGCTCCTGCTTGGGGGACCGCTGATCAGCAGCAGTGTCTGTGCTGGCTATGGTGGAAGCTGTGGTCCAGTTCCCCACCGAAAGGACTAGATGTTTGCATGCACTTTCCCCACAGTCAACTATACTTATTTCATCTGTTATCTCGAGCAGTGGGTGTCCCCTCCTCCCTGCCTGCAGTACTTGAGGGGCCACCAGCATTGAAGGCAAACATACTGTCTCATGCCAGTCCTCTATTATGTTGTGGTTGCTTTTCCTTGGTAAGTAGAGTGTTACCCCTGCAGGTGGTGCATGTAGAGAAACTGCAGCCATGATGTGTTCCACTGCTGTGTGGGTGCTATGTTCCGAAGTGTAATAGCCTCATTGTGAAATTCCCTTGACAGCATCGTTTTTGCACTCCAGAGGGGTAGTCCTGGTCACAGTCAGATTTAGGAGCACCACCTCTGCAGTCCAGCCTTCTCCTAAAGGTGTATAGGGGAAATTTGTTGTCCAGCCCCTCTTCCCCCCTTGGTCTGGGCTTGCTGTGGTATATAGTGATGTGCTTCTCTTGACTCACAAGTTTATTCTGATGGGCTTCCATTCTTGTCACAATCCTTGTTGCTTCCACGTCATTCGGTACTGATGGTACTTCACCGGACAGTGGAGGATCTGGGGTTAGTTGTGTGGCCACATTTGTCCACTCACTTGACTGGGTGTGTTTGATTAGTAGCTGATTGTCCAGTGCATTGGGTGCACCCGTGCAGAGTCCTACCCCCTCTCTCTTTTCCTCCATGGTCTTCGTTCCTGGTGTTCTCTGTCCCACCACTCTCTGTGGTGCCATTTGTCTGTGCTTTCTCTCGTGTCCCCAGTTATTTCTCATTCCTCATTCCAGTGTGCAGCAGCCAGCTGTCTGTTTGAGAACTAGACTGGAGTTTTTTCTTCTATTGCCATGCTCCTGCCTTGCCCTTGGCAGTCCAGTGCGGTCAGTATCTCCTCCGGTGGGTGGACAGGGGTTCTCTGAGATGGCGGAGGTGTGGCCGGGCAGTGGTGCTACTCTCTTTCCATCTCCATGCTGTGCTCTTTCCCTAATCCTCTGATACTTGCGCGGTCTGGTGGTATCATGGTCAGTGGGCCTCAAGATCTACTTGAAGCCAGTGAACAGGTGGTGGAGTGGTGCTCCCTCTAAGGATGGCGGGTGCCACCTCGCATATCCCTCTGTTCAGGTAATTGGCGGGCAGACGGCCTTTCCTCCTCAAAGTCGGCAGACTGCTGCCATTTTGTTTGGTAGTACAGTGCTCTTCCCACGGCGGGCTGCCATCGATTGCTGAGTAGTAGGGAGGATTGCCCTACACCTTTGGCTACAATGAAACGCCGTCTACGCCCCACTATTGATGTGGCTGGCCACAGTCTCCTGCTCCTTACATTTGCCTGTATGGGTGGCGTAATGCTGTCCCCTTGCCTCTATTGATGCGGCAGATCCCTGTCCCCTGTGGCAGGTGTTCCTGTCTCCTCCTTTATTTGGTACCTCTTCAGCGCCCTCTCCTCCTTTGCAGCGTCCCCCGTGGCCCCCTCCTTGGGCAGTCTCTCCCGTGGTCCCCTCCTTTTGCAGTCTCTTCTGTGGCCCGCTCCTTTGGCAATCTCTCCTGTGGCCCCCTTCTTGGGCAGTCTCTCCTTTGGCCCCCTCCTTGGGCAGTCTCTCTCGTGGCCGTCCCGTTTGCCTTCTCAAGCGTTCTTTTTTACTTCAGAGTCATCAGGATCTCCCCCCTCATGCGCGGATCACGTTTCTGCCTTGTCACCAGTTGTTGTGGCTGGCTGGCCTCTCTTCACTGGAGCTCCACTTGCCTGGGCCCCACACAACGTTCACAGAAACACACAGCGACAGGGAGCGCTTCAACCATCTTTCCAGGTTTCTGTGTACCCGGGGTCCACTCGCCCCTGTCCTTGGCTTCCCTCTTCTTCCCTTGAGGTGGTTCTCTCCTTAAGGTGGGAGAGCCATGTTTCATGTCACAACAGATGGTATGAAACACAGATGAAAGTTCAGGGCCCTTGCACCCAATATCAAAATATAAATAATTGTCCCCAGAGGATAGCTCAGTGACAACGTGCTCGCCTTGGAAACAAGACGACATGAAGCAACACAGGCTCGATACCCGGGTCCGCACTTAGAAACCTCTGGGTAGTAAGCGCATTATAAATACACAACTAAGACATATTCCTGTAACAGCGCCTCGATGCCACCGGGCTGTGTGAGCGCTTTAAAAATGCAAATAAAAATAACTAAAATTAAAAAAAATGCCACAACAAACACTGCTTTTGTCCATCTATTTGCCTGTGTGTCTGTCTAGGCTCATTGCTAGGCCTGTTTCTGCAGGGTCTCTTGGTTCACATCTGAAACATTTTTATTTAGTTTACTCAGACAATCTACACGATTATTTTATCTGCAGGAATTTTCTTACCAAATGTATTGGAAAACACAAGAAATTGTTACTTTTGTCAATGGTGACATAATCTGTATCGTTGGCCCTAGAAGCAATTGTTTTCCAGCGAAATCCCTTCATGACTGCGGGCTCTTCAGTTTAAGAAATAATTGGTCCTCAGGTGGGAACAATAATCACAGGCGTGTCCAGTCCCGTTATTACTCATAATTTACTCCAGCTACAAGACGACGTAATTCTTACTTAGAAGTAACAATAACGGACACATCTGCCACTTGTTGATCTATAGCGTGTTTGCATTTGCAGAGGAAGGCGGGGGATCCTTTCTATCGCTGCATTTCCTCAGCAACCTTAGTTGATTGACACAATGTTTGGCTGCGGTAGTTCTGCAAGGTATAGGTTGCTTCTATCTTTGTGCGGGACCAGGAGGACTAGATATTATGGACACGTGTTATCTTGCAGTTTAAACCTGCGCTGTGTCGTACATTGCGGGCTGATGTCTGGGTTTTCCTGGTGTCCTAATATGGGGTGTAACCAGGGTGGGATTATCCCGGTTTCCATGGTCGATGTGCAGTTATTGTGTGTTGCGGCCATTTTGTTGATCCCTCAGCTGCGCTCCCTTGGGATTCTATGAAGGGTATATGTCGCTGTTGTAGCTTGGACAGCCGTCTCTCGGGTTGTCCTGCTATATTGGTGGGTTGTCCTAGGCATGTGCAGGGAGCTAGTTGCTGTTTCACTCTTGGTGGTGCTCATTGGTTGGGCTTCACAAAAGATTGGTGCCATGCGTTTTAGAAATGGTGCGAGTTATTTTCTGGAATGTCTCTGTTTTGGGACAGGTCACTCAGACATTACCAGGAGGTGCATTCGAACTCTGGCGCGGTGGGCATGATGGGGCAAATAATTTTCCAGAATGGCTCTGTTTACATAATAGGTTGGGATGGAGGCCGGTATGCCCCAGCCCCTGTCATATTTAGGCAACGTTGCGGGGAGCAGTCTGGGGGGGGGTCGGTCGACGCAAGTGGCATGGTGCAGTTTTTCGTTGGGAGCGATTTTGAGAGGCTGTGGTTAAGGCCTGGACGGCGTCAAGCACCGCTTATTGACTGTTGAAGGTAATGGGTGCATAGCATTGGTGTTGGTAATATAAAGGTTTCCCCCATCGCCGAGTACTCCTCTGGGTCACAGGGCATACCGGGATCCGGCGGGTACTCTATTTAAGGCCAAGGGAGGGTGTTAGGGGCTCCCCAGGAAACGCTTCTCAGGGGTTGTGGCGGCTGAGGCGCCACACCCTGCAGCTGGGCATTTGCCCATTCTAAGGGACACATTTTGCAGTTTGGGTGTTTTGTTGCATGCGTGTGTCTTACTGTGTTTATTTGGCCCAGACCAGTTATTTTAGTAGACGTTTTCGTGGCGAGGGGCTTGCTGGTAGGGATACTGTTGTGAGCAGGCCGTCTGGTGTCATTACCGAGGGGTGCGATGGTGGTCCGGCTAGGCGGCCTTGTGGGGCAGTTCCCCCCTTGCTGTGAGATTTTGATTTCTATGTTGGTTCCTAGGGTGGCATGTGTGATGTATGCCTGCTCCCTGGCTGCAGCCCGGTGTCCGGAGCCAATAGTGTGTGATGTCCCAATGGGAGCTTTGGGTAGGTAGGATCTGTGGGGGAGGATGGGAGATCGCGACCTGGGGGGCACAGGGCACATGGCAGGCGTCTTCAGGCTTACCGGGTATTGTTTCTCATGGTGTGTGACTAGGAGTGGGGCCACCCACTTTTGTTCTGCTGGGCATTCACCCACTCTTAGCAACTGGTTTTCATGGGCGTTGGATTTGGTGGCTTGTGTGTTAGATGCTGCCCCCTGGGCCAGTCCTGGTGTCGGCAGCCATTGGTTTGTGGGGTTCCCAGTTGGAGCTTCGCTGGGGAGCTTCGGGCAGTTAGGGTCTGCAGAGGCCGAGAGATCAGGATCCGGGGGCACTGGTGTCCGTGGGTCTGTGGGCTTCCCGGGTATTGTTTTGCTAGGGGTGTAGCTGGAAGAGGGGCCACACCTTTCTGCTGTCCATTGTTAGTGCCAAGTATGTGGTGGTCGTTTTTTTGGCTTGTACGTTAGATGCTTGCCCCCTGGCGTCAATCCTGGTGTACGGAGACATTGATGTGTGGGTGCCTCTATTGGAGTAGGGCTAGAGGGCTTTGAGCAGATAGGGTGTGTGGGGCTGGGAGATCAGGATCTGAGGACGCTGGGAAGCAGGCCATGGGTCTGTGGACTCTCCAGGTATCGTTTGCTCAAGGAGAGTGGCTAGACATTGGTCCAGGTTAAGTGAGAGTTGAGTTGTGGGTTATTAGGGGGGCTTGTCATTATAGAAGGTTGCCCCTGGCGGCAGGAGCATTTTTGTGTGGGGTCCTACTTTGAGCATGGCCGGGAGATCGGGATCCGAGGGCACTGGATACTGGCAGAGGGTCTGGGTGCTCTCCAGGTATCATTTCTCAAGGAGTTGGGCGTGTGGGGGTCTCACCCGTTTGGTGGGAGAGATTTATTTCCCCTGGAGGCAGTCCTGGTGTCCGAAGTCATTAGTATGGGAGGGGCCACTTTGTGGGGGCTTAGCGGCGTCGGGGCAGGCAGGGTCAGCCGGGACCGGGAGATCGGGATCTGTGGGCAATGGACGCAGGCTGAGGGTCTGTGGGCTCTCTTGTTATTTCCCAAGGGGTGTGACTGGGGGGGCACGCCTTCCTGCTGGGTGTTCGGCGGAGTTAATTGGCAGGTTTCAGTTGTGGTTTCTTGAGGACTCTTTTGATAGATCCTTGTGCCCCGGCGGCAGTCCTGGTGTCTGGAGCCATTTGCCTGGGTGGTCTCTCTGTGAGCAGGACTGAGTGGGCATTGGCAGGTGGGGTCTACTGAGGTCACCATTGGATGTCGAGAGGGATTCTGGGATGCACTGTTAGTTGGCACGGGTTGGGCATGTGGGTCTGGTTAGCACTGCCCATCGGTATTACCTCGGGGAGCAAAGGAGGCTCACAGTGTGTTGCCTGACACACCAGTGAGAGGTGTGTGGCTGGTTAGGGTACCATGGGCCGGTGTAGTGGGCTTCCAGGATGCATCGGTGGATGGCACAGGTCGGGCAAGTGGGTCTGGGTAGGCTACCCGGTGGGTCGCAGCTTTCTGGGCGTGGTGTTTGCAGGCCTAGCATATGATGTGTTAGCATGTCTTCTTTTGCATCCTTAGATGGCACCCAATGATGGGGGGTGATCTCGGGCACCATGGCCGGTGGACTGACCATCAGTACAAGTAAGGGTACTGCTTCGGGTTATGATAACGTTGGCAGGCTGCACAGGGGAGAAGAGGCTCATAGTGGTCAGCCCCATCCACGGATTCCTGGGTGGCTTCTGCCAGAGGCTCCAGAAAAAGTGGCTTAAGTTCTTTTTGTAGGTCTAGGTGTGATTGAAGGGCTGCATAACTAGGGAGAGAGTATGTGGGTGGGATGGTGGTTTTGGGGTGCAATGGGAGGTGATCATGGAGTCAGGTCGTAGTTGGTCTCGAGAGCCGAGCATAGGTATTGTTCCAGGAAGGTGGGAAGGGCCCCTGGCCGGTAGACCAGTGACCCTGTCACAGCAGGTTGGGGTACATTGCATTGAATCGAGCTAGAGGCTCAACCATTTGGGCCATTGGAAGGGAGATTTATTGCTGATTTAGGTTATGGTCCCAGGTCTGGCGCGGAACGGTGAGTTGTCATGCCAGGGGCTCATAGAGCGGTCCACACAGGTCCGGCGTAGTGGGTCTGGTCGGTTTAGGGGGTCACATATTTCCCTCAAGCCCATTACCGCCACTCCCACCACGCTCTAATATGTAAATGACATAATTATGTAACTATGACGTAATGATGACGCAACCATTTTTGGTGATGTTTTGGCTTCAACTCATTTGTTGATGATGTAAAAAATGTAATATATGCGCCCTTTTTGTCGCCAAAGAATATTTGTGTCTGGTTGTTTCTGGTGTCCTTCACAGGCCTTCCATATGCCACCCACAGGAGAAGCCCCAGCATTAAGCAGAATGCTGTATTGGGAAGCGTGGTGGCAGGCCAGGAAGGGAGGGGAACCAGAAGGAGGGGGGTGGACCACACCGGCGCTGTGTGGCATGGGACATCACTAGCAGGTGTCGGAAGTGGGAGCCAAAGGGTCCCGGGCAGGTATAAAGAAGGGGGCACAAGGTGCCCTGCCTCGCTTTTGCCCCACCCGGGACAGGTGAGCTGCAAAGGCTGCATTCGTTTTCATGCTCACTCTATTAAATCAGGGGTTTTGTTGGTGTGCTGCGGTAGATTGGTGCACATTGCATTGAAACCATTTTGGGACACTGGAAGGAAGATTTATTGTCCTAGGTTTGGCGCGGAACTGTGAGGTGTCTTGCCAGAGGCTCATAGAGGGGTCCTCACTGGACCGACAGAGCAGGTCTGGTCAGGTTAGGGGGTCACATATTTCCCTCAAGCCTGTCCCGGAGTGTGGGGGCTGGGATGGCACCGCCACTCCCCCATGCTCTAGTACGTAAATGACGTAATTGATAACGTAACTGTGACGTAATTATGACGTAACAATCTTTGGTGATGTGAATCATGTATGGCTTTGTCGCATTTGTTGATGTAAGAAATGTAATACATGCGGCCGTTTTGCCTTCCAAAGAATATCAGTGTCTGGTTGGTTCTAGTGTCTCTCACGGGCCTTGCTGCATACAGCGCCCACAGTCCGCACCCCTCCACAATCCGATGGCATGGCGGCTACTATGTTATTCCTGTGCAGCAATCAAATACTTTTGTTGGGTCTTTGAGAGAAAGAATGTAGTTATTGACTTTCTCAGTCTATATGCCATCATCCGCCGCTCCCCACAAAGACGCAGATAGCTGGCGGGCCATGACGCATCAAAGATTGTCTGGAAACTAAATGAGGAGGTGTGTTGAAACAATTACGCACGTCTAACATCATATGGGTCAAATTCTTACTGGCATGTGCCCACATGAGATCTCAGAGTGCTATCCCTCCCCCTTCTCCCAAATGTCTTTCTTTGTCCTGTGGTAGCAGTCAATGTCTAGTCAGGTTCTGTCTAGTATCTTTAAATTCGATATTGTTTTAATGAAAGATGAAAAAAAATGTTTACAACCATAAAACACCTTTGTTTGAAACCTTTAACAGTGAAAACACTTCATAAAGTAAAGGAACCCTTAAAAGTGTATTTTAGAATGCCCAATATACGTGCGTCTACAAGTATGTCATCCTTGCGCACCTACGCAACTTTGCACTTTGCAGTTTCAAATACACTTTGGTTTACAAGCTACAACAACGTTTGTCAAAGGCAGGGCTTGCAGGCGAGTCTTAGCTATTTGTTCAATGAGAACTAATGCTGGCATCGGCCTTCACCAGAGCAGAATTCTGCGTGTCTGGCTCGGCGCGCCTGTATGCTGCTACGGCAGCGTTGATTTATTTTTGAATAGGCTGCAAGTAGGGCGCCATTTTCTTTCGTTTTTGACCTTGCACTTTTTTTATGTTGTCCCTGTATTCCGTTTGCTACTATGATCGTTTGCCTCAATGCTTTCTTGATGCTGCGGAGCAATTCTCATTATTTCAATGAACTAGGAGTTGCAGAAGACGCCATATACTGCTGGCTTCCCGAGCAGGGCTGCTGCCTTACCGAGCAGGGCTGCTGCCTTACCGAGCAGGGCTAGCCTTTCTTTTTGCTGCTACTTCCAAGATCATGTTTCTGAACCCTTACATCCCAGGGGAGGAAGGCTATAACAGTTGTTACTGGCCCACAACCGAAGGACAAGAAGGAGGTGGGGCGCAAGAGTGGGGCGGCGCCCCAGCGGGGAGAAGATGAAGCAGGCTAAGGCAGAAAGGACATTCTAGTTGGGGCAGCCAGGCATACGTATGGACTTTCGAGCAAATCCGATCTAATAGCGCCCTCAATGACCCAGAAATCACTTCTGATTGGCTGAGTCCATCAGGACCTTCTACTGAGTGTACTAATTAAGCTCTATAGGCTCTGCCCGAGGGCCATGTGGTGTTATGGGCCCTGAGTTTCAGTTAGAGGCCTGCGCACAGCCAGGGCATTTAACATGGCTTACATGACAATAAGGCCTGGTAGGTCCCGAGGGAGGAGTCTATAAAGCTATGTCACGGCCCCCAGCCCAGCGCCGTTCATGGCTTCTCTGCTGGAGGCTGCATGACTGGACAACATCTTCTTAATGGACCTTTTCCACCTGGGTGGTCTGCCTTCCATGAATTTGTGTGTACCGATCCAACGCCTTATCTGGATGACTTGCCTTCGGCCCGCCTTCGTGTACATTAGTCTCCATAGACATTCCCTGCTCCCGGCGTATTAGCGGGCTACGCCTTCCTGCAGATTCCCCCATCTGCACATGCCCATGTAGTCCTCCACGAACTCTGCCCTTGAGACACACTCAGTACTGGCCATCCTTCTGTGACTGGAATATCTTGCTTCTGTGTCTTTACCAGCCCCTCTCGCCTTGAGTGACTTCCCGTTAGATCTTCGAACTGAATGTCGTCTCAGATCTTTCCCATGGGCCTGTACGCATCCTCATGTCGTTGCCCCAGACAAGCATTGTTTTTATTTTTCGGCTCGTCCACGTGCTGGCAGGGGTGGGTATTCCCATCTTCTGAAACTCTGGAAGACTTCCTGAAGCACCCCAATGGCTATATGAACCTTGCTAGGTAGCTGGGAGAGGTGTGGAACCAAGGAGTGTGGTGAAGATCAATCTGGTTGCAGCCCTAAGCATCATATTTTCCATTTTAGTTTTACCTTGATAGCACATTTCCCTTGAAACATCAGATAAGGTTTTCTACCTCATTTTTCCCAGCATAGGGTCGTAAGTGCACTCTGGCCGGGACTCGGGGTAGGAAGCGCTCACGGGCAACTAACTCTGGCGACCACCACCCGATCCTGAAAGTGATTATGATCTACATCACTATTTCATGTGAAGGAAAGAGTCACGAGGCAAAAAAGTGTGGATTTTCAAGTAGGACCTTTATAGGCCTTTAAAACCATTGGATTAATGTGCTCTACTTCCTGGGGGTAATTCCCACTCTGCTTTTAGTACTAACATTAACATGCGAAGGCCAGGGCATGCTCTTAAATTTGAGACCGTCCAGGGCTTGAGACAGTCATGGGAAGTAGGCTGAGGCCATAGGCAGGCTTGTTGACCGTTCCAAAAGCTGCCCGGGCAGTGAAGGCAATTTGCGTGTTTGCTAGACGCTGCTAGTAGCATTGGAATGCCAGTCTGCGGGCTCTACCAGTTCTTAGAGCCTGTGGATTGTCCAATGAGAATGCCAAAACGACATTCCGATATATAATAATATAATATTGCTTTAAATTCCTGAACATATTTGCCACAAAGCAAGCAATTTCTTTGATTATTCAATAACTGGTTTTTAGTACGACAGTCAATGGATGAAAAGCTGCATTGGCAACTCTACGAGTAAACATCCATACCTCTGTCTTGCAGCAGGCCACAAAAACACAGTGGCATCTTTCCAGCTATGGTGTTTTTGTTTTTCGTCCCAAAGTATCCTTATGCTCTGACAATAGCCATAGTTCTGCAGTTCATTTTATTCTATTCAGTGCAGTTATCCCTTTTCATCTTCTATGTTGCAGGGCTGGCTTACGAATGATGCTGCTCCACTGACTCTTCCATTTCATTGGGTCACGCCTTGAAGGTTGGTGGCAAGGTGCAGCAAGGGAGGACCCCGCCCCTATGTACAGCCTCTGTCTCCCACCCGTGTCCCAGGGGTACCAGAGGAAGACCAGGTTGCGGAGGCGTGGGGCAGGGCACGCTGCATAATAGACAGGAAGAGGCGGGGAGGGGAAGTGGAGCAGTGTAGAGGATCAGGGTCAGCAGAGAGGCATAGAAGACGGAGGGGCAGGCAGGCAAATGGCTGACACAGGGCAAGTGTCTATGCGAACTGCATTCTGAAAGTAATTTGAAGGAAAGTATCCAAAACAGTGATCTATGTGCTATGCAGAAAACCCAGCAGTTACCCCCTGCGCTAGCCCCCTGTACATTCTGCTAGCTTTTCTGGGGTTGCAACTTGTTTTTATCCCAGTCAGGCTTAACCTCAAGCCTGAATGAGAGTGTGGCTCTGTGTTTTGTGTTCTGCCTTAAGAGTCCACATGACTCCTAAGGCAGGGCTATCACAAAAGTGCCCCTTAGCCCCCCCAATCACCAGAGAGATTACCATCTCTATGTTAGCCATGTGGCTAAACTGGTGTTTGCTTTTTCGCCTGTGCAAAATGGTTGCACTGGGTGAAATCCGTTTTACCTGGCTCGGTCTTCTTTTTAACCAGCCCCCTACTTCCATCAAAATGGAGTTTGTAGTTGTTTGCCACAAAGACTCGAGGGTCACATGACTAGACCCTGTCCCATTTTGTGTGGGATAGTGGAGTTGGCCATTGGATGTGTCTTATCAGGGTCGTGGGCTGTAGTCAGCCTGAAGCCAGTACTGGCCAGCACATACGGAAGCCTGTCTTGGCCAATTTTGTTTCCTTCCTTTGTGTGGGAGACCTTTCCAGAATGCATGGGCGTGCTTTGGGGGATGGTCTGCCGTTGGCTGGCCCCCCTCTGTTTGAATTATGCTTTGTGTGTGATTGGGTGTGCACCAGCACCCTTTGACGTCTTGAAGAATCTGACAGTGAAACTCTGCCCCTCCAAAGAAGACTAGAAGGAACCCACAGTGGCGCTCCTTTCCCCATATCCAATGCAGCCAACTGGATCACAGCTTTTGCCAGAAGGCCTCGTTGCCCTGAAGCTCCTGCTCGTGCTTGCATTGCCGGACCCAGAAGTGGGTGCCCCTCTACTGCTAGGACCCGGGAGACTCTCTGAGCTAAACTGACCCAAGACACTTCATCATAGAACGCCAGGAAAGTGCTCTGGTCCTGTCGGCCCTCATCTCGGAAGCTCCAGAGGCTGTGCTGCTTCGAATCCTGCGAAGACACTGCCAAAACTCGCCTTCCTGGTCCTTCCTCTGAGGCTGGATCCTCTACGATGGTATTTCTTTAGCCTTGCCTCAACATCCGCTCTTCCTTGAGGTCTCTCCGTCCTCAGAAACTGTATCCTGTGCCAAAGGAAACCAACCAGAAGGGTCTGGCTAACTTGCACAGGACTGTAAAGGCTGCTTCCCACGGTATGTGGCTGTGAATGTGTGGTATTTCAGCATGCAGTAATGGTATTTCCACATGCAATGACACATTTCGAGTATCCGGATTTGAGCACATCTGGTACTTTCTGTTACTCTGTGCATAGCGTTAAAGCTATGCCTCGCGTCACTGCATAAGGTTACGGTAATTTCTGCAGGCAATTTCATGGGATGTTTTTCAGCTGAACTCATGATGCGGCCCATCGTCTCTATTGAGCAAGTGCTCTGGATATATATTCATGGCATCTGTAGATACAAGTTTGAATCGCGGAAGTACTCGCTCTACTCTTTATTCCTCACAGATCCATACATTGTGCCTCATTACGACCCTGGCGGTAGAGGGTTAACGGCGCCGGTAGAGCTGCTGGCCCGTCAACCCTCTACCGCCTCATTACGAGGTCTGCTCGCGGGACCCGCTAAGGACGTCTGGTAAAACCAGGCGTCTTTAGCCGGTCCCGTGAGCAGACCATGATGCTAACAACGGGCTCATCATTAACGGACCCGTTGTTAGCATCATCCCCATTCCCATTGAGCCCCATGGGGGCTCAAATAGGAATGGGGATGTACCGGGTCCGGATTCCTTGAATGGGGAAATACCAGGCCCTCCAAGGTCGGAATGGCCCGGTATTTCCCCATTCAAGGAACCCGGACCCGGTACCCGGTATGGGGGTGGCCTTGCCACTTAAAGCGGCATGGCTACCTCCATACTCAGAATGAGGCCCATTGAGTATCATGTAGTTGGCTAATAATAACAGCAATCCTTGGGTCCTGACAGCCAATCAGGAACTGGGACTTCCAGGCAATAAGTGACGTGTATCCCAAATGTTTTTGGATCTTGATGACTGTCTTGAACTCCTCGGACAACCCAAGAGCCCGCTGCACCTCCCTCACTCCCACGATAGCTTACCTCTCCCAATCCACGGCGCATGCAGGAGAACAGTGTAGGTGAACGGTCATCACGCCGCTCTGCTGCCATGTCCTCATATAGTGGCATTGCCCGGGCAGCGTGTGAAGGGCCAGCTGTTGTTGTGTGACATCTCATATCCGCATGTGCCTCCAGCTTGGGTTGAAAATGTATAAGGCTCCCAGGTCAATTCCTATCAGGGCATTACCCGTTAATGGTGACCCTGCTTCCACCTAGAGGAACTCGGCATGTATCGCTATTATAATTAAAAATATCTTCCTACAATTATGATTAATATTAATATTATTATCATCATCAGTATTATTGTTTTATTGTGTGGCCATCTTGACTATTTACAGTGGCATTTCAGCATGTGATTTTCATGCAGCGCTAGTGCAATATCCGAGCTTAGCATTTTTAGGCCCCTTCTTAGTTGCCAGAAGCCACAAGAAAAACAATTATTCAAAAAACAAAATAGCTGAGACTGATCAGTCATACCGTAAAGGAACCCCCCAGAGATATGCAGGAGTGGACTGGGAACCACAAAGGGCACTGGAAATCATTTTCAAACTGGCTCCATATTACACTTTCTGCAAGCCCAGAGAGCATTCTGAAATACAATAGGTTACCACACAGAAGAGGGCCAGGGTGCAGAGGCTCACTGGGGAATCTCCAGAGTTATCTAATGGCACTGTCCACCCCTGGAGACACCGCGACAGGGCCACCGCGTTGCCTGATCTCTCTGAGCCTACTCCATCCTTGCAGAAAGTGACCCGTCAGTATTCCCAGTCATTTCGGGGATCCTGCGCCCCGAGCCCCCAATGAGCACAGCTGGATTTAGGAGCACAGAGGTTCCAAGAATCTGAATTACTTCATTGCACAGGAAAGACTGTGGGTTGCAGTTGGGCTCCATGTGTTGTGGTTGTGCAAATAAAGACAAATCCGAATTCCCTCCTTTGCTTTTGGTTCGTTTGACCCTACTCCCCCCCTTTTCCTCTCCACAGGAGAGCATGTACACCCCCACAACCTCCCTCCCTCTATCCCCCCTCTCTGCAGGAACATCCATTCTAGGGCACTTTCAATATTTCTAGCATGTGGCGGACAGGGCCGGTATGTTCTCAAAATGGAGAAATATTATTTCTAGCAAACATATTTTCCCCCAGAAACATAAAAATTATCTCTTCAGTTTCTAGCATGAGCTAGGTCCTTGATAGAAATCTTTTTTTTTCTATCTCTAGTGCAGGAAAATAATAGGATTCTGCATCTAGTATAGGTCAGTAGTGTTCCCCTGCCCACACTAGAAATACTTAAATACATACATTATTTTTAGTGGGCAAGTGCCTGGAAATCATGTAGTACCGTGCAGTGGTGCGTGGTTTATGCCTTGTCCACAGGACCCCTTTGCTAGAATGTTTTGTGCCAGATTACTGAAAAGGTTTGCGGTTTCATCGACCTTCAGATCACCTGATATTTCTGATGGCTTCAAGTTTCCGCAAACTAGCTTGGACAGGCCTACTCACTGGACTACATTGCAACGCACCCATGTAATGTCTTTGCTTGGAGAACCCCATAGTGCAGCCGGAAAAAGATGCTGTCCCCAGAAGATGTGTCGAAGCGCATAGGTCCTACCTCAGGACACAGCAATATCAACTGGAGATGTCTGATCTGAAAGGTCATGGTTTGGTGATGTAGGAATCCCACGTGATAACAAGGCCAGACAGGGGTGAACACATTATGCAGATTTACATGTTGTGGGGTTTAGGTAGCCCCAGATCTTTAGGGTTTGATTGATGTGCAGCTTCCCGTCTATCACTGTGCGGTGTTAAGGGGATTAGAACCGTAAGCGGGAGGGGGTTTGTCGGACAGGGATCCATTGCTTGCTGTAGACCCTACAGTTTACTCGGGCAGGAGGGCACACGATCATATTACTGAGGGGGAGCTGTAAAATGCAAAAAAAGCGGCTGATTTTTTACTGTGGGTTATATAGTTCAACAGAGTGAATGAAGTGCAGGGAAATGAAATGGCATCGTTTGCCTAATTATGACCACCAGAAACAACACAATCATTTTTAATAAGTGAACATTGGTTTGCTGCTATATAGATAGGTTAGTGGCTCTAGGGATGGTGAGTGTTGTGGGGAGAATGTATGAATGGGTTGTAGGGTGAATGGGTGCACGAATGAATGCATGCATGCATCTGTGGTGTGCGGTGCATGTTTCATTTATTTACTGTTTTGCAGTGCACACACAGCCAATCACCAGTGAAAACTCCACACCAAAACCCCCAATTAAAGTTCTCTATGGGACGAACAACCCATCAAAATTGGCGCAACATTCAGTAGACTATCAAAAGGATCGCCATTCCAGTTCTTCACTGAACAGCAATTGTAATGTCTGGAACAATGGACTGCTCCCCTGGATGCATAAACTCTCATCAGATCCAAACACGAGGGGAGTGCAGAAGCGAGGGAAACTAGACCCGCCTATTTTGACAGCTCTACAAAGATATCCTCAAAGTTAATGCATTATTAGTTTCTGTTGCCAAGTACAATGTATGACAACATGACTGGTCTGTGTTATAAAAATGGCAGCATGAAGGACCTCTGCGGAAATACCTCTCTACACGGTTTCCGGGTGCACTGGGCGTTCTCTCTATTCAGTAGAATGCGTCATTTCCGATGAGAAGCCACACTTTTCACAGCACCACTTTGAAGACATCCCCAGGAGTTCACCTCTGGTTCACAGCCACAGAGCACGTTAAATGATGTGCTTGCTCTAGTTGAAATCAGAGTTTTTGTTTTATAGGCCTGTGCTATTTTATACACAGCTTGACCGGTCAAATACCCGCAGTTGTTATTTAATCCGAAAGCGAACTTGAGCAATTAAAGCTCATCCCACTTGACAAGCAGACTGGCTTGAATTCTGCCAAGTTCGTAGGCCCTTCTGCGTGGGCACAGACAAGCCAAGCTGGCCTCTGTAATTCCAGTGAGGATCATGTATTATTCATTTATGATGACTGTACACACATAACAAAACTGTATACTAGAAACAGAATTATACCAAAATACCGTTACCATTATTAAAGTTTTAGAGATAAATTGTTAGATGAATGACATTGCAATGAACATACAAAGCCGTCTGTGTGGAGCTGTGCATCATCGACTCATGCCAAACTGCACACACCATTATAGTGGCTTCTGTTTATAGATCTCAAATCACAAAATGCATTATTCTTTCCCAAACGTCACCTCTACTTAAATTGCTCCAGCACACTGAAGATGTGTGTTTGCCCTTAGGTTTAAGCCTCTGTGTTACAATAGCTGGGCGTGTGCAGCTGTGTGGATACTTGAAAGACATACCAGCACTGCCATACTGGCCCCCCTCCCTAACTAACCTGATGGGCTTGGCATCCCACCCGCATCTGGTCCCCCACCCCGGTCCTCGCACTTAGTTGGTGGTCCACCCCGGCACTTGCCACCCTGGTGGGTTGGGCATCCCTCCCATGTCTGGTCCACCCCCCTTCCTCGCACTTAGCCGGTGGTCCGGCCCCTGGCATACCCTGACACGTGCTGCCCTGGGTTTTCCCACCAATACTTGCCTAGCCCCAGGGCCCTTATTCCTTCGTCTCCTCCCCCTACCTTTATGCCCCCTTCACTGACATTTTACTTACTCCATTTCCCTCCCCTCCACTTCTCCCCTTCCTGCCTGCACTTCTTGTTACTGCACTTGCACAAACCAAATGACGCAAGGCCTAGTAATGCTGTTATTGTTGTTGATCTCCCCTGTTTCCATCCCCCTTTTGTCTTGTAGCGCCTGGAAAAACCCTTTTGCTGAATAGTGTGCCTTATAAATGTTCAATAAATAAATAAACAAGAGTCCTACTTACAGTTTCAAAATATATTGCCCTTGTCACACTAGTCATCCCCCTATCTAAGGATGTCTTGGGTGCCTTCTGCATACATATACAACTGAGGCCATGTACACACATGGGAAAAGTGTGTGGATTTTTTTTTTTTATTGTGATTTAGTTTAAATAAAACTTTACACAATGTGTTCAAGTAAACCGAGGAAAAAAAAGAATAAAAGTTACAATATATCCAACCAAAATTAAAAAATACAAAAAAGGAGAAAAAACAAATAATAATAATATACCGTATAATACAGTAAAGGTAATCCAATTTGGTTGTTACCTCTTAAATCGTAAAGATTTCTCTATAATTTATGTGCAATTAATGGCTGCTAAAAATCGAGCAAGTGATTGATTGATTGATATTTTATTTCTATCGCGCTCGTACATAAGTGTTTCAGAGTGCCAGAATTAGAGACGGATTCTCTCCCCGCAAGAGTCTTGACCACAACATCTCCTTTGAACTGTCAGTGGAGAAACTGTAGCTTTCTTTGGGAAATGATAGCATTCTAAATGAGGATAGATTTTGGCAATCCAGAGTCCAATGCTTAAGTGCTTCTACACCCCCACTCATGTTGCAGAAACGACAAGACAGTGATTGATGTACCTCACTCCAGTGTTTGGTCCGTTCTTTGGTTTTGAATTGGTTTAACCTAAATCGCATGCATATCGTACAGACCTTATTACATAGAAAGCATTTGAGGTATACGCAGATATTGCCCAGCCTTCGCAGAAACCTTGCATATTCCTGCTAAATTGGCTAGGTGCCCAAAGCCTCCAAGGTTAAATGCCAATCATCCCTAAAAAAATGTCTTCACAGCCTCAGAATTTAGCATCAATTCCATCTCAGAGGATCCAATGCGCTCCAACAGTGCATCCATAGAGCCCCTGAAAAGGCTAACAGATTTAACAGAGGATAAAGTGAGGATTTTTTTGAAATGCTCAAAAATGGAATTGTGGGGGGGAGAGAGAAATTTGTGAAGGATCAACAGCTGTTTCCGTTAAAATCGGGCATTCAGGGGATTAGATTTAGCTTGTGTCTCAAAATCGCCCCTGGAATGGCGCTCGAATGCCCCAGCACATTTCTCCATATCATGTCCTGTATGGCATGTAAGGTGGGTCCTAGGTTTATGACAGGGAGACAGGAATATCTGCACAGCTTCCTATGAATGATCTTCATATGGGACAGCACGGGACAGCAAGGGTACAATTTTTCCCTTCAGCCTATTCATTCACATGTTGATAGATGAAACATTGGTTAGGTTGCAGCCTAGGTATCGAACAGAAGCCATCTGTTCGACTCTTTCCGTACCCAAGGACCACCACATTGTTTTAAGGTTCTTGTTATTGGAAAACACCACCACCTTAGATTTGTGTTTGTTAACCTTAAGGTTGTTTATGAGGGTATACTGGAAAAAGATGAGCAGCTTCTATAGGAGGCCCTGCGGAGTCCTATCAAAGATGATAAAGTTGTCAGCGAAGGCCAACCAATGAAGCTGTAGATGGCCCTTTTAAACTGGGGCCACTTGTTGGGTAGCCCACACCTCTTCAATGACTTTTAGATATAAATTGATAAGGGTCAATGCCAGGGTACAACCCGGTCTAAGGCCTAAATTGGTCAGAATTGGCCTGGACACTGACCCTTCCTTAGTAAGGCGAACCCTCAACCTAGAGTTATTGTGCAGTAGTGAAATTAGCTGTACCAATTTCGTCCTGTGGTTTCTTAAACAGGGTAAGAAGCGAAGCGCCTAATAAGAGACCTGAGAACCCGGTTTCCAATGTTGGAGCCGCTTTGAAGTGAAGCAGCAAAGTAGACTGTGCACAAAATGGAAAAAAACGACCCATACGGTGGGAGAGTCAATGGTGTTGAAAGCTGGCCATACGTCTAAATGCATCAAAGCCTCAACCCTGTCACCACCCTTCTGGCAACATCAACTGTAGAAACCATAATCGATGCAATGCTACGCCCAAGTCTATAACCCGGTTGTTCATCATCCAGCAGAGGGGAGTTTTCTATATATTCCTGGAGCTGGGAAGTAACTATGTCCTCCATGAAATTGCTAGGCGAGGGAAGGTGAGAAATGGGACAGACGTTAAAAGGATCCTTAGTACCCAAAGACGATTATTTTAAGAGTGGAACAACTTGCTTTTTTCAAACAAACAGGTGCAACACCCTTATAAAAAAAGAAGCACGGACAATCTAACAGAAATTGCAAGCAACCAGTGGGCGAGCAGACTTCAACCAGCACCGTAGCAGCCTGCAATGAGCTAAAGAGCAGCATTTAACCAGTGAGCGAGAAGCCTGCAACCAGTAAGCGAGCAGCCTTTAACTAGCGAGCGAGCAGCCTTCAACCAGCGCCGTAGCAGCCTGCAACCAGCTAAAGAGTAGCATTTAACCAGCGAGCGAGAAGCCTGCAACCAGTGAGCGAGCAGCCTTTAGCCAGCGAGTGAACAGTCAGCAACCAGCGAGCAAGCAGTCTGCAACCAGCGTCGTAGCAGCCTTTAACCAGCAAGCGAGCAGCCTTCATAATATATGTCGACATGATTCATAAGAAGAGCCTGTTGGTTGACCCAGTGCTATTACCCCCAAGAGTTGGGACTCAATAATGTGAGAAAAAGAGGGACACCTAGGGGGTGGGATGTTCTCTGGAACATTCATGTGGATGATAACATGGGCATCTCCCACCGGGCCATCCAAGCACAGATGTGTCTGAATTTTGGGAATCTTTGCAATAGATGAGGTGCTAAGCTGTGGCAGAGAGCACGAGGAGGCTGAATAGGACGAGCAAGTGAAATGGGTCCCTTAGGTCCCTTAAGAACTTCGCTTCTTAGAGATGGTTGAGCAAGAAAGGATAAAGATACAGGTTGAAAAATACTATTTCTTTGCTTTATATGTCCTAACCATATAAAGATAGATGGCTTTAAGGTGAGTGTCATAATGAGTCCACACCACGAGTGCTGTGCTCTACACAAAATTGACCTCTGAGTTTTCATTTCTGCAGTAAGCTGGTAGTGTGAGACTGGGGTCTGATGCCAGAAGCATTTACAGGGGCAAGCCTAGCCACAGCAAAAGAAATGTTAATGTTAACGTTTTTCAATAGCACATCTGGAAATATGTCCAGAGCTTTTCCCCCAATAGGAATTGTCATATTGGGACCCAGACCAAGGGCTAAGAAGAGCCTTTGATGTGATGTTGGATCCGTTTCCATGATGTACGAATCTGGGAAATTTAGAGATTTCCATGTGCTTGTCGCCATAATAGATGGAAAATAGCCACCCACCGTGGTCTGTCCAGACTGTTTGGTTAAGGGAAAATGCAATCCAAGGTTTGTGTGGACACGCGCCCTGAGTCAGGCATTACACCTAGGATAGATTCAATGAGGAGGTGCTCCAGGATATGGCCAATAGCTGAAGTCCTCCAGAAAAAGCAGATAAGACACTATTAAGTACTACTCAATGTATAACATCAGCAACACAACAAAGGAAGTAACAACCTTGTGGCGACGGCCAGTAGGAATTTATCAGGTGTACTAAATACATTCCTGGTATAAAAGGCCTTTCTTTTAAAGGAGTTCTTCAAGATAGTGGTGACTCCCCGCTCTTCTTACCCACATTATTTTGCAGAGCAGCTCAATATTCTGATGGAATTAAATCATTAAGAGCTGATGTGTTCATGTTGAATGGCCATAACTCATTCAAGCAAAGGAACCCAAGGTCTATGTTGAGAATTAAATCATTTGAATTTTATGTATCGTGCTGGCCCTAACCAGAGGGCCTTACAAGCTTCAATAAAGGTAGGGGGTTAAACGGAAATGTAAAAAATGTTCAGGACAGGATAGGAAGATTAGAACAGACAGGCAAGGGGAGGTTTTGAGGTTGGATAGGATGTGAGGAAAGTGGTATGTCTTGTGGCTTTTTCAGAAAGTGGTAATCAAGGGTGTGGTGTGCATGTGTCGGGATCTTCAGGCCCTGGGGGCCCACAGGGAGAATAACTGTTGCTCTGCAGAGTGGAATGTGCAGGGGATTTTGGGGACCTTGACTGGTGCTTGTGTAGGTGAAGGGTTTCAGTTGGTTGTGAAGGTAAGATGGGTGGAAAATCTATTTTTCATGGTGGAACATGAGTTTAGAAGAAATGTTTTACTGACACTACCAGTTGCTGGGAACAGGTTCACTACAATCCACTACAATTTTGAAGACGATGTTGACCCTGGTAAAGGGACGGTGGCAGAGTGACACAATTGGACAAGCTTACTGTCACAAAGTCAAAGAATTCCCTTAGATGCCAAAATCGATTGTAGCTCTTGTAGATGTGAGCAACTCGCGGGCAGTATAGGAGAGGGCGGTCTTCCGGTGAGTTTGAGCAGCCTCTGGGGCAGGAAATGACATTGACAGTGCTATGTGGTCCGCACCTCTACCATGTCAGCCGCCATGGTGCGACTCTCCCTGGTCTGGCTGCCTTGGATACGTTTTCTGCCAATCCATGCACGCCATACAGCTGCAAATAGTAGGCTCTGTTCCAAGTAATAACATAATGGCTGGAATCAAAGTGCTTTAAACGAAAACGTTAAAGTAAAAGAAAGGAGCCCAGGCAAACTGCTGAGTGCAGGTGTGACTCTTTATTACAAGGAAATAGAAGAACACACATGGTCTAAAATCATAAACTAAGCAAATGATTCAAATAAGATTAATTCGGTGGCCAGGCATCCAACATCACCCGCAAGGAGCGTAGGGAAATATACAGCAAGAAGGAATGAACACAACAAAGTAAAATAAAGGTCATGTTCTTCTAAAGCTGCACCAGCTGGTACGTTGTTTACTGATAAGCGGTGCTGTCCCGCTTACAGTATTAGGGTAATGCCGATACGATAAGTAAAAAAGTGCCAAATGTGTACAACTTAGCAATTGTCTTACTCAACGCCTTGAATGATGTACTAGTGGGCCAGATAGAGCCGACTTACCCAGGGACCCCTATGACCTTGCCTCCCACAAAGCCAATATTAGCCACCAACTAACCCCTGAGTTTTCTACCGTATCTGACACCGCAGCCCTGCACCCAATAACGCTAAAACACTCCATGCCAAACACCACTTACCACAATCTCAAAGCACACGCTGTGCATGCATGAACACAACTGTGTCATCACAACAGCTAACACTACATAACAAATGTACCCTCCCCTGGGTATGCCGTGGCTGTTTCTCACCAGGAACTGCACCTCTAAAAGCACATGGAATGATACCCATACCCAGATCCTGTTTTCTTGCAATACACACTCCGCAACACTGCAGCAACAGCTGCTTTGCTCTGTTCACTGCACTCCTCCTAACTCCCACACCAACCTAGACCATCTTTGCCTGCCTCTCAATGCGTAGATTGCATAAAAATGGCAAACTGTATGCTATATAAGAGCCAACATCAAGACACACAGCTCATGCTTTATCCTTTCTGACTGGTCTGGACAGCCTACAGGCATTTATTTATTTTTGCATTTGTGAAGCGCACTGAACCCGTAAGCACCAAAGCGATGTAGCATACTTGTTACTTACATAGCTTACGGTTATGGTTACAGTTAGATGCATGCTACTTACATAGCTTACGGTTATGGTTGCAGTATATCATTGCTTAAGATTATGGTTACGGTTACATTCATGTTACTTACATAGCTTATAGTTGTGGTTACGGTTACATACATGTTACTTACATAAGCTATGGTTACAGTTGTACTATATCACATTCCTTACGGTTACGGTTCCAAGCATCATATTACTTAAGGTTGCAGTATATCACATCGCTACGGTTACGGTTGCATTGCAGAATGTCACACAATGTAGGTGGAGCAGCGCAAGGTTGCCCTATCAGAGTTAGGCAGGTAGGAATACAAATTAGGTAAGGTTACAGACAGGAATGTTCACATCTCTTCCTTTAGGTAGGATACATTACAAGTACAGCACGAGGCATATATAGAACAAATCGTTAGAAATGAAGTCTCGATGGGCAGTGTAAAGCTGCAGGGATATAACAGTGCATTTCACGTACAAGATCCTTGTGCAGCATGCACTGCAGGGTTAAGTACAATTCGTCACGCAAGGGACTTAAAGTGCAGCACGGGGCTGCAGGAGCGTTGAAGTGGCTGATGGCCATATCGTTTTGTAGTGGACTGCCGTAGGAGATAAAGTGAGCAAGGAGTCACTGGTGGCAGTGCGACAGATTTTGTCACGGAGGACATAATTTTTCATACAGGTAATCAGTTATGAAATAGTGATATCATTAAAAAAACATGGCTAGGGGATCTCCTGTATGTATGGGATTTATAAAGCGCAAAGCAAACCTAGCTGGTAAGCAACGGGTGCACGTTGGGGTTACTTAAGGGGTTACACAGCGGCTGTAGGGGACTCTCAGGATGGCATGTGCCTGCTTGACCACAAGGCTGCTTGGAAAAGGTAAAGGGGTCTGGTAGCTGGAACAAGCTGGAACACTACAGCTAGATATTTCTGGAAAGCAGACTGCCTGTGAGTTGTTTAAAGTGACTGCCAACGAGGAAAGTAAGAAACATGCACATATTCCCCGTGACATGCCAGTTTCGGTCTTTCAAGGTTTCTTACACATTCTGCTTCTGGACACATTTCCTTTGCAACCCTCTCTTGTTCATTAAATGCACGTGTATGCAGAATAGCGACCTGTGTGGGTGAGGGCGGAGAGTGGGGGTGCGAAACCAAAGAAATGGTAAAACAGGGTGCTCTGCAGTGCACCGAAACTCACGCAACATTTCACGAGAACACTTCTGTCCCCAGCGCGTCTGCTCCCGATGGCTGCCATTTCCCTTCCCCGTCAGCAATTTTTTTTGCCATTTGTTTTTTTTTCTGTTCCGAAACGCTGCAGCTTTTTGGAACAGAAAAACAATGCTATTAGTACCAAGGTCTTGCGGGCCGGGGCACTAATAGTAATAAGCCCTCGCCACGGGGGGCATTACTGAGTCTGGGCTTATTGCTTAAGTATGTGCTGCATTCTAGCCAGTGTGGTTCATGCCCTAGCCCTCCATGCGTCTCATTGGCCACTTAAAACAAACGCTCCAGTGTCTACCACTGTATCTAGGTAGAATGCCCACCAGGCAGCAAATCAAAACCAGGCTCCACCTGCTACACCAGTGCCAAGTATTTCTTTCATATTTACTAAATAGTGATCTCATTGGCGATCACAGGAAATAATTCTATAACTTGCATAAAATAAAATGAATGTAAAGTGGATGTTATCAAATCCCCTAGGGAAAGCCAATCAGAATGTAGTATTTTTGCAGAGTGTCCCTAAACTCCAAGCAGAGGGAGTACCCGCACCTGAGAAGGCTGGCAATCGCCACAAATAGTGCTGAGCAGGCGGCACAACCGTGAGGGTCTTGGCAAGCCCGCAACTTACAAGACGAACAAGGCCAGTCTTCGAGTGTAAAGGTCTGCATCTTCATAAGTCATTGTGGCCAACCTTGGTTGGACATAAAACTCACTCAGCCTGTGCTGGTTGCTGATGCGAGGAAGAACGCCCACCTCTTCTTATCCACACCTGAGAGTTCATCGTGAGTGTGCAGAGGAGGATTAGGCACCTCGGGCACACAGAAGGGAAACCATTGATCAACGGCACTGATGCCTCCCACTTATCCAAAACCACAGACTGAAAGGCCACAGAGTCACTGACTGATTCCTGTCTAGGTTCATCCTTGGCCTGCTGAACCCCTTATTCATCTGGCAGTGTCTGCTGGAAAATATTACAAGCATGCAGGCTCTGGCCTCCACCCCCCACGCCCCCACACTGCCATATCCCGTGCACCTGAGAATGAGGCAACGTGTTTCTTGGGTATACGAATGTCACTGCAGACCATACCTTAAAATGGTCTCCCCTTCCCACACCCCAAAACAACATGTTGGTAGAACGAAGCAACTGCAGAGAGTACTGAAACATCTCCAAAGTGTCCAGACCCTCGGATGAGAGAAAGCGTTCCCAGAAACCCCCAGGAACACTCAAGCCGGAAAAACTGCAAAGTAGTCCAGATAAGCCCATTCAGGCTTCATGGCTGTTGTCAGTGCCTTAAGTGGCATAACCAAATGAGCCGGTGCTCATCAAGGGGGTGTGGTTTAATGGCGGGGGTTGCCTGCTGGCTCGTTAGACCATGCCTCCTTGACCAGTGACAGCTTAATGGCCTACATGCACCTACGACAGGCAGCCATTTGTAGATATCAGCACCCATTCCCTGGTGGGGCAGAGGGTGCTGATCTCTGCATATATTACTTAAAAGGATGCGTAGCAGGGGACAGCAGCCACATGTTTTCAGCCTTAATAGTGGTGTTGCACCTCGCCAGGCATTTGATGAGGGGCAGCAGCACCATTAAGGCCAAACAGGTGAGGCTACTGAAAGTCGAGGCCGTTTTTCCTAAAGCCTGATGCTCCCGTGAACGAGCGGGAGCTTCAGGCTTTAGAAAAATAAAGCCTGAAGCTTCCAGTGGCCTCACCTTTTCTTCTATAATGGTGGCACCGGTTCATGGCATATCTTGTTTTAGCGCCACCATTATAGAGAAAATGCATTTTTTTCTGAAGTCTGAAGCTCTCGCACATGAGCAAGAGCTTTGGGCTTTAGAAAAAAAAAACCTGCCCTCTAGTGGCCGGTGCAGCCAGAGGACATTAGGGGGCCCGATAGGGCCCCACCTCAAACCATTAATTCTGAGCTTGCAGGGGCTATCCCCGGCCAACTTAAAGCCGTAGCTCTTGTACAGCACCCTGCGGTCACTCGCAGCAATGGGAAAGCAGATGTGTAGGAAGATGGGCACGGATATCGGTGCCTTGTACACCTACAATAGCGGAAATGACTATCTACCACACACAGCCTCCATGTCTGACACTGTGGTCCACTCTATGGTCCATGCATGAGTGCCGATAAAAAGGTCTGCCACAAAAAGATAGCTTCCCAGCCACACTTGATAATTGCTATGACTACCATCTTGACTATTCTCCCCAAAAAGGGTATATTAAGAATACATTGACACTGCACAGAAGGCTAACACCCGATTCTGCTTTTTTTCTTTTGTAGAAAAGGTCTCATCAGATATTGCTTTCAGTGTCTGAAGGCCATTTTCTTAAAAAGTGAGAAATTGAACCGCGGGGCCACTGTAGCAAATGACCATTGCAGAAGCCAGGAAGGTCAGGAGCACATTTCTGAGCTGATTACATCCCTTATAGTGCGGGACATATGCGCATGGAAGCTTATATAAGGCCACTGTGTCAAGACATTCTTTTGGATCAAGGCTCATCCAAAGGCTCGTTTTCAGGTGACTGTCTAGCTCAGGAGACAGGGGCTATTTGTATGTAGAAGGTGTAAACCTGTTAATTTAAAAGAGGCAAACAGAAAAACACCATGCTGCGATAAGCATGATCACCTGAAAATCTCGTAGAAGAAAACAATGGAAACGGTATAGGTATGGAGGCCAATTAAAAAGCAATCATTTGATGACGAATTAAGCAATCATAACATTTTAAATCATGGCCTATTTATGTGAAATAAAGCAGCACATCTTGTTGTGGTTCACAAGTAGAAATTAGTATTTATTTGTAAAAATCTATAGATCAAGAATTTAGAGGGACGTTCTATATCATGCATCCGAAAATCAATCAATACTAGATGCATATCCAGTCACATAAAATAAAAAGTGTAGTATTCAAAATACATTGCATGCTGGAAAATCTGCATCACAAACTCCTACGCCCCCAACATAGATAATGAATCCTACTTCCTGGGGGCAGTGCAGCTACTGGGGGGACAGGTATTTAGGCAAATTATATGGGGGGGTGACTTAAACTGTTCGATGCACCCTCAGCTGGACAGGTCGGGTCCCGGTAATGCGCATAAACTGATGCCATCAAAATCCCTCCGACAAGTGGTCGAAGAGCTAGACTTGACAGACCTGTGGCGGGAACAGAGACGGGAGAAGAGGGGATACTCCTTCTACTCTCACCCCCACAGCACTCACGCATAGATCTGCTTCTATTAAGCAGGGGCCATCTCACAGAGTACGGCGACGCCACCTACATGGGGAAGAAACTGTCAGACCACTCAGTGCTGAGTCCCAAAAGTGTGGGGGAAAAAGCGGGGGACAATACCCAAGTGGAAGCTAAGGACGGAAGCGCTCAGGGATAATATTTACAGAGAGGGCATACGACGGGCAATCGTAGATTACTTTGACCTTAATGAGCAGTCGGGAGAGGACTATAGGGTTCATGTAGGATGCGTTTAAGATTATCATCTGGGTGAAATGCACAGCCATCACCCACGGAGTTCGGAGTGAAACTTTGACCCGCTTAAGGGACTCGATTCAACACATAGGGGGAGAATTGGCCAAAGGCGCCTCATGTGGGGCAGAGCTACTGAGGGAGTGGGAACTGAGAGCGAAGGCCCAGGAACGATTAGGGAACCATGATTACGCTCAATATGTTCAGCAGGTCCACCGGGAAGGGGACAAAGCAGAGCGGCTTCTGGTTGTTGATCAGGCGGGAGAGTCAGAGAGATCTGGTCACTTCCATAGTCACGAACGAAGAAGAAGTGATAGTGACACAAGAGGGTATTAACAGGTCATTCCAGAAATTCTATGTGGACTTATAGAGTAGTGGGGGACCATCAAATATGGAAGATATGATGCATATGTTAGATCAGGCCCATCTACCGCAGCTATCAGCTAAAGCAGTGGAGGAGTTAGATGGACCAATAACAGAAGGAGAGATTAGGTCAGCTATCAACTCATTGCGGATGGGGAAACACCATAGGGGATGGCCTCCCCACGGATTTGTATGTAACCTGTGTAGACCCCCAGACCTCCAAACTGAAAATACTCTACGAAGCTTTTAACAAAGGTACACTATCAAACTCCATGCGGGAAGTGCTAATAGTCGTGCTGGTGAAACCTGGAAAAGACCCACACAGGTGTAAGTCATATGCCCGATCTCTTTGTTAAACATAGATGGGAAAATCCTGGACAATGTCCTAGCCAACAGGTTGATAAACCATACAGCAAGGTTGGTTCATTCACACCAGTGTGGCTTTGTTGAGGGGAGGAACACGACAATGAACTTACATCGCCTGCACCACATTATGGAGAAGGTGGGGAATGAACAAGGGGAGTTGGCGGTAGTAGCCATAGATGCAGTTAAAGCGTTCGATTGCATTTAGTCGGAGAGTCTCTTCCAGATATTGATTAAGATAGGGCTGGGTCTGAACTTGCGGAAATGGATAGCATTCATGTATCAGTGCCCCTTAGGCAGAGTGAAAACAGGCAGGGAAGTCTCTCCCAAGTGGCAAACAGAAAGGGGCCCATGGCAGGGTTGCCCGCTATCCCCTATCTTCTTCGCCCTGACTTTAGAACCCATGGCAAACATCCCTAGGGACAAATTCCAAGATGCTGGGATTATGGTAGATGACAAGCACAGGTCATCTTCCTATATGCAGACAATGGGCCTCATTACGACCTGTGCAGAAACCATGGCGCTAGTTGCGCCATGGTTGCCGCCGGTATTTTACCGATTCCGCCATGGTGAATGGTGGAATTATCACCCCATTCCAAGGTGTGCGGGGGCGGTAATTCCCCATTCACCATGGCATTTCCCCATTCCCATTTCTGCCCCCATAGGGCTCAATGGGAATGGGCAAGGCGGTAATTACGGTACCGCAAATTGCAGTACCGTAATTACCTTCAAAGTACCTTTGAGGGTCCCGTACTTAACGGCTGGTAAAACCAGCCATTATGGTAGGGACCCGCAAAGGGACCTCGTAATAGGGCGGTAAGGGATTACCGGTACCCTTACCGGTACCGGTAATCCCTTACCGCCTGGGTCGTAATGAGGCCCAATGTCCTCCTCTACGTCCACACCCCCAGCCGGCAAATGCCCAACATGCTAGAAATAATGGATCAACATTGGAAAGCTATCAGGATTCCGCATTAATAGGCACAACTCGATTGCATTCTTGTTAGGTTCCTTGAAGGGGAAACCACATGCAGACCTGCAATGGGAGACAGAGTCCTTTAGGTACCTAGGTAAGCAGGTGCACCACAATTTTGCAGACACATTCCAGTATAACGTGGGCAGAGCGATGATGGACTTAGAGGGCAAGATTACATTCTGGAGAAAGCTGCCCTTGTCGCTCATGGGGAGAATAGCGCTCTGTAAAATGATCAGTTTACCCTGATTCTTATACTACTTTACGAACATACCATATTTGGTTAGACCCCCCGCTTCCAAAAACTAGATAGAGTAATCTCAGAGTTCTTATGAGCTGGGGACAGAAGCCGGGTTTCCCTAAACACATTACGAAGAAGACCCCTGGAGGGTGGGCTCCCTCTCCCATTTATATGAATAATTATATGAATATTTATATGAATTATATTTCATAGCTGCCCAACTTCAGCACGCAGCCAATTGGGACATTTAGGTGGGAGGGACGGATAGACTCTTACTGGGGGAATCTCCGAGACATCACACTGGGCTGGAACTGCTATGGAGGAACACAGTTGGATTCCCAACTACATGCATATAACGGCGGTGGTCCAGCAGGTTTGGAGGCAAGCATGCCTCAAACTGAAGCTGGGGGAGGGACACTGCTCCGATATACCACAAAGAGCAGACCCTGATATTGTGAAAGGAAAATTATGAGTGACATCGGATCGAACAAATGCACTATCGCCAATCTCATTACGCTAGGGGATATATACGAAAGAGGGATCCTGGTGTCCTTTATAGACTGGATGCAGAAATTCTATATGCCAGAAGGGCAAGCCTTAAACTTCGTCCGACTGACAAAGACCCTAGTGAAAAAGTAGGACTCTATACTGGAAGAACACCCAATCACCCCAGCTCTTCACACTGTCCTAACGATGGGAGCAGAAATGCACACAGTCACAAGACTCTATACGGCACTGCAATCCAGTAGCTCATTTCCCCCTCTCCCCCGAAGGATAAAGGAAAAGTGGGTACGGGATCTGGGGGTTCCACTGGAGGAGAAAAGATGGCCTAAAATCTGTGCCAACATCCCCAAGGTTTCCCAAAATGCACGTTTTAAACAGATGCAATTTAATATCAGAGACCAAGTGTATGTAACACCACAAAAACTACACATGATGAATGCACAGACCCCACACACCTGCCTGAGATGTAGGGCTGAATCCACTGACTGAAGTATTGGCAAGAGATTATTGACAGAATCAAAAACCTGTTGGGGAGACACTTGGTGCCTGATTCATAGAGCGTTTTCCAATGGGATTGAGCCATTATAAAATGCTTCTGTGAATCAGGCCCTTGTAGGGAGTGCACACCAGCGGTGTGTCTGTTGGGTTACCCCCTTGGGAGGGAAAAGTAAAGAAAGCATATACTCTAATAAGATTGCGGCTTTCCTGTTGCTGCTGGTGAACCGTCGTTTCGCCATCTCCTGGAAGAACCATAAATGCCCCCTAGCGCAACAATGGTCCTGGGATGTGTTAACACGGGCTACTCGGGAAAATGCAATAGTAAGGGGGCAAAGGACAGAGGAGGATTCAGATTCCTTGGACCTGCAATGGGGCACCCTACTCAATGACATTCGAACCTCACCGGATGACCTTCCCCCTGGAACGATTGGGTGGGTGAACTCGAAATTGTGACAGGCCGGAGGCCAGAGAGGTACTCAATGACTGATTGGCACTAATCAGCAACACCTGAACAGACTGCCTCCCTGAAGATTGCAAGAGACATGAAAGCGCTTGGAGGAGAAGAGCAACTGAACTGCAGAAGGTACACAAAGCTGGGAACTAGAGTGCGCACCTCACCCCCTCTTTTTTCTCAACTCATTTACTGATGGAACGAAGAAAGAGGAAAAAACCTCACAGAGGACAATGGATGTAGGATGTCCAGTGCTTTATGGAGTTGGATCTGGCAGGGAAGGGTATGACGGTGGGAAGGGGGACTGGGAGGGAGTATACATTGTTAACTGTTGATGTTTTGTTTGCACAAATACTCATTAAACAGATGTGTAAAAAAAAAAGAGTCAATTCCCTTAGTGGCGCTAATAGAAGAGGTTTTATATTCTGCAACTTCCAGCCTGGCTGAGCGAAGCAGTAGTCCTCGTGGAGTCCTAGCTATGTGATAATTAGGGATGTTCTATGCGCAACAGTTGGGTGGCTAGAGAACGACGCAACTAAATGGATGACCACTGGTTCTACTCTACTACACGCACACTGTACCATGCTTTGCTATAGCTGCATAAATAAACAATCTTACATGAACAAAAAAATACACTGATTGTTCTAAACGAATAACTATGAATGTCAGCGCTGCCTAGAAGAGGACTTTGCAAATTATCAACATTAGGAAATGTAATGGAGACATTATATGGGATTACATGCACGGGTGCTCCTAGCTGAATCCTTAGCTGGGCACTGGCATGCTTGCAGTCATCAATCTGTTCTTGTTACCTTGTAACAGTTGCCTTAGAGAGGCAAAGCTTTATTCTTACATTTCTGCTCCCAGCACCCAAAGGGGTTAATTCGAGGGTTCATTTTGTAGGCTGATCTACATATGCATGTGAAGTCAATTGCAAATCAGCAAGATGCCATTGATGAGTGCTTCAATGTGTTGGAGAAGGCATGCTCACGCATCAATTTCAGGCGATGGTAAACAGAGGAGATTTATTCATTGGCATGCAAGTCAAGGAACACTGCATCATGCATCTAACGGGACCCCGCCTAACTGGTCTGACCTACCATCCAGACCTCTTATGTTTGCAGGTCAATGGCCACCCAACTATAGAAAGTTCAAGAACCTTACTGAAAGGCCTTCAGACACACTCATTCTGCCTCCTGCCATTCATAGAGAGTATAGTCCTTCATTACTGTCCATTACTGGATATAGTAACTTCAACGCCTTCCAGTCAAGGGGGCCCTAGACAAGGGGTGGTACTCTCCACCCTTTATCATTGTTTCACTGCTTCTCCTCATCTGAGGGGCATTTGGCCTCCACCTGCATGATGGATTCAGGTGGCTAGGAACACCTTGTTCTCCCCTCTGTTCCAAACCAGTTCCTACCGCTGTGCACAGGTCACCGACCTGCAGTCCTCTATGCTTGTACGCATGCATGAATGAGTTTATAGTTCAAACACGCATTGCTAATGTCAAATATGGGGTGGGGTTGGCCTACAAAAGGCTACTAAAACGAAAGAATACTGGGGACCATGCTAAAATGACATTACCTGCAGGGGCGGGGAGATAGGCACATCATGTACATTTTTACAAAGGTCCCCCTGTTTAAGTGGGACAGCCGACCCAGCCCTTTAAGACGAGGTAGCAATACTTTGAGATGAATGGGGATGCAGAATATACTCAAACATCAATAATCAAAATGACTCCGAAAGTTGGCAAAGTTGACTCTTTTAATGTCAGTTATCTAAAAAAGGGAGTACAACGGACATCAACGGACGTCTCACAGCATGATCTCAACAAGGTTCATGAAAAACATGGGTTATATAGCAAAACTCGTCATTACCAACGTCAACCTACGTAATGGCTAACGTCATCCTACATGGCAAACTACAAAAATCTAGTGGCAAATGTGATAGGCTTAGAGGGAACATCTAGGCATATTTTGCATACTAGTTTTGGAAAGTGATAGGGTCTCTAGCATCAGGTGGGGCAACTAAACCCTCCCCTCAAACAGGTCACTATAAACGTCACTAAATACACAACGTCACATTGGTTATACAAGCTATAGGGCCCTTAACTACGTGACCCTGTATAATTGGTTGGAACTCTTACATCCATCAGTACTTTTCCACCTACGCTAGCAGCACGCAGGCTGGTCTACAGGTTCTAGTGGGCTGGTCATGACCATAGCTTCCCACCAATTACCATATCATCTATCATCACCTCAGTGGTCTGCATGTCAATTAAGGCTTTGAACTTGGCATTGTAAATGTTCTTTGCTCTGGAGGAAACAAGGGGTGGAGGCACACTCTGTCTCCTTGCGTAGGTGTGGTTCATCATGATTGTCCATTTCCCCCCCTCCACGTGACTGAAGACCACAAATTTGAACTCTGGTGCATTTAAAATACTATTATTTAATGAACCTCTGATGTCTTCCTTGTTTTCGTGCATATCTTCTGAACAGGAATTGTGTTCTTTCACACGATTGTAACTAATGTCTGTTTATCCCAGTATGACATGCCCTTGGCTTCTTGGGGTTGGTCCAGCCTCGCCCTTCTGAAATTCACTCCTGTAATTCAATTTCTTTCTCAACTGCGCCACACTGAAAAAGGCTTTCCTTTTCCTAGTCCAGCTATGGTATAATGAGTAGTGGAATCGTCCATAATTCACTCACTCCTATATATACATGCGTTGGTGCTTGCCACAATCTATTCACTTCACAGCTAGCCTCAAGAATACTTTCTCTTCTTGCGATTCTTTGCATCTGTACACGTGTAAAATAACTTGATTTCTTCATCATTTCTGCAGCATAAGCCTCTTCATCATGAGCCTGAGATGTTACTTATCTTTGTTACTTTCTTGATGCCTATAGAATATCTATGTTCTCTTGTCTCTGCATCTCTTCTGGGTGAGTCAGTCTTGGTGCGTGTGATGTCACCAATCTGCTCCTTTCTGACTCTTCTGGGATTTCATTCAAATTACCATCATACTGTCTTTTATGCAGGTATGGATTTCTTAATGGGAATCTTGCTTCCAGGATTCTCCTTGCCATTGGTATTTTCACTGGTACTGCACATAATTAACACTT
The DNA here is from genome assembly GCF_040938575.1 of Ambystoma mexicanum. Taxonomy (NCBI): domain Eukaryota; kingdom Metazoa; phylum Chordata; class Amphibia; order Caudata; family Ambystomatidae; genus Ambystoma; species Ambystoma mexicanum. The sequence goes on from NC_090931.1 coordinate 782,497,775, forward strand.
TGATTCCCAACATATAGGCAATATGGGAGAGATGCTTGAGCTGGGGGGTACTTGGCTCCTTCTCTATACTGTAAAAAAAAACTCCCACTCCTCCTACGTATTTGAAACTTTATGCATTTATTTATTTAGTAAACAATCGGCTCTTACAAATGTTATGAAAAGAAAATGATGGATGACGCCACTGGCTCTAAATACCATTCCCCAATTGTCTCATGAATTAATGTCACCAGTGGGCCTCCACTCCCTCAAAGTTCTAACAAAGTAACTGCTCACGAAAGAATAAGATGCTGCGCTCAAGCAAATGATTACCACCCTACCACTTGCCACATGTTACAGGCAAGCCAGAGATAGCAGGGCCCCGCACCCACACGCATCTCCACCCTAAGTGTTAAATTAATCACAGATCTGCGACACATGCAAAAAATTGTCTCAGGGACGCGTGATTTGCATACGACTGGTTCCATCCTTTAATGAGGCAGCTGGTCTGAAAATGATGGGATGGAAGATGACTGGAGGAATTCCAAGTGGTTATGATTAATTCATAGTCTTCATCCATCATACTTCAGTAGCAATAGAAATATTTCATGCACCTGTTTCTGGCAATCTACAACTGAACGTAGAAGTCAATGAGAAGTGAATGAGGGCTCAGCCCTGTGCCCCAACATCCCAGCCTGATCTAGAAGCCGGGATGCGCGCCCACTTACCACCCCCAGCTTCTGTACAGCCGTCATATGAACTATATATAATTCGGCAAACATAAGAAGAAGCCCTCAACGTGGATATGTCCCGTTTGCCTAGAACTAATGCTAAACGAGAGTCTGAGTGCATGCCACACAGTACTTTGGTAATAACCCCTATCAACTTTCGTTCACATTTCATGCACAATGCAGTTCCCACTTGATGGTGGCACACTTTTTATGGAGCCGTTATACTGCGCTGAATGACCACTGCAGTGGTGTCAAAGTGCCTTTCCTTGTCCAAGACTATAGGGTGTATTGTGTCCTCACCCAGGGATTGCCAGACTTAATTAAGTCTGCTTGAAGAAAATCAAAATAGCGGATTAGAGATGGATGAGGTATGGAAAGGACGCTGGAAAGAATGTGAGTGAGCTGTATATAGCTTCTTTGTTCCCTATCTGTCAATAGTGTAAACACTGTTAATAATCATAGTGTTCAAAGCCGCAAACTTTAAAAATACAAACATAAAAACAAAGGAGATAAGCTAGACTGCGACAATGGCTGCCCATGTATTTCTCAAGTCTGCTTATTTCCCAGAACTCCTCCAGGCTGCATGCTCCGGGCAGCACGGGCGGTGTACATTGAAAGAGGACAGCCAAAACATCCTGCCATGACTTCCTTATGCTTTGCAACAGCACTAAAGCTCGGACCTTCAGCGTGGCACGCCACGTCCTGGATCCCACGGTGCCCTTCACGCCCCACGCGCGGTCAAGTGAGCATGTATTCACCAAGCGCAGTGTAACTTCCGTTCATATCACCGCACACTGACCACTACAATTATGTGGTAAACTGATATCAGTTCATATGATGCCTCTGCATTGATGTTTAAATTCAGGACTAGAACTCACATGGTTTCTCATTAGTCCCCAGACTGGCTAGGAGTGGTGGGAGTGAGCCAAAGGTCGCAGTCCCCTACGCTAGCACATAAGACTGCAACCTTTGGCTTGCCACATGTTTTGGACTACAGTCTACTCAGCCTTGCAGTCAATTGGTAGGGATCATGGGAATTGTAGTCCACGGGTTGCACACCACTGCATTAGCACAAGCATTGTACATCAGACAGACCCCATTTCGTGTTCTTTTTAGAATGATTCCCATTATAAAAATGTCAGACGGTCTCTGTAACAGGCCTATATTTGTACTTGAACATATGCAATGTTACTGGTTTACCAATTAACAAGGCATTGTTTGTAAAAAGAAAAAAAGACAGACAAAATGTCTGCATGAGACAGTGCAGTGACTAAAAGAGTAGCTATATCAGAGCGATGCGTCCTTATTGTTTACAAAGGTGGGTAAAAGATATTGACTGTCCAATAGTATTCTTTGTAATACGTCTAGACGGCCAGTGTCGCTGCACCATGGGAGCACTGGTGAGCACCTATTTCAACATGATGTTTGGGGGTCCCTCTGGGATACAGCAATGAACAACATTCTAAGGCACCCTTGTGTGGTCCCGTACATTTAAGGACACACGCATGGTGCAGTGGCGCAACTACGCTGCGTGTGTGCGTAATAAACGGGGAATGCCTCGGATCGGCAGAGCACCCACACATCAGCCTCAACAGGGAGACCATCAAATGGGAGAGCAGCAGCCGCTACCTTGGTGTGACCCTGGACGGCAAACTCAACTGGGAAAGCCACATTGAGAATACTCAGCAGAAGGCAACACGAAAGATGGCAGCGCTGTACCCACTCCTGAAGACCAAGTCCATGCCCCTCCAGACAAAGATCAACGTCTACAAGGCGATCATCAGACCAACCCTGACCTATGCCTCCCCAGCATGGATGACCTGCCAAGAGCGACACCGGAAGAGTCTTCAGATAGTCCAAATCAAGGCCCTGCGGATATCACAAGGATAGCAGACCTTCACAGAGACCTGGACATCGAGATGTTGGACGAACATCTAGCGAAGCTGAGTAAGAACTTCTGCCAAGGACTGGATCAGAACCGAACCCTCTGATCAGAAGACTCACTGCCACCATTGCAAACCCCTTCGACCGCTACCCGCGGCCCATCACTGCGAAGACCCTGTGAAACCAGCCCTACTGTGACAAGACCACACAGACCAAGAAGAATACGAACCCATGACTACATACTCAACCCGAGAAGATGGAGTAATGAGGCTCAAACCTCGGTATCCAAAATAACCGCTGATGGATATAAATCTATCAGCAAGAAGAACAAGCGCTCGCTCACTAGTGCGACCATGGAACCCAGACAGAGAACACTGTGTGTGGGGTGCTTAAATTACATTGCTGTCAAAAGAATGCAGCCGAGGTCTGATTGACAAGGGGCAGGCAGCTGGCGTGGAGCTTGAAAGCTAAATGACCACTATTCGCTTTGTCAGCAGGCTGCAAATATAGACAAAACCGGAGCAAAAAGACAATGAGGAGAGAAGAATGCTGCTGCATGGTTACTGAAAAGAACAGAAGACGCAACAGCCTGAAGGCGCCAGCAAAGCCAACCTGTAACGTGCGGGTTGTAAGGCGCACCTTACTAATGAGAAAAACCCCAAAAAGGGGACGGCCTGAAGGCGCTCTGTAAAGCACACATTGCTAATGTAAAGGAAACCAGAGTAAAAAGGAATGAGTTGAGAAGGACCATGCTGGATACTTAGAAGCCCAGGGAGGTGACGGCCTGAAGGTGCCAGCAAAGGCATCCTGTGACCTGTGCACTGTAAAGCACACATTGCTAATGTAGAGGAAACCACAGTAAACTGGAATGAGTTGAGAAGGACCCTGCTGGATACTAGGAAGCCTAGGGAGGTGACGGCCTGCAACGGCAGCATGTAACGTCCACACTGGAATACGTACATTTAATGTCCTAAATTGAAGGTTTATGTTGCTGTGTCATATAACAGCCAACATGGGGCAGCTGCTCAGGGCCCTCTATGCTTGAGGCCCATTTCAACTAACAAGGTTGAGAGGGAGAAGTTATGAGAGAAGAGCAGCTATGATCGCACCAAACTAGGTTTGTATCCAAGATGGTCACTTGTTTAAAAAAAAAAAAGGATTTTAAAGTTTATTTGGATATATTTCAAATGCAGTAATTCTTTATACTGATTTAGGTTAAAAGTATCCTTGGTTTCCTGGTCCTCTCCGCGTGTTTTGCCAGCAGGTAGAGTGCTGGCTCATCAGGAGGAAATGGATGGATAGTTTTAGATGCTAATAGGAATTCGACTTATTAGCAATTTCCAAGGAAGTCTCCAATAATTCAGGAATGTTTCTAGAGAGTGGGTGCCAAAAGAGAAAACAAGTGACTAAATTAAAGGAAATAAAAGTGTCAAGAAAGTGAAGTACAGTTTAGATTACAAGAAAAAACGATTGATGTAATCTTGTGGAGTTTAATGTATTTGCAACATGATAAGAATTGGTTTGAAAACGAATTGTCTTGTAAGAAATAATCAGACTTACGCGTGTGTGCGAGTTTGGGTGTTTTTGAAGATGGAGGACCGCATATATGGGCTCAACATCAATGGCTGGGGCCAGTCCTGCCTGTGGGTGTGGATATTCTGTCAGTAAGGTATAAGAAGGTAAGTGTGCCTTACCGACCTTTTGTAAGTTAAAAAAAGGCTAAACAGCAATCGCAGACAACAGATATATAGCTGCTTGAGGTGGCGATTAGGTCCAGTGAGCGGTCACATTTAATGTTCGCATTAAATGAACCCACAGTTCAGGTAGTACAAGAATCAAGCTTTTTATAGCACACGATACCCATATGAGTCTTAAAAATGTTTTTAAGGTTTTTGTTAACCTACTTGGCAGAGCAAAAAATGTAAGAATATAATAAGAAACGTGTATATGTGTTAGTGATCCAAAGGTATTGTACAAAATTACCTACTCCCAAAAGTTCGACCCCCAAAAGTTCGACCCCCAATTTTCCACAATATATATGTGGGGGGTAAAGTGAATAAAAAATGTATAGGGGTAAGGTGGTAAGGTGGGGGGGACGGTGGGGCGTCTCCCCCCACATAAATATTTGTGGAAAATTGAAAAAATAAACTTTTCGGTTCGGTAAAATCACGTAGATCCGATCCAAATGCCTCTCTCACCTTAACAAATGCAGAGTTTCTGCTGCAGGTGAAGCGTCAGAAACAGTGTGTCTTAAATGGGTGAAGTACTGTCCTCGACATGGCACCATGCTGCATTTGTTCACTGCGCTGATCACCCGGGTGATCAACAAACAAATAGGAGGCCAGTTTAGTAAATGCTAATAGTCAAGTATGCACTCATGTTTCTTTGCATAACATCCTGATGCACAAGTAGTCCTGATCCTAGAAGACCCATTCCTGGCACATCCAATTCCCTCCATCGGCCTATACTCTTCTGGGTGCCTTACACATTCATGAACATGCACCCCACATGCTTAAAGGCATGGTCTAGTAACATTTTTTATTGTCCCTACGGGTTGGCCATGTTTTTTTAAGCCTAAGTGGCTCGATTTTAGAACACGTTCCTATGGACCTTACCCGAGTTTTCGTCCATTAAACGCACGCGAAAACAAGCACCAGGGAGCCGCCATTTTCTGATAATCCTATCTTTTCCCCGATCGCCCTGGCTGACCTCCTTTTGCGGCACTAAATCAATTCCCCCGCCCCTGAGCCTGACATTATCAAAACATTCATATTCCCCCGCCTCTTCCCATGACGTTACTGTGCTGCGTAGGCAAACGCGCCCAGTCGTCTTCTGCGCGACTCCACACAGAACCCGGAAACCAACACAGATCAACTCAGAACAGCGCGCCACAATTCGGAATATGAAACTGTACTTTAAAATGAAACAGCAACACGGTACATTTGGTAAAGTACATTTATTTGACATTAAATGTTTAGAGAATATTCAGCAATTGCCATATGAACTCCGAAAGCCATTTATTTTCTTTTATCTGTATCCGCAATAACTGTTCCGTTTCATCTTGATTCACGCGCTGTTCCTTTATGGTACACAGGGTGTTCATTTTCATAAAAAGAATCACTTTGGAAGCACGGTGAACCGCAAGGCTGTTCCATCAACTAGGCACTAGTCCAGCGCAAAGGTTGATATGTTGCTTCTAGCCACTAGTACAGCGTAAGGGCATGTGGGCCCTTGGCGATCATCCCATAATATGGTGATCGTGCTCCAGTTGTTGACACGAAGCTGCAGGTGTCTGCTGAAGAATCCATCCGCCGGTGTCTCAAACAGATGGCAGTGGCAGAATGGGATCAAATACCTGTTATGAAAACAAAAAAATTATAATTAGTCTCGCTAGCCGAACTTCATTAATATTACTCATTTTATTTATTACAGCCGCATTTGCTTGCAAGGATAGTTCAATGGAGTATGTTCGTCTCTAAAATCAATGCGTAAAGTAACGAGATAAATCGAGGCCAACACACAATGATAAACGACATTTAGTCTACATGCGTGAGGAATGATTTGATATATGATATGGCATTTGTAACGCGCCTATACTCAAGTGTTTCTAGGCGTGACGAGGCAGGTGGGGAACAAGGCCAGACAGACAACGATCCTACTAAGCCAGGTGTCTTTCTGTTCGCGCATGGGGAAGGGCTGTACATGGTTAGTTGAATACAAATTAAATAATAGGGCCAGCTGGTGGCAAGTGCAAGGTAAATGCCGGGAGAAGGGGCTGAAGGATACAGAGACAGTCCCGTAGTGCAGGTAGGCAGTGCAGGGAAAAGTGGCTGGGCCAAGCACCGAGATCGGTGAGACCAGTGGACCTGCATGCCCTTGTGCCCACTACGAACACGTTTTACTTGCTTTTCCTAGCTCTTCATTCATTCATTTATTCATTCATCCACTCATTAAATCTTCATTACCGTATAAAAGCGTGTAAAGATTTACTTACATTATATTTGAAATTTCCATTGTGTCTCTTCGTAATGCAGTCTGTAAAACGGACCGTGCTCTTGACAACGATTTTTCGTATACTGAACTAAAATGAAACTCGGTCTAGTTTCTGAATTTTCTGCCTTATCGTCTCTTACGTTATTGCGCACTCCCTTCAAATGTAGTTCTTTCGGCATGGTCCTTTTCTCAAGGTCAAAAAACAATAGACCCTTATACTTCCAGTGCGACTTGTGGGCCTCATCTGGGCTCTGTCCTTCACATTCTTTATTTGCAACATCACGTAGTATAGGCATCTGTGAGAACTTGAAGTTTAGAATCCGTATATGTAGTGCGCCTCAATGTGCAAATGCAAACTGGCTTCTCTCCCAAATGCCACGGCCCGCTTGGCTGGCGCGTTCTAAGTGCCCCAATTTTGTCCTTTGTCTGCGAGCTTTGCAGCCCAAATTGAGACATTTAATTTTTGGCAGAAGGTCAGGGAAAGTATAAAGTACCACAGGAGTTGAGTTAAAAGTGAGATTTATTGTTTGTTTGTTTGTTTTATTATTTACAATACGCAAGCCTCCCCTCCGTTAACAGTGCGCAGCATTTACATTTACATGAGATGAGACATGAGAAAAAGATATACATACACATATGTGAGGTGAATAGAGAGAATTCAAAGATGACACCCAGCTTGTTGGCCACCCATGATGGTGAAGGTAGGGGTTAGGTTTACAGGTACACTGTACAATAACATTTATTTACAAAAAGACAATCGTATTGCAATTATTTAAACCGGGATTTGTACTTCACAATCAGCTGTGCTTCGGGTGGGCATGGCACAGTCGCAATGTTCGGTGGCAATGGATCACTGCTCTGCACAGAAACGTCCAAAATTCCATATCTGTGCTTCTCTAACACAGCAACAATAAGGCCTTTCACAAAGTCGAACTGCATTTCATCATACACTGGCTTGATCACCCTTTGCTTACTTCGTTTTGAAAACATCTTAGTGTAGCGAGGCATCCTTACTTTACCCCTAGTCCTAGATTGTTCACGTCTGACATTGCTGTTATGGGCCAAGACCGCTAGTAGAGTGCGATGTTTCATGCCCCGAAAGCTAAAATGCAAGCGCTTTGGCCTGTACTTTAGGCACATATTGTGGAACACCTCCAAATCCCCTGTGTGACAGAATTCTGTCAGTCCTCTCAAATTACTTGATAGAGTTTTGTCGAAAACAATCTTCTCAATGGCTTTGTGTGTCGGTGAAGATGGAATCAACCACTTCTTCTTCCGCGCCTCCTCTGGGGACAAAGGCCAATGTTCACATTGGTGGAAATGTTCATTTGCTGTCCAGCGGTGAACGTTGGTACAGTGGTGCATCAGTGACCGCCATTTTTCAAGTAGTATTTCCACTGACCCCTCACAAGTTTTTGAGCTCCACCAAAGATGGTTGGTGATAGAATGTGACCACTGCAAAAAACTTTCAAAACCTTTTTTTTTCCCTGCAGCCAAGATTTTCTTATTGATTTATTTAGCAAGATGCCATCCGTCAAATTTATGTTTAATATGTGGGAACTGCTCTCTCATTGTCTTGGCAATTGAAACGTGTCTATCCGTGGCTATGAGGTCGATGTGCATTCCCCTTGATTGTAGATATTCCACTGATTTTATAAATCCTAGTTTCTCCATGGCCACTGACGATGTACATTGTGTTACCTGCACGACCACCAAACTCACAATTTTCTTACTATCCATGTCCTGAAAGTGGTAGGTGCAGTACTTGGCAGAAAATCCAGGGCTGTCGCACTGTCCATCGCCGGCTAGCCTGAATCGTTTGCCTTCGAATGTACTTGCTAGAGACAATTGTTCAATTTGCCAAACCTCACTAATGGCCGGAAACAGATAATCACGTTGGTATATGTAGTACAGCGCTTTAGAAATGAAATGGAGTCCCACAAACTGAAAGAAAGCCTCTAACTTTCTAAAACTGGAGCCACTAAAAAGTGATGCAGCTGCACACAGTAGATTGCCTGCTGGCAGTTTCCCCAGCATCGGTTGTGCAGACCATGAGAACCTATGATTTAATCTACAGGCGGCATTTATTTTGACGTTACTGCCTTTTATTTGACAAGTCAAATTAATCAATGGCTTCCCACATACTTTCCCTCTAATGGAATGCACACATTTCAGCATACTTATAATTTCCATCAAACAACTGTCGAATACAATGTATTTGCTCTCTTTCATTAGACTGTCATCCTGCGTCAACGTTGTTTCGGCCTGTGACGTTGTGGAGATTTCAACACATTGGAAAGTAATATCGCTGATATCAAGTTCTGATGCGTGTATGGATGCTGCGGCTGGTTCATTCTCTGTCATTTCGACATCTATTACTTCAACATTGATGAGAGAACACAACAATGTCGACAGGTTTTTTGGTGGCAAATTTTGGCGGGTGTAGATTGTGTAAATTGATCTGCAATTACTTCAGAGCTATCTTCAATACATTCAATAACATCTTCTTGTGGTGGTGCAGTCACACTGTAGCTATGGTCCAATGCAACTTTGCTGTAGTCTCCAAACACAGTTAATTCATGTTCTGGCCATTGGACATGAGCATCTCGAGCCTGAACACGCCTCGCCTCAATTAATAGTTCCTCCATAGTGTACGCGGTCTGGCAAGCCACATCTCTCATTCGCTTCACTGTCTGTGTGTGTATAGTTCTGACACCCACGGGTAACTGGAGGAGAGATTGGAAAAGGGATGTTCAGTTTAAACACAAGATTGAGTGTAGTAGATTTGACTGGAAAAAAAACATAAAATAGTCCCCAGCACAAACATTATTTGTAAAGTTATGAACTGTTTGTAACTAACCTTTTTTTGTTTTTTTTTCTTTGCAACTTTTTTGACTCGACCTTCAACATCTGCACGCTGTAGCTCTGATTCGTTTCCGCATGTCCTCCCTTCCTCTTGCGCTGCAACGACTATATTTTCTGTATCCGCATAGACAGCACGGAATGAGGCTCCATCGTCTCCCTGAAACTTAGTACTTTCATTACTATGTATCAAAATATTGTTAGCATAAAACACACGTGAGGACGAACACACAGGTACATCTCAATAGCCAAACACGATTTAAACATTGTGTGCAACAATCAAACGACAAGTATTCGACCAGTGATGATCTATTTCGATGGAACTGTCAGTATCTATACCTCTGGTTCTGCATGGACTGTCATGAATGGTTGTATTGGAGAGGAGGCATCCGCATCTCGCTGAAACACAGTACTTGCATTAGTATGCTTTTCAATATTGGAAACACAACACACACTTGGGGTCGACGGCACAGGTACATATAAAGAGATAACCACAAATGATGCATTGTCCAAAAGAATCAAGGAAAATCCAAATATGATCACATTTCATCGACTTATTTCAACGATTCCTTTATATCTGCATCATCTAAATGAGATGTTGTGATTGTGGTGGAAGATCTGTCGTCTCCCTGAAACACAGTACTTGGATTAGTATGGTTTTCAATATTGGAAACATAACACACACTTGGGGTCGAACGCACAGGTACATATAAAGAGATAACCGCAAATGATGCATTGTCCAAAAGAATCAAGGAAAATCTAAATATGATCACATTTCATCGACTTATTTCTCCGATTTATTTACATCTGCATCATCTAAATTGGATGTTGTGATTGTAGTGGAAGCTTCGTCGTCTCCCTGAAACACAGCACTTGCGTTAATAGTGAAGAAAGTATAGCAAATGGAATCACGTTATATGATCACGCATGATGGAGCTGTCATTATCCATACCTCATGCTGCTGAAGAATATCTATGGATGTTGCAAATGTAGTGCGCACTTCCGAAAGCTGTTGTGCCGATTCGTATACGCATGGTCCCGCTTCCACTTCCCCTGGATTTACTTGAATGTCAGGCTCTGCATCAAGTGCAGGGGTTGACGCTCCATCAACTGCCTGAAACATAGTACTTGCATTAGTGAGGATTACAATAGTGAAAACATAACACACACCTGGGGTCGACAGCACAGGTACATATCAACGGCTAACCACGAATGAACCATTGTGCAGAACAATCAAACAACAAGAATTCCAGCTCTGATGATGACGCTCGATGGAGCTGTCAGTATCCATACCTCCTGCTGTTGAAGAACATCTAGAAATGTTGGAGATGTGGCGGACACTTCAGCATCTCCCTGAAAGACAGTAGTTGCATTAGTATCGATAACACTAATTATGACAGAAACCAAACACCAGTGGACGATAACTAAGGTGTATATCAATTGGAAAGCACTAACCAAACATTCGGTAAAATGATTACACGATAAAATAAAAATATGACTTGACATGCATAAAACAAGTCTGTAGCGGATTAGCCTAGTAAGATTACCTGATACACGCTAGACGTGGTTGATAACTGCGACCACGTCAAGGATGTAGAATGTTCTTGCTTCAGATTCAAGGGATAGTCAAGAAGTTGTAAAGGTAAATTAATGATTGATAATGAAATGCCAATATTAAAAATAGCCATGTAAGGCGACAGAATACTTGTAAAATGCTCAATACAGCACAGTTCCCTGTTCCCATATATATGCATTGCGTTTGTGGGTTATGAATTCGAAAAAGAATATATTGGTAAATGTCATTATTCAAAAAACTATACACTCATATCAATATCGAAATTATTACAAGGGATAGAACACCTACAATATCAATTAATCCGTTCGGATACCTACACACTACCGCAAGGCCTAAAGCTAAATCCGGACACTTGACTCACCGGTGGCGGAATGTGGACGAATAGAGTGGGAATAGCGTTTTCGAGCAATTTCCGTGTCGTTCGCCGTTTATTCTTCTTTGTTACCCAAGATGTTGTGTACATGTCCGAGGAAAAGTGCCGGCTGCAGATGCGGTATCGATCACCCCTCTTGTCCTGTAAGACTTGTTTTACTCTACTTTCCAGCTCATCCAGTGGATATCCGCAATGTCTGACCCATTCTCTTATTCGATCAACAGTTTTCGGGAATATATGCATTGTAGTGCCTTCAGATTTAGCATGGGTCTTCGAAGGGCAACCGCTAATCGAACAGGCAGGCATTGTTGATAAATCTGAAAAGTAAATATCGACATTATTATACAATCTTCAAGAATAAAGATTTGATACAAAAGTAAATGAATCATACAATGATCAATGCAAGGTTTGTTTTGGTCGCAGGAACTATACCAGTTCATTATGTGCGGCTTAGTATTTGAATAAGTTGCAGAAATGTATAAATGATGTGACTAAAAACTGAACATGTGACTCATCCCTTGGATGTTCTGTATTGCACGAGAAGGAAACATGCTTACATTATAGACTGGACCCCCGAAGGGTGCAATTCGATGACAATAGACACAGATGAAAATAAATAGATCTATTGATAGCATAGCAATCGAAACTCAAGTCAATAGCAATGAGACCAATGAACCTAGCACTATTGTGTACTCAACTCGCAAATAGATAGAAATTTTAAAATCTGCGAAATATGACTAGGATACATGGCCTTACCTTGACCAACAAACAGTTGTATTCAGCAAGCAGAGCAGTATGTTACAGGAGAATAGGTGGGTGGCCACAGGTAGCACACTGATGGGTTTGCTCTAAGCGGTCACAGAAGTTCACGGATAGCACGACGACGAGCAGATTAGCGTAGATCTCAGTGGTTGCCAGGTAACACGTTCAGGAGTTGACTTGCAAAGCACAAAGATGTTCTCATGAGACATATCAAGTGGTTTATAAAGTATTAGAAACAGGGGCGTGTTTGTGAATGAATGACGTATGTATGTCATGGTTTTAGGGGGGAAGCCTGGCTGGAGACACGGGGTCTGAGGAGGCCATGTGACCGATGGCCCCTTGGCATGGGATACCTTTTGAAGTGTACATGCAGTTTGGCACCTTGGCCTTTCGCGCCCCTGACAGCGCGCATCCCCGGGTGCGAACCGCCTTTGATAGAGGGGGTGGGATGGATGGGCCTGGGGCGTGCAGATAAGGCACAGGAAGACTGCTGAATGGAGACACACTTATGTGGATTGCAGGGGGGCGGCCTGCTTCAAGGGGAGGCCTGGCTGGAGACACGGGGTCTGAGGAGGCCATGTGACCGATGGCCCCTTGGAGTGGGACACCTTTTGAAGTGTACATGTAGTTTGGCACCTTGGCCTTTCGCGCCCGTGACAGCCCCCCATGCCAGCGCTCATCCACCGGCGCGAACCGCCTTTGATACAGGGGGGTGGGATGGATGGGCCTGGGGCATGCAGATAAGGCACAGGAAGACTGCTGAATGGAGACACACTTATGTGGATTGCAGGGGGGCGGCCTGCTTCAAGGGGAGGCCTGGCTGGAGACACGGGGTCTGAGGAGGCCATGTGACCGATGGCCCTTGGCGTGGGACACCTTTTGAAGTGTACATGTAGTTTCGCACCTTGGCCTTTCGCGCCTCTGACAGCCCCCCATGCCAGCGCTCATCCACCGGCGCGAACCGCCTTTGATAGAGGGGGGTGGGATGGATGGGCCTGGGGCGTGCAGATAAGGCACAGGAAGACTGCTGAATGGAGACACAATTATGTGGATTGCAGGGGGGCAGCCTGCTTCAAGGGGAGGCCTGGCTGGATACACGGGATCTGAGGAGGCCATGTGACCGATGGCCCCTTGGCGTGGGACACCTTTTGAAGTGTACATGTAGTTTGGCACCTTGGCCTTTCGCGCCCCTGACAGCCCCCCATGCCAGCGCTCATCCACCGGCGCGAACCGCCTTTGATACAGGGGGGTGGGATGGATGGGCCTGGGCGTGCAGATAAAGCACAGGAAGACTGCTGAATGGAGAGAGACTTATGTGGATTGCAGGGGGGCGGCCTGCTTCAAGGGGAGGCCTGGCTGGAGACACGGGGTCTGAGGAGGCCATGTGACAGATGGCCCCTTGGCGTGGGACACCTTTTGAAGTGTACATGTAGTTTGGCACCTTGGCCTTTCGCACCCCTGACAGCCCCCCATGCCAGCGCTCATCCACTGGCGCGAACCGCCTTTATATCAATATATAGTATATCGCCTTTATATCAATGATAGTATATCGTTGCTTATCAATAACACATGCCACATACCGGAGATTCTTGTGAGCACAGACCCACACTTCAACCGGTGTATTATAGTGGTCAAGACCCTAAGGCCTGTATAATCCAATGGTAATTGTTAGTATAGATATATGTGTGACTTTTATAGAGACATAACCTACTGAAAGACTTTGAACAAGTGTTATTTAGTGCATGCATTATCGAGAATATGTTATGTTAGCTTAGATAGATAATGACCACTCTGCTTCACAGCGACCAGACCTTCACCCATTCAGAGCACAGATGTCTGACGTCCGTCCTTGAATGGAGACACACTTGATTCATTTAAAAAATCGAAACAAACGTTGCTAAAATATATGTGGTGTTTTATTTTGTATCTTATTTTCATGACACAATAATACAAGACTTTAAAGATTATACAGGTCAGGTTGCAGCACAGCGAGAGAAAATCCCCTGTACTGACCGCTGTCACTCTGGAACGTGTCTCTAATGGCACAAACGGCACAGGTGGGTATCACTCTTCGAACGCGGTGTCCAAGCCTCCCGTGGAGTCACCATGTAAAGGAACGATAGGCCACCAGCCTGTACCACCTGTGAAAAGGAATGAAACAAACTGTTTTTAAATGACCAAGATATGTTTAATAAACGTTTGTTGTCAATGACAATTCTTGTAACTAATGGCATTCTGCCCGGACAAATGCTATCTAGACAATGCACACTATTGAACGACTTACATGCGTTACAATGATATGTAGATGTAATTTTGGATATAGTAGAAGAACATGAAATAGGAGTGGCATGACAAGCAGAGTATACTTACTCGTTACTCGGATTACGAGGACGAACAGTTGCACGAAGTTCGTGCATAAGCACCATCATTATTCTCAACACGGCCCGTGTGAGGCAGGCTGTCCTGAAGTCTGGCAGCTCAGTGATGCATTGCGGTCGTGGCTCGCCTTCCGAAATGTAGGCCAGGCTTCCCGAGCTTTCTCGGCAGCAGCAGTTCTCATCCTCAGTTGGCATTAGCTCGCACCGATTGCATGTGCACCAGGTGGAGACGCCGTCCATTCGACTAGGCCCAGGCTCTTCATCTGTTGATTCGTCCTGCCAACTGCCATCCGAATCCCCATCGTTTTCACGTGCTTCCCTTTCCAGTAGTTCCTCCTCGGTATACTCGGGCTCGTACATTTAGGGCATTATTGTAGCCATTGTGTGTTAAACAAACTAAAATCATTTATAGCGGTGGTACTGGTATCTGTTCACACGGGCTACAAGCGGCGAAGGTAGCTGACCAGAGCACTGAAACGAGTCACAGAATACTCAAAGTAACACAGAGAGAGGAATGGAATCGGAAATCTGCTGCTGTGTGTTGTGAAACGGTCTGTATATACTTATTGAGGAAAGAGGCGTCCTGCCATTTCCATGGCGACACGTCATTAGCTGAAGTGCAGCAAATGTTGACACGAGACGTGCTTTGGTGTTGGGAAATGGGCGGTACGAGTCTGCTGATCACAGGCTCAGGGGCGGGGGAATTGATTTAGTGCCGCAAAAGCAGGTCAGCCAGGGCGATGGGGGAAAAGATAGGATTATCAGAAAATGGCGGCTCCCTGGTGCTTGTTTTCGCGTGCGTTTAATGGACGAAAACTCAGGTAAGGTCCATAGGAAAGTTTTCTAAAATTGAGCCACTTAGGCTTAAAAAAACATGGCCGAACCGTAGGGACAATAAAAAATTTTACTAGACCATGCCTTTAATTGTTTAACATATTGGCACACCTGACAGCTTTCCAGCACTTTCAGTGCTTAATATGTGGGGTGTTTGAGCCATGGCACTTATTTTTGAGCCACTGCACTTATTGTCTCAGACTCACTTTAATTATGAAGTGGTGATAGTGAGTGCATCCATCAACCACAATGAGCAGGTGTGAACTGTAGAGTCACCCTAAATATGTTGACACTGTGGGGAGCACCTATGGGTGGTGGCAGCAGTGGCGGGAAACTGCCCACCCACAATTTCACAGGAGTGCTAGAACATATTTGGGCCCTTGTCAGGTTGGTTAAGGAGGGTCCCTTTTATTGTGAGGGATTCATGTTGCACACACCATACTGATGGCAGGAGGGGGATGGCAGCAAAAATAGGGCAATGTTGCAATGTTGCAAATCCAAATGTGTCAAATGGAGTCAATTGTGGATGGGATCAATCATTTACAGTGTATGCATATTAGATCTTCACCACGTAGAAAGATGCAATAATGAAGCTGTGAATGCCCCACGAACATAAATCCATACAATGGGGTGTTTTTTTTTTTTACACAATTCGTTTTTACACAGCAATTCTAAAAATTGCAGGAACAATCTTGACGGGTAAGAGAAGTGGTTACTTAGTAATAAGGTTGTACGAACAGGGTAAGGTTCACAATACGTGCAATGGAAAAGGTTATCTGGCCCTTTGTATTAAAATCTTTAGAGGGGATTAGTCATTTGTTTAGTGGTAGTAAACAAGGCCCGAAACCAGGGCCTGACCATTAAGTATTTTTCCAGGTCATGAGAAGTGATATGTGGTCGCATAGATTAGATTAAGGAGCCAGAAAGTCTGGGGAATGGAGATGGCTATCTATAGTAAGGCGCTTCAGATTGCGCGCCTGTACTCTGCAAGCCACCGCCAGCACACAGCCCATCCCCACGAGCACCCGTAATGCCCGGCTATGTTCACGTACCATGCAACCCTCTCTGTCTGCTAACAAGGCCAGACTCCTCCGCCCAACTTCAAAGCCCTCAGCCACTACAAGTACTGCCAACATAGCGGCCAATTAAGTATTTAACCCCTCATACAATTGTACTGCCTCCATAATAAATGTGATTCCACACGTGTCCACCACCACTAAAAATGAGCCCCCGGTGTAAAATCTATGATGTGCAATTCTTCTACCACCATTTTGAATGTGACTCCCTGACCCTCAACAACCTCTACAACACCATCCAAGCCTGGATGGCAGACAACGGACTATGCCTCAACTCCGACAAGACTGAACTCCTCCTAGTAGGTTCCCCGACACGCTAAAAAATCTAGATTACCAATTCAGTCACTTCACCATTGACACCATTAAAAACGTTTGGAGTCTACCTGGATTCCAGACTATCCATGGATAGAGAAGTCAACGCAATAGCCTCCACAGCTGCATATCATGCCAAACTAACCAACGCAGTCAGACCCTTTCTCTCCAGAGAGAACTGCACCAACATAGCCAGAGCCATCACTGGCTCTAGGCTAGACTATTGCAATATACTCTTTCTAGGAACCTTCAATAAAAACCTAGAGAGACAAGTCATACAGAACAATGTTCTCCGGGCAGCCCAAGGTATTGCTAAAAGAGAACACATTTCTGAGGACAGAAAATTAGCCCACTGGCTCCCAATAAAGGAAAGGATTGTCTTCAAAGCTCTGACACTGACCCACAAGTGCATTCACCTCACTGCTCCTGCCTACCTCTCATAAAGGATCCACCCCGTGTCCACTACCAGGCCAACCAGATCACCATATACCAACATGCTCTCTGTGCCACTAGTAAAAAGAGCCAGAGCAGGCGGATCCAGCTTCCCTTATCTCGCACCCACTCACTGGAATGCCCTACCTCCCACTATCCGAGGTGAGGCCTCCCTCACCACCTTCCGCAAAGCTATGAAAACCACCCTCTTAACATAAGGCCCTTCACATCAGCATGAATACTTATCATATGACCCTTTGCATAAATTGTAATATAATGACCAAGTGCAATATCTGTAACAACGGTATGATGTTTTGTAGTAGTCATAATGTGTCAACGACCGCTACCATGCCTGTACCTGTGTAACTAAGTTCTTGCAATTAACAGCGCCTCAATGCCCATGGGCTGCTTGCGCGCTATATAAATATAAATAAATAGTTCAAGGAAAATCATGTTTAAGCAGACCTTCCTTTGTTTGCTAAAATAGGTCAGCGAGACCATGTGCAATCATACGTAAAGCTAAAGGTCTTAGGGCAGTTATTGCCAGTTATTGCTAGCAATGCTAGCAATGAATTATGTTTTCAATACTAATTTTTAAACCATGTACCAACGTCAGGACCTACTATAATGAATCCCAAGAAGTGTGTTTTGAATATGATCTAAAGATAATGAAGATAGGTCTGACCAATGAAAATGATAGAATTGGGGAAAGATGGGATTTCTTTGAAGAGGTTTTGTCCAATAATATTTGGAGGGTTGAAGCTAATAAAAGTATCTGGGAGTGTTTTAAATTGTTGCAAAAAGTATATAAACTGCCAACTGATGTTGTATTGTTGAGACGTGGGTTAGTTTGGTCATGAAACACCATCACACCGCTGCCCAGAGATTTTGTACAATAAACTTGCTTTATGTACAACCGTGTACTTGCTTCTTAAGTGGTGTGCCTGTTTTGGGTTAAGGCGATTAAAGATCCAGCCCCATATCCTGGCACTTCTTTTTTTTTTCAAATTAAACACTGAGCACGTTGCACCGAGCACAGCCTATAGTCCACATTCCTACAAGGCATCTTTTCCCATTGCAAGTCAGGCATTTGTTCCCCACACATGCACTGCCACCGATATACATATACATGCTCATCATTCACATCCCAGCCTCTTCATGGTCCCCAGGCTGTCCTCATCCATACTACAAGCAGGCGCATCAATTACCACAGCCAACCAGGGTAGGATATTGGACCAAAGAAGACAGAATGGAGGCTGTGGAGCTCCTGGCCAAGTTTGTCTTCGTGGTGGGCAGCCCGAGCTCTGCTCCATCTCAGGCCCCGGGCTAGCCCAGGAAACACCCAGACCTGGTCCTAGCTGAACAAGACCTGGTCTCCCCAGCAAATATACAGCAATTTGGAAGACTTGGCACATGAGACTGAATGCAAAAACAGCCAAAGCCTCACATCATGTTTAAACGCTTTCCAAATTGGTATTCATGGCTTTCATTTTACAGACATCTTATGTTAGGGTATTGTGACCAATGAAAGGACCAGCGCCCAACTGCCATTGCTCGCTCAAAAGGGTTTCTTGCTGAACCACTGTCACAGGCATGATTCAAATAAAAAATTGTAAGCATTGTTATGTTCCCAAAATGCTCTTTGCTTTTAAGCAAATCGCCCGGCTTGGGTTCCATGAAGAAATACTGTATTGCGTGACCTGGCCTGGGGGCACGCCCCTTGCTCACACCCCCCTCTTACACCTCCACACCCACTTCTCTCTTCCTTCTTCACCACCTGCAGGAGGAGGGGGATCCCACAGTAAATGTGTTCCATTTCTAGCAGTAGCCTACCTAATACACATTTCTGTTTGGCGCTTGCTTTGCTGAATGGCTTTTTTAGGTGTGGCTATTAAGTGGTGCAAAGCTGAAACTATTGGATTGTGGTGGAGATAAGAGGCAGCTAGGATGTGAGGAGGGACACAGTTTGAAGGTGTTGTTTTTTTTTAAAACATCCATTCACTGCCCTGCATTGTGTTAATCCCTATGACCATTCCCACCCAATACACCCCTCCCCCCTGTGTGTTCTTTAAGCTAGCTCTAGCACACAGTAACAAACTTGGCGTTGTCCAAGGCCTGCCAGTTTAATTTGTAAGAATTCCTCAGAGGGTCAATCGCTTAATTGTTGCTGCATATTATCATCAGTAGTTAATACAAATGCCTTAACTACGTGCGCCTTCAGCAACTTCATTTATAAACACCATGTGTCTCCTTGCAATTGATCCTGGCACTGAAGTCCTATTAGAAATAAGGATTAGCAAAGCCAACACTTTTGGCTTGTGTATAGGTATTAGGGAGGCACCTACTGGGCACTGACATCATATTCCTGGGTATTCTCACAATTGTTCATCTATTGCCATTAAATGCAGTAAAATTATGGTAGTGCCTGGCAAATGCCTATCCCTGTTTGTTGTTCTCTGTACTGGCCGTTGATGTTTAGGGAAGGCAAGGTTTGGGTCTGTATTTGTCAGACTAATGGTTTCATTTCTGAGAGAGTGGCCGGGAGTTACAGAGTCTTTTACCCATAGCCTTGTAGGTGCAGTCAGTTTAATAGATCACTGTTCAGGGATCAGTCGATTTACTGAGTGACATATTATTCTACGGTAGAAGAGTGCACGGGAGAGGCACACTTAACACTGCAAGATCGTTAGCTTATGTTCACGTCTGCACTAGGCATGGCGGCCAGGTTTCGTGTGTTTATTTTATGCCTGCTTCTTAGCGGTACTCCCGGGCAGGTTGAAGATGGTGCGTGGAGATGTGAGCGCATGTTGACAGATTCGAACATGCAGCAAGACTCCAGCAAGGTTTCACAGGCTGTCGAACCTTTTCAGTCGTTGTGTATTTCTGTATCTCTGTAACTTTTTGTTTACGTTCTTGCGTCACTTGTCCACGTTTTTCTGGAGGGTTTTGGCTGCATCATTCTGATGACTTCCTTGGTATAGTGTATTTTTCTGGCATCTGGCTAGCGTTTCTTGACTCCAAGGGGCTCCATTCACTAATACGCCTGGGGTAGCATAACACGTGTATGATGAGACCACAGGAAGTGACTTCACACAACCTTCAATAGTAATAACAGATGTTTAATGAAGACTTCATGCCAACTTCCTCCTAATTCTTCGCACTGCAATAATAACTGTTGCTAATATCCAATGTAATGGTACTTAATTCATCAACCTCAGTAGGACGAAAGGCTGAGCCAGCCCTTGAACCTCCAAAGTGCAGGTTTAGCCCCTGTCAAAGACATTCACTTAACCTGTTAGTTATATACTTTGTACTTTGGCCCCAATGACCATATAGAAAGTGGCAAGTTATGCCATGCAACTTTTGACTCTGAGGGATGATTTCTGTGATGTAAAAAATAAACAATAAGCGCAGAGATAATAAAATCAATTGCTACCAGGGTCGGACTGGGCCATAAAATTGTCTCAGGCACCAATGAAAAAGTGGCCCATAGTTGCAAAAGGCAATTCATTCTTTTTGTGACACTGTTTGAATAGTAACCAAGGGGGGAGCTTTTTGATATGGTGTGGTGCAAATTGTGCATTTTCACGAAAATGTATTCAGCAACACTGGTTAAAACTACTAGCTGCAGAGTGAATGAACTCGACACATTGGCCCACATTGGCCCAAAAAGTGGCCCACTTTGATCCAAAAAAACAGAGTTTTGTGTTTTTGGTTCGGCCCTGGGCCTATTGCCCTATAGATCAGTCTGAACCCGATTTCTACAGAGAAAATAGTATTTTAGTTGGCAACCTCATTACCTATGGTGCTGCTTTGAAGTGTCATGCATGCAGTCATGCTATGCCAGCGGCACAGCCAGCAGACCCATTACAGACCTGGGCCACTGCCTTCATATGCCAGCACAGCCTCAAATGAGAAGCTGCTTCTATCTTAGGACAGGAGAAGCCAGAATACACACAACCTCAGGCAAGCAGATGCTGCCACAACAGCCCCAGTGCGGGTTCTTATAACCCAGGGGTGTTCCCCCCAGAAAACGAACACAGACACACTGAGACACAAAATAACGAATGTTTAAGGCCGAATTTGGGCAAGATTTCTGCACCTTTTTTTAAACATAATAGATGGGGGTTGAGTAAGGGTATACAAAAAAAAGGTGTGGGGAGGAGGATGTCTGCTTCGCATTTCAGAAAACATAATAATATGAAATCGTTGTTTTCAGCCTTGGTGTTTTATATGAGCTATTTTAACGTAGAACCATACCCAGGTGCTGCCATTTTATGGAGGTTCGGCTATTGCATAAAAGGCACAATCAGCATTTGCAACACACAGTCTCACGTGTCCAGAGGTGTCCCCATGGGCTCAGTGGAGTCTCCAACGACGCAGGGCCTAATTCACAAAAGCGTTTTATAATGGCAAACCCCCATTGGAAAACGCGCTGTAAATTAGGCCCTAAGTATTTCCACCCTGTGCCAAATACATCTCCTGGCTCTGGAAATGCATCCCATGTTCAGCTACTCTTATCATGCTGCCGCGAATGTTTGCTTAGCCCCAGCACCTCGTGCCTTAATGGGCCACTGATCCCCAATTTCATAACGAGTTGGGAAGACAGCAACAGGCCACTGGCCCAGGCTCCCTCATCTGTGGAAAGGGACCGTGAGCTCCTCTTCCCTGTACCTTGGCTAATGTGGAGAGGCCAGGAGTGCCAAGTGTGGGCACCAGCATATGATGGCGTGAGATCCGGTGGGTGGCGTGCACAGGGAGGCCGTGGCTGCTGAACGTTCCACGCCCTCACTGACACCATGTTCCACAACCTCCTCCTGGAGATCAGTAATGATGGGAAGCCTCGTGCTGCTCCCCAGGCTCATAGGCCCTACGGTGGCCAATTAGAGCCTGATGTAGGGCTAGGTGAGCGACAGAGGGTTGGGACATTAAGCACGACCCTAGAGGGCCCTCGTGGTTTCTGTACATCGCATTTCCACTGAGATCATGGGCACAGGAATCACAAGGCAGTGCCAGGGGTACACAGGGTGATGCCAGCGTGGTAGCAGGTTGCACAGCAAACAGAAAATTGACCTCCGTGTGAGAGTAGGCTTAATTAATAAGACCTCTGGCAAAGAAAGGCAATCTTGTGTGGTGACCTCTCAAGATGGCATGGGCTAAATGTGTTCTGTACTAGAGGACCTTCATCGAAGAGTAAGCTACTAAACTATCTGCAAACTTCTTATGAGGTGGGATTCAGAAGGCTGACTATACCGACGACCACCGCTATAGCAACTAGTCAACTGTCAAAAACAAGGCTATCGCAAAACCATTTAATGGATACAATTTTATTTATTTGAATTTTTAAAGCACTCACACAGCCCGGGGCATTGAGGCGCTGTTACAGGAATATGTCTTAGTTGCGTATTTATAACACGCTTAATAACCAGAGGTTTCTAAGCGTGGACACGGGTATCGAACCTGTGTTGCTTCATGTCGTCTTGTTTCCAAGGCGAGCACGTTGCTGCTCGAGCTATCCTCCCATGACAATAACATAGCTATGCACTGAACGCTGTAATGGCAAAAGCTTCTCCATTGTTCAGGCATCACAAGAGGTGAACAGCCCTGCCTTCCTTACCAGCAATGCAACACTGTTCGTTTTGCATATGGTGCCCATGGGGGGGTGGGTGGCTGGAACATGAGTGGAATCTGTGAGTGACTCCCTGGTTTTCGCCAGGCATCAGATCACCTCCCCCTGGTGTCGCTTTTATTTCCCCTTCATTGACACCTCGCTGGCCTCAGAAGAATTGTTTCCCACAACCCCAACCCTCATTACTTGTTTGTCATCTCATATTCAACATTGGCTGGGCCATCATGGAAATAGGAAAGGGACTATTTCCATAGCAGTGGCCATCTTTTTTTTTCTTCAGTTGGAGATTGGACATTTAACGCAGAGCCCCACTCCCGTTAGAGAAAAAAACATTGACACTATTTACACCCTTGAGGGAACCTCGGGGTGCTAATAGTGAGAACTACTGCTTGGGTGGGGGGTGGTGGTAACCGCCCAGATCCCTCATGAGGCCCTCGTTGTGTTTAGGCAGCCAGGCTCAGCCTGGCAGGCCGTTCCTGGCACTGCCCACACCTCACAGCAGTAGTTATCGCTATATTGTTTCTCTTAATCAAAAATTAAGCAGATTTGATTTACACAAAACATTTTTACTTACCCTTTGCACTGTTTCAAGTAAAAATCTGTGCTGGGAGCTCGTCTAAAGGCTGCTACTTTTATCCAGAGTGTAGGATGTGTTTTATTTAACGAGGTCCTCCGTTCAGAAAACAATAAAGCTGGCAGACGTGGGGGTGTCGGTGGCATGAAAATGCCCTTTTGTTTAACACAACAGTCTGCTTCTGCAGATACTAAAAAAAATGAAATAATAGGAAGAATCACAAAAAGCTATCAAACCAAAAATGTGCTGACTATAATATACGGATAAATTATATTTATTTTGTATGGTGTATACGTTTTCCAACTTCTCCACAGTCATGCAGCGGCCAAAAGGGGGAATGCCATTTTCTGTGCCCGCCCTTCCATTCCCTAGACGATTGCCAATGGCCAATGGAAGCCAGAATGAAGACAGAGGACAGCGCCACGCAGAGCCTTGTGCTTATTTTTAATCGATGTAAGACAGGATTAGAATTTATTTTGAAGTGTTCATGGTTCACTCCCTTTTTAATCAAGAACCTTAAGCGAAGCGCTAAATAGTGAAATGTCATTATAAGCAGATGGCGCGAGCTCGAACGTGCTTCAAAAGAACCCTGACACGCACACACACACACGCGCAGAATGTCAAGCTCACAGCAGGCCACAAATCTAAAGCATATTCAACGACTCAAGCAATTTAGAGACAAAGATTCATGGAAATGTGTGCAGAAATCCTGAAAGGGCTGTGTGGCGAAAAGGACACTGTGCAAGCCTGCGCACAGAATAAAAAATGCGTGCCCCACATATTCATGGAATTCACTGCGCAAAGTAACCGTATTCGCATGTCGTGCCCGGAACACCCCCGACACACACCCACGCAAATCAAAAACAGCCAGAATAGCTACCTTTGAGTGCTCCCCAGGGCATGATAACATGCACCCTTCAAACAGTGCATGGGGTCCCCCGCAAGCAGGCCTGCATATTGGGGACCCTGCGCAGTGTCCCCCGTAACTGTTGCCAACACCCCGACAACATGTGTATGAAAAATCATAACTCAGGAAATCTGCATGCAAACCCCGTAACCATTCCTGCACCCTGCCAAACTGCATGCACGCACCCCATAATCCGACTTGTTCCATTGTATTGTATTGTATATTATT
Organism: Ambystoma mexicanum; assembly: GCF_040938575.1. Taxonomy (NCBI): domain Eukaryota; kingdom Metazoa; phylum Chordata; class Amphibia; order Caudata; family Ambystomatidae; genus Ambystoma; species Ambystoma mexicanum. The sequence goes on from NC_090931.1 coordinate 782,522,302, forward strand.
TTAGCGCCTAGACACAGGGAAGTGTTTCAAAGCACTCAAGGAGGGTGGGAGAACGGGGAAAAAACAACATTCGCTCAGAGCCCTTGAAAATCTGAGATGATAATAGTCTGCACAGGCAGAGTAAGTGCATGAAATACATTTAACAGTATGGGATATAGCAAATAGGTCTGACAGTGATTCTGTAATATTAACAGTACAATTAGGGGTGAGGACAGGGGAAAACAGATAGACGATCTTCAGGCATGCTGCGTACGGATCGAGCAAGTGCACAGAGGGTCACAGGGAGGGGAGGGTCAAGTGCACCCAGTCGGTTGAGATAGAGCCACTCTCTTGGGTTAATCTCTTAGTGCGTTGAGTGTGGGTGGGGTGTAGGGCCCTTAGGCAAGTGCAAGGGAGAGGACTGGCAGGAGTGCCGGTGACCAGTGAGACTTTGAGGGACACCAGGCGGCCAGTCAGCAAGCTGCACGGAAAAGGAGGCAGAGAGGGAAAGGGCAGAGAACTCGGTTAGCAGGGTAGAGGGAGAGAGAAGGAAGAGCAGAAGAGGAAGGTTGTGAGGAGTTTCTGGAATTTCAGGAGATCCGGCTCAAGACGTAGGGCAGCAGGGAGGCTATTTCAGAGGGAGGCACCTGCTGAGGATAAGGATCTCCCACCAAATCTCTGCTTGGAGAACCGGCTCACTCGCAGAAGGTTGGTGGAAGATGAGCGGAGGGCTAGGGAGGGACAGTATTTAGGTAGGAAGTGTTGTAGGTATGTGGGTGCCAGGCCCCAGAAAGCCTTGTGACCAATGCAAATGGTCTTGAATTTGATCCTTGCAGCCACTGGGAGCCAGTGGAGGGATTTCAGCACCGGAGAGATGCGGTCCCTGGGCTTGATGCCAAGGATAAGTCTTGCGGTTCTGTTCTGAATGAGTTGCAGATGGCGCAGGGCAGAAGATGGGAGGTTCAGGAAGAGGCTGATGCAATAGCCCAGACTGGAGAGAACCAGGGCGCTGGGGACAGTGAGCCACTGGGGGAAAGTGAGAAAGGGTAGAGTACCTCTGAGGAGGTGTAGCTGATAGTTAGACTTTTTAGAGATGTCTGAAATGTGAGAGGAGAAGGAGAGAGTGGAATCAAAGATGACCCCAAGGTTTCTTGCTTCGCAGGTAGGTGCAGGTGCAGGGCCAATGGAGGCTGGGCAGAGTGAAAGTGAGAAAGCGGGAGCAGGGGTCCCATTGCAAACAATCTCAGTCTTAGTGGCCTTCAGGCAGAGGTTGATTGCAGTGCACCATGACTGAGTAGCGGACAGACAGTCAGATGTGTGCGAGGACGAGGAGGCAGCTGAGGGTAGCCTGAAAGATAGTTGCATGTTATCTGCATAACACTGGACATTAGAGGTGACGGTGGCAATCACACATTCCAGGGCAGCCATATAGACATTGAAGAACCAGGGGGATAGGTTAGATCCCTGGGGAACACCACAGGATGAGAGAGTGATAGTCGAGTGAAAGGCTCCGAGTTCCACCTGGGAACGCAAATTTGAGTGCAGTTTGTCATGCAAGTACCCTATTTTTCACGCAAATAATTCCATGAATCTGGCCCAAAGAAAAGAAGGGCTTGTGTAAAACGACATCCTTATATAGCAAGTAATTGCCATTTATTTCAGCCTTAGTGTGAAGACACCATTCTCTGACTGTTTCTTGTCTGGTGCTTCCACCAATCGGAACTAAACGTAACGTGTCTGTGATATTGAAATCACATCAATGTTGGCCGTTCTTTGACAACGATAGGTAGCACTCAGTCTCTCTGACCTTAAACAGGCTCTGGGGGAGCATACTGGCTCTCCACTAGTCAACTTCCACAGGACTCATTGGATGTTTGACTGCTTGTTGGTTAACTATGAGGTCTGAAGCATCCACTTCCTGAGCTGCAGGCACCTCCATGCTGGTTCACTAGGTGGGTGGATACACCATTGGATTGCCTTTTGCATTTATATTCTGTGTAGGGCCTGTCACAAGGAGAAGGATCAACAAACGACTCAAGATGTAATTTTTAGGTGTTAACAAGTGTATTGTGATACACACACCACAGGAGTATTAAAGGAGAAACCAAGGTGGGGTACGCCCCGTGAAATAAAGTGATGGCAAGGAAATATTAACACGTGCATGGGGTGTTCTGTCACTCTGAAGTAAAGTTCAACAACAGTTCATGCTCTGGAGGGTGGGATCTAGCAGATGGTAAGTCAAAGTCCTGCACAGTTCTGTAGGGGTTGCTGCTACGGGAGTCTCCTTGTAGAAGATGCCTTTGTTACAGATGAAAGTTGATTTCTCCCTGTCGGTAAAAGGCAGATTTTCAGGCATGAGACCTCCTCTTCTGTGGTGCCATCAAGTATTCTTTAGTTTCTTGGGTGGGCTTGCCAATTCCACCAAATGCAGGTTTGGGTTCCCAGGTAGCCTCTCTCTTAGTTTATGCTTTTAGTGTTCAGGCCGTCAGTAGGCTTTAACCGTATTAATCTTTAGCCCCAGGTCCACCAGGCTCAGAACTGTCTAAGCCCCAGTACTGTGGCTTCTCCCCAGCTTGGGCCCCACTGGCAATGCCTTAACCTCTTGACGTCCATTATGTTCTTTCACCATATTGACCTGGCTAATGCTGGGTCGGTCTTCTTACCCTGGGACCTCACTGTCCACCACCTCTTTTTACTCGCCTCTTTTATACTGCTTCGCTTCCTCTCCCAGGCCCACCTGTCAAGTCCCAACATGGAGGCAGGGAATGGGGAGAAGCCGGATTCACTGCTAACCACCGCTGGTGCCGGCATCAGGTAGCAGGTGGGTTCCACGGCCCCCACAGTCCCCCTCATCCAATTTCCTGACTTCCAGCTCTTTGAGTGTGGCCAGTTTTCACATCAGTAACAAAGTTGTGGCTGGATCTATGTACGGTTACAGTCATTTACAGTGGACATCTCTGAGACTACTCCACATGCTGTTTTTCCTGATATGTGTGTGACCACCACCTGCCACCTCCTCTATGTCTCAATGTATTAACTATCTCACTGGTTCTTTTAGCAACTTATCAAGATCATTGTAATTGAACTACTGTCTACACAATTTAGTCATTTTTTATGTGAATATGTCTAATATTGTCATTGCTTTGGCGAGTTATATTTGCAATCACAACAGTGAGCAAATCCTTTCCCTCCAAAAACCTAGATCAATTTATTGATACATGCATTTCATGTTTGTGTTCTATGTTGTTTCTTCTTATTTTTTATTTACAGTTCATAAACGATTAAAATCTCTTTCAAATATTAAAAAAATGCGTTTTAGAGACCTGAGCAGAAACTATGAATTAACTCGGTGACCGTGTTCCTGCTGCGAGTTTGTTCACATAATATCCATTAACATTTTGGGCTGTGATTAATCACCTACCTACAAAAAGTGACTGAGGCAAGAAAATAACTAAGGCTATTTTCACTAGGAAAAATGAGCTACTAGATGATTGAGAAGGATTTTAGATGGAGCGATTTGCTGTATATTTCACATACATGTTTGAAACAGAGGCACCAGGATGGGGGTGGGGGAGTTCGTGGAGATTTGTGACATTCCATTTCAGAGGTCAGAAAAAGGGCAATCTGGTACATACAAAAGGCAATACAGAGCCTATCATAGAGGTCAATTGGAGGTTACATGTGGCGACAAATCCATCAAAAGTAAAATTGATAATGGAGTCTTGTAAACTAGCCCTTGCAAGGGGTGTATTGCATTAAGCGTACTCTCTGAAGAGGGCCTTTATACTGACCAGCTGGTCAGAAGCTCACTTAGGCTGTCCCAAGAGGACACACTGAAGATCCCTGGGAATCCTATCCATTTCTTTGCATAGAGAATACGCTAGAGGTGTGCTATATTACATCCAAATAAACAGTGCTCGGATAAGGAAAGATGCACAGACGCCATATTCGTAAAGATTTAGGCCCATCTGACCCATGTCCCAGGGGTATCAGGTAATATAATCGCGGCAAAAATGTGGCAGTAAAAAAAGATTGCGGCAAAAATATCGCCATTTGACCCGGTAAAAGTGTGCCCCATTATACCATTTAAGGGGAGTGGGGGTTGCGGGGTGTCCCCCGCTCCTCTTAAATGGTATAATGGGTCCAGGGGTTGCGGGGGTGTCCCCCGCATGTTTTACATGAACTGCAGTGCAAAAACGGCGGCATTTTTGCGGCGATATTTTGTTACCACAGCAATTTTTGCCGCGATTATATCACATGGAACCGTCCCAGGAGACAGCGAGGGCTTCGAAACAGCTACTGTACAGGTTCATCGCTGAAGAAAGACCATCGGCCTCTCAGAGAGGTGTCCTTAATATGTGGGGAATGGGCCTCATTATGAGCTTGTCGTTCCGGATACAACAGTACCGATAAGCATGCCGGTACCGCTGCATCCGGACCGGCAAACTCTGAGTTGTGCTCGCGGGTGCCTTTCATTCCGCCAGGTCTGACCTGTCACAAATCTCCACGAACTCCCCCACCCCCATCCTGGTGCCTCTGTTTCAAACATGTATGTGAAATATACAGCAAATCGCTCCATCTAAAATCCTTCTCAATCATCTAGTAGCTCATTTTTCCTAGTGAAAATAGCCTTAGTTATTTTCTTGCCTCAGTCACTTTTTGTAGGTAGGAATGGCCTGGCGGAATGAAAGGCACCCGCGAGCCGGGGCATCCAACCTCCCCATTCCCATTGAGCCCAATGGGGCTCAAATGCGAATGGGGAAGAATTTTTTCCGGCGCCCAGGAATGGGCAAATAATTGCCCATTTCTGGGCGCCGGAAAAAAATGAATACCGGCGGCAGCCATGCTACCCCGCCAGCCTCGTAATGGGGCCCAATGTCTTCCAGGCCAATGTGTGTGGAAAAGAGAAATTGCTGCTACATTTACATTTACGCAGAAAATATTGGTTACTAACTGGTCAGTGAGGGATATCAAAGAGCTTTCGCATATCTAAATTTAAGAAATAAGATGGTGTTTCCATCAATGCATCTCCTAAAAGACCCTGTGAAAGACCTGATAGAAAGCCATGGAATCAATTTCACCATCAGCACCGTGCACCTGGTTACCCTCTGATTTCAGGCCCAGGTACATGCCCACCCTGCCACACACACGCACTGCCTCCTGGCAACCCTTGCACTTGGGTCTGTATCTGTAACTCTACAGTCACCATATGTGCACTTATCCGACACCCCCTGACATCTTGCTGGCTGCACTATCACTTGTTTTTTATCCTTTTATCAGCACTTTCCACTTCTCCCCTCCCCCCTGCACGTCCCCCCCTGCCCTCTCCACTGCACTTGCGCGTTCTCAATGTCACTGGGCCTAGTAAGATCCTTGTTTGTTCTCCCTTGTTCCTCTCCCTTGCCTCGTTGCGCTCTGAAACACTTCTGTATGAGCGCGATACAAATAAAATATCATATCATATCATCAGACAATCAAGGAATTTCTTTACACGCTCAAAACAGAAAAGACAAGCCCCATTTTCTGGCGTTATACACATGGGGTCCCACAACAAGATTATACTGGATGGAGCGGAGAGTTCTTGCAGGCATGCCGTGTATGAAACTTTCCCAGATAAGGCATGGACCCGTGCCAAGAAAGGCACAACATCCAAGGTTTTTACAAATGACAACCAATGCAGGCTTCCGAGGACCCCGTTAATGTTTCATTTCCTCCCCAGCTGTAGACGGAATCATGTCGCTGTGTTCTTAACCAAGAGCAGACAGAAGATGGCATCATTTTGTTATTTCAGGTTTGCCGAGTTATAATAGCCAAGTATTGGAGAAACAAAGGTAGACCAGGGTTAGTTGGCCATAGACCGAATGGCTTAGGCCAAAATTGGTCCTAGTCGAGGTTGAGGGGAATCTGGCTATTATCTGAATAAGCATAACATCGAATGCAGTGGCTTCCCAGGCGATTAGCAAGGAGCAGCAAGTATACATTAAATAGGGCAGAGTGTTGTGGGAGAACACTGACAAGAGCCTCCATTTGGGATTCGTATAGAGGCAGTCGGGTAACACAAAATGCAGGGGTCCCTGTGCAAGCCCTGCTGTGCCTCCCTATGGGCCCCCAAGCACCTAAAAAAAAAGCACAAGACTGCCCGGCCAGCCTGGTCCACCATGCAAGCTCATTGCACATGGTGATCATTCTGCTGCAAGGGCCACTGCTTGCTGCGCTCAGTGAAAGATGGAAGTACGTCTTTTAATGAAACCTTATGTCTTTCACAAAGCATAGAAAAAAGGGGTGGGGGCGGTGCATTGGCCCTGGTGCTCCAACGTACCACCTGCCACTGTGCACCGTGGACAGTAACATTAATATGCACATAACAGTGATGGAACCCGCTTTTTGTGTTGGGGAGTGGCCCCTGAGGTTTCACTGGTATTGTAAATTTTTTAAAGTCAGTGGTGAATATTTATGTTGACAGGGCCTTAACATCTCACATGAATTAGCAACAGCAACCACCAAGCATAGAAAGGGAGCACCAAGTAATATAAAGGTGTATAGGGAGATATTTAGAAATTCATACAATCTACAATTGGTTCTCTAAGGTAACACATACAAAAGTCCAGTAGATGCAATGTCACCAACAGTGCACAGGAGCATTGGCAACATGTTCATGAGGCCTGTGTCCACAACATAGGCCAGCACTGCCACTGCATGTCACCTTTAGGCAGCTGCACCCATGTTACATGCCACTATAACCCATCTCATGAAGCTGCACCCATAATATGTGCCAGCAGTCACACTGGAAATCACTTTGATGTTTTGGCCACAATCTATGAAAATATCATCACTGCAAATAACTTTCATGAATAACTTTCATGAATCTATGCCTGTTTGGTCCCGGTAAATCACTTCTTTAAGCTACAGCCTCCATCGATAACAATATGGTCCCAGTATGATCACTGCAATTCCCTTTCATGACACTGCAGCCATAATCTATGCCAATATGCGTATTGTTAATTACTTTCACAAAGTTGTGGCTACAAGCGTGTAGTTACTGTAAATAACTTTTATGAATCTGCATCTACAATCTAGGCCAGTGTAGTCATTTAAAATCCTTTTTATGAAGCTGCAGCCACAATCTACAATCTACAGAACCCTTATGCTTCTGAGCTTTCAGGCAGAGAAAGGCACTCAGACACATTCTTTTCCTTGAAATTCTAGGACTGTTATTCCTACAGTTGCAATGTAAAAGGCAAAACTATAAATCCCAGAATTAAAAAAGTAGGACTGGTTGGCGTTCTCATGCATGGGACTGGAACACTTTAGAACCTATACCAGTATGGTTACCAGAAATCATTATCAGGAAACTGAAACCACAGGCTACATTAGATTTCCCAATATTGCACATTGATGACGTTGCAGAAAGAATACAGAAGCTAGCATTGTCACTCAAAATAACTTTCATGGTTCAGCCACTTTTTCTTCGCCAAATACATGCTTGCATCTTTCTTACACGCACAAACACATATACTCAGTCTCACAAAAGTCCCCAGCATGTGCCCTTCAGAGCAGCCACCCACAGAACCAAGGGGCTTTGTTTGACCTTAAGCAGTTGTCACAGTATATACCATGCACTGCTGTGAGTTGAACTCAACTGAACTCAGTAAACTGACCTTATGAAGGATAGCTCTGACTTGCAGTTGGTTGTTCTCCAACTGCTTATTTTGGCTAAATGGCTGTTGTACAAAGCTGGTGCTTCTCTGAGTGCACTTCAGAAAAGTGTCCCTTCGGTCATTTCCTGTCCACGTGGTTTGGTTAGCTTGCAGAAGTACTTTGAGTATCTCAGGATGCATTATGCAGTCAGGAACACTCCTAAATCCTTGAGGGCCAGCAGACTCTTCACCAGCATCTGCAATGCTCTCACCTTGCTTAGATGTTGCTAGACAGACAAGACCATTTGGATTTGAATTTATTGTGTATTTATTTGGGACTTATATAGCACCTTAACCCAAAGCGCTGTACATAGGAATAATACCAAAAGCGGAACAATAGTATACAATGGAAAAGTGACTAGTGAAGCCTGAGATCAACCCTGCTGGATCAGATGAGATGTCAATGATTTGCACAACAAGGAATAAACAGTGATAGAGCGTAGGAAAAAAGAGCACTCCCATGCATAGGAGCAATGTGAGCGGATGTCCGAAAGCGCGACTGGGCACAGGGAGGGGCTGGTACTACAAGACGAAACTGAGAGCTAGAGCGATGTGTAGGAGCCATCCAGCAGTCTGGCCACATAGTGTGTGGAATGCATCGCATGGCACCTGATTTTCCTTCTACCAAACATTGAAAGAGAAAGCAAACTCCAAGTCCCTCTCTTGTATAGTATGCTACGAAGTAATAAAACAAAACACTTCAACAACTCTGCTTTATGTGCTTCATATGAAAAAAGTCCAGGTCATCGCTGTACCATGACTTTGCCATCTCACTGGGCGAAGGTGCATCTTTGGAGCCAAAACTAAAAATCCACCCTTCCACTGCTCAAATTGTAACAATCTTTAAATGATTCGTATGCAGCAACAGACCCTTTCAAATCGCCCATTCTAATATCCTCGTCCATTCAGGAGGCAGATGAGTGAATGGGCAATTTATATTAGTGTGAAAGCCTACATAATAAAGGATTTCTGCAGTGCGACATGTAGAAGGCAGCAGTATCCTACGATGGTTTAACAATAGCACAAGGAAGCGTTCTCCCATGGGCTAAGATGATATAGAGCAATACTACTGACAAACAACTGCACGAGATACATAAAGGGACCTGGGTAATGAGGTGAAAACTTCAATTCCCGGGCTGTTCCGCGAGATTGAAAACATTCTGGGCCAGATGCCAAAATACTTCCCACTGTGTTTGTGCATCAGAAAGGGCGAACCAAAACACATTTTCATCAGAGAATGCTGACCGGATTGTGCATTTTTCAAACGGTGCATGAGATATGCATGCACAGGATAGCATGAAGGAACAATTTACAGCTGCTCAGATTTTTGCGGTGCAATTACCCTGGCGTACATTGGCACTACGTGCGCGCCAATTAGACTATTCATATACTGCGTATCAACTGCACGGACAGCAAGGCATAAGAGAACTGTACAAAAAGAAAAAGGGGTGGGACTGGAGCTACCAACAAAGAGAAGTATACACTAGTTAGTATAAACAAGAGGGATGTTCTGCATTAAGCTGTCCCAAGTGGCACCCTATAGCACGAGAATGAATCTTGCATTGTCTACGAGATCATATTCAACATTAGTACCCAGCGAGAGACAATCAGATTGTTACATGCAATCTGACTGGCCCTCGCCAGGGCTTTACCCGACGCCGAATCCCTTGAATCTTCAAGTTCCTGCATATCACCGGGGGTGGAGGGGAGTTAAAATGTGGCAGCCCCTCAGCCAATGAGGAGGCTCGGAACGAGTAATCCCCGTCCCGAGCCACCACATGGCTGGAGGCTGCCATCGTCCCCCGCCGGAGATTCAGGTAGGTGTTTCGTCCGTCCCCCCTCAACTCCTATCCAAACAATCCCCTCCCTGCCCTCCCAAACCCACTTACCTTCTTTTTCAGTCCTTTTTCGGGAGCAAATGTGCTGGGAACATTTCTGTCCCTAGCACGTCCGCTCCTGATGGCTGCCATGGAAAGGTAAAACGGACTCCGTTTTGCCTTCCCCGGCGGCCATTCTTTTTTTGTCGCTATTAGTCTTGCATGCCGGGGTACTGTTAGCAATAAGCCCCTCGCCTCGCTTGGGCCTGTAACTATGGGCCCCGGGGCATTACCTGACTCGGTAATGCCCCCGTGCCTCGGGGTTTATTACTTAATTAAAGCCTGAGGTAGAACATAGCCCCTTGTTATCTACCCTGTAGGAATATGTTGCATATGTCACCTGTGCTGCTATTCTACAACTGAGCTGTACCTGTGGATCAGAGGTTTCCCCCGCAACCTCCATAGTCTCAGACACACACATGTGAAAACTACTGGGTTATCCAACATTTGCATTAGTGCTAAAAGTTGAGCAAATGCTAAGACAATACGGGATGGAACAAAGTGGTTTTGTCACAATCCGTAATATCTAAAAACATTTGCACTAGAGCAAAAAAAGAAGCAAGCTATTTTTTGGACTATGTGTGCTACGCAACAACAGATTAATGAGTTTACTGCATTTCTGTTTATGTCATGCAGCAAACACAGTAATAAAACAACCCCCTTCATTGTTGCCCTTGTGAAAACCATGTTTTGAGAATACAGGTTGGGGCTAAACCTGTTTGCTCCAATCCGTATTATCGAAGCAGGAAAACTGGTTCAAAATTAATTTGCTAAATTATTTTGAAAAAGGGCAAAGCTTTGAAAGTCTGGCCCTGGGCAGGCTGCTACAGTCCCTTAGCACAGTAATCAATTCCTTCCCCCATCCTCACCCCTGAGATAGAAAACTATTTGGTATGCTACCACCCCCTCCCTCAGGGGGCAGAAGTGGTCACTAATAAAGAGAGAGTGGCAAGACTTTGATCAGTGCTTCAGTTAAGCCCTTAGTGCCTGGTTTTAAGTCAAGAAAAAGTAAAACTACTATTTGTTTGGCATGCTGAGTGAGTAAATGTGTTGGTGTGAAGTCAAATAAAGGCATTGCTTCTATAATGGACCTACAGATTGCTCCCCCTATCCTCCGCTGATGTCACTTCCTCTTACAAGGCTGGAAAGCAGCTCACATAACGGATGGCAACCGTAGCAAGAAAATGCTTATAAAAATGTTGAAAATAACACAGATGGAAAGTTTTTTTTCCAATGGAAAGTAGGTTGAAGATAGAACATTAACAGTTTTGAACAACATATTGATGTTTATTAAAACAAATATATAATGTGCCCTTTAAGATTTGTAAATGGACTAGTAGTAACCACACTATCCACGAGGCATTGATATCGATATAAACATTTTGCACCAGGAAAATGGAATATTTTTTACACATCTCTATTGATGCGTCATTTACAATCAATTAAGTCCGTTATAGCTACCATTTTGACTAATGATTGAAAAAATGGTCTTGCAGACAAAGTAATTGTAAATAAGGGAACGAGCTAAGGAACACTGAAGCTGTAAGGCGTCAGATATCAGAAAATCACATTGATGTTTTCTTCAAATACGAGGTAGATTGTTTAAATACACTATTTTGCACCTCGTTTGAAACAGTGGAGCAATTTTTCAACACATTTGAAAGTGGAAAATATTGCATTTTTTGTTGCAATCTCAAATTTGCTATAACCCGGATGGTCGCCCACCCCAGCAAGACGCACAGCTACAACACCAACACCAAGCCAATCAGGCGAAGCTTTGAAACAGAATCCAGGCAGCATAACATCACCGACAATGAGTGCCCGATCAGACGTGAATACGAAATGGATGCTACCTTAGACAACTCAATCGATAGCAACTTGAGCAATATCTCATAACCACTAACGAAGATCAAAAGCACTTGGAGATTGTGCTCATGGAATACCAGGGGAAATGCACATCTTTTCAACCAACCCTTACCTAACCTTGAATCGTACCAGATCATCTGCCTCCAAGAAACGTGGCTCAACCAGAAAATGACCCCCTCACACCCACAAAGAAAACCAAGTGGACGGTACTTTGCGTCAAGGAAGACATCATGGCAATGATGCAAAAACTAAGCATATCCTATGCCCCTGGCCCAGACGGGACTTCAAACGCTACGATCAGGGAAGATCCGCAATCATGGGCTAACCTAATGAGCAATATCCTTTTACTAATAAATAAGCTTAACCAGATACCTTCTTTGAGGAAAACGGCAAAAATTGTACCCGTTTACAAACAGGGACCGCGAGACGACCCGGCAAACTTTCGCCCAGTTGCGCTATTTCATCCTCTGGGGAAGATGTTTGCATCTATTCTCTTGGAAAAACTCAAGAAATGGGCAAGCACAACAGAATGCTTTGCAACCAGACAAACAGGCTTTACCCCAAATGTCGGTACGAACGTCAACCTACTCTTGCTGAATTTAATCAAGCATGAAGCAATTGGGGAAAAGACAACTGTATATGCTGCATGTATAGATCTGCACATGGCCTTCGATGGTATGTCCAGACAAAAACTATGGGACAAGCTAGAAAAATGGAAGTGCCCAAATGACATCATAGGACTGATCAAACATCTTTATTCAAACACCTCAATAACAATAAGATTAACCAAGGAAGTACAAACGACAGCGGTCATTCCCACTACAAACGGTCTAAAGCAGGGTTGTCCCCTAGCAGACACATTGTACAATCTTTTCACAGCAGATATTGAAAACTACTTCGAACTGGATGCCTTGAACTAAGATTAATTCAATGCCTGTTAAAATCATGATGTACGCGGACGATATCATCCTCCTAGACAAATCAACCTCTGGATTACAAAACAGTCTATCACAACTAGGACAATATATAGACCTCAACGAACTCAAGATCAACACAAAGAAAACGAAAGTCATGTCTCTGACCAAAATTCGCCCAAAGGAGAAAAAACAACTAACGCTGATGTTAAAGGGCAATCAGCTGGAGGAAGTGTCCACATTGAAGTATTTGGGAATCACCATAAACCAATCCAAATCAGAAAAGGATTGGACCAATAAACTAGAAGAAAAAATACAATCTCTAGCAAGACAAGGATGCATACTACACTCACTCAAACCGATAACAACATAGTACAAGCAAAAAGTGATCCCAACTATTGTATTTGGAACAGAGGCCATGCTGAACGCCAACACATATAACTGGACAAAATTGGAAGCTTGCTTCTGGCGTAAAATCCTACAACTCCCACCTACATTCTGTATGACCAGAATAAGACCCAAAATTGCAGTGCAATCGATCAGCTCCATAATTCTATGGAAGCACTTTCATCTATACCGCAAGTTACTGATTGATGAAAAAACACCTGCAATTCAAATTCTAAGATCAAACCCGAATGCAATGATCAACACCATCTTACACAAATGGAAACACAATCTTGACCAACATCTCATGGATGAAGACATCTCTCATGAAATGCTAACATTGCGCCCCCAACAAGCCAAGATAAAGATGATGAGAAATGACTGGATAAATACCACTAATCAGAAAAGAAAGTACAGCTTGAATCTACAATGCAAAACAGACATCAGAGCAATTAATGAGCTTCCAGCCTATTTGACAATCTTTCCTGATAACAAGATCCGAGCAACGTACCTGAAAATACGGATGAACATCATACTCACTTGCTTTTACCTAGCAAAAACGAGGCGGATCCCATCAACGGAACAATTTTGCCATTTCTGCCCAGAGACAAAGAAACCAGAAACACTACATCACCTCTTGATGGCATGCGATAACTTCTCATCCCAAAGACTTTGATTTGGTGTTTTCTTCAAAATCTCGGAACAGAACATGGATGCTGAAGATAGATGGACACTGATGCTAAATGGCAAATCAAAGAAACTGATCTTTACAATATGCCAATTTCTTCAAGAAATACTAGAGTTGGACAAAGTTAACAAACATTGGAAATACACATAGACAAAAATCATTCTGAAATGCGATAAATGAAAAGTTTAAAATTACTAAACCATTTTAAATTAAAAAAAAAAACCCGGATGGTCTGAATGACCAGCAGAGCTAATGAAAAAAAGAAAAGTATTTTTATACTGTTACAGGAACTGCAGATGTACTTTGGTGGGTTGCACTTCTCGCCTGAGGGGACACTCTGTGCCCAGCATTTGGTGCCAGATTCTGCGACTAATCAGGATTCAGTTTTAACCTAATACCAGCAACCCTGTCAGGTTGGGCCTGAGGCAAGCACTCCCCCAGAAACAGGGACTTCTGCAAGAGGGGACCAAGAACAAGCATGGGTCCTCTCTGATTTATAATCCCTGGGCAAGAAAGCATCTTTAATGTGGATAGAATTGTGATATTTTCCCAAAACCTACCCCAAATGTAACATTTAATGACAATATATGGACATTTGATGGGTGAGTGTGTCAGTGCATGGCTGTGTGTGCATTTGTTCTTGGTCTAATTAGTGATGCCACTAGTGATGTCATCTTTGATGTCATCATTGTGGTCATAGCTGCACAACAGGGGGCCCATAGTTAAGGTGGACTTGCTTGAAATGTGATTGCTGAATTTCAGGTTTTTTTATGTAAAATCTGATTACATTAACTATCTCCTAAATGATGTTTTTTCACTGAATTTCAAGGGTTTTGTTATACTATAGTTTCATTGGGTCAACTAGCCATGGGCTTCGGTCGTGGCAACTGTACATGTTCCACCAATAGGTTTCTTTGGGGCCCACTAGCCACGGCCATCGGCCGTGGGCACTGTACATGTTGCACCAATAGGTTACTTTGGGCCCACTAGCTATGGCCTTTGGCCGTGCACACTGTGCATGCTACATCAATAGGTTTCCTCTGTACCCTCTAGCCATGGCCTTCGACTGAGGACACTGTACATGTTGCACTAATAGGTTTAATTGGGGCCCACTAGCCATGGCCTGTGGCCTCTGTACATATTGCACCAATAGGTATTTTGGGGCCCTCTAGCCATGACATTTGGTACAGAGACCCATTACCCCCTGCCTAGGAGGTGTGATCAATGCAGGTGCAGAATAACTTTTTTTCACTCTTTCCCCATTCCCACTAGATTCCCCCGATAATGGCTACGAAATACACATACAGCAGTATTGAACAATCCATGACCACAGGATCCCCTGATAACGCAAAACAATCCCAAACTCTTCCCTGTCCTCACAGGCACTCACCAAGTGACCTCTCCTCTTTCCATGGTCCCCCTACTGCCCTTAATTGCTTTTTTCTTCGCTGGCCCTCTACTGGCCATTGCCCCTATCACTGTTTGGTTCGTGTGATGCATTTTCTTCTCCGAGGTGGACTTTATTGAAATGCGAGCACTGAATTTCAGGGGTTTTATTGTGTTAAATCAGATCACCCTAACTCTCTCTTAACAAATGGTTTTACAGTGAATTTCAAGGGTTTTGCTATAAATTAACCAAATATGTTCTACCCGTATCTGGCTCCCCAACCCACCCCCAAATCCCAAACTTCACATTGTGTCTTCTTTCCTGACCTTTAACATGATGTGATTGCTATTGGTATTTATATAGCACCTATGGCCAGGCCATCTAAGCGCTGTCATTCGATACAGTGTTCCCCCAAAAGCGACTACATAACCAGAAGAGTTTCGAGGTTCTTTCTGATGTCAAGAACGTTATTAGACTTTGTAAGGTCATCAGGGAGTTAATTCCAAAGTTTGATGGCATTCTTTATCCTCCTCCAAATACCGTTTTCAGTTCTTTCATTTTCAGCTTCTCCCAATAACATTGTGAGAATCTCTCGGATCGAGCAAAACAAAAAATTGTGTCTTTTCATTTCTAAAACACCTCTCAACTTCTCAGCCCCTCTGCTGCAAAGCATCAAGGCTGATATATAGAGGTTTTAAGGAACAGGGGTCACCCCCATGTCTGTCAAATATTTAAAAAATTACTGGATGGATTTACCCCAAATCTGTACAACGAAACGCAGTTCTCAAATTCTACCCAGAGTGATGAATTTCTGATGAGTCAGTTGCTAGAACGCTTATCTGTGGAGGAACATTTGGAATATGAAAGAGAGATAACGATGGATGAGTTAAGAAGGGCTGCGTTGGGCTTGAATGTAGGGAGATGTCCGGAACCCGATGGTTTCACGGCTGAATTTTACAGAGAAATTCCCTTAGAAATGTTGGGTTTGCTTAAAGACACCTTTAGGCATTGTAGAGACAAGGGGCCTCATTACGCGGTAGGTGGTAAGGGATTACCGGCACCGGTAAGGTCACCGGTGCCGGTAATCCCATCGCACCCTATTCCGAGGTCCCTTAGTGGGACCCTTCCTCAACGCCTGGTTTTACCAGGCGTTATGGACGGGACCCGTTAAGGGACTTGAGAGCTAATAACGGTACCGCAACTTGCGGTACCGTTATTAGCTCCATCCCCATTCCCATTGAGCCCTATGGGGGCTCGAATGGGAATGGGGAATGGTTCCCGGAATGGGGACTTACCGGGACCTCCAAGGTTGGAATGACCCGGTAAGTCCCTATTTCGGGAACCTGGACCCGGAATGCGGTAAGGGGGTAGCCATGGTGCTAATAGCACAATGGCTACCTCCTACCGCGTAATGAGACCCAAGGACAGGCTAGCTCCCACACTTAGACAGGCTACAATTTAATTACTTCTGAAACTTGGAAGACCCCCACTGAATCCGGGCAGTAAGAGACCAAGCAGCCTGATTAATTCAGATTGTAAAATTCTTTCAAAGATCCTGGCATACCGGATAGAGAGTGTATTGGCAAGGCTAATTAACCAAAATCAAGCTGGGTTTATAAAAGGCAGAATGTCAGCAACAAACATGAGGAAACTCTTATTGACAATATCAGAATCTAAAAAATAGGGAATGCAATCAGTGGCCCTGTCTTTGGACGCACAAAGGCCTTCGATCGAGTAAGATGGGAGTTTCTATTTAAGACAATGGAAATAATGACTTTTGGTCCTGAATTCATGAACTGGGGGATATTACTCTACTCGTGCCCATCAGCAGAGGTGACAACTAATGGTAAGATTTCATCCAAATGCAAATTACATCATGGAACCAGACAGGGTTGTCCATTGTCACCCTTACTTTTTGTGATCTCCTTGGAATCGCTGGCAATGGCCATTAGATCTGAAGAGAGGATTGCAGGAGTTCATTTTAATGGAATTTAAGTGGTGCACAGAGAAAATGAAATACTTGGGTATATGGATTACAAAAGACATGGATGATATGATGAAGGTGAACCTGAGGTTGTCATTGGAAAAACTGGCCGCAGATATCCAACGATGGGATTCTAAAACTTGTCAATGGGAGGAAGGGTAAATGCAATCAAGATGACAGCGACACCTAAAATAATGTATGTCATGAGCATGATTCCGCTTCCAATTTAGAGGTCTTTGTTAAAAAAGCTTGACAGTATGATCCAATTCTTCTTTTCGGAGAATAAAAAGCCAAGATTGAAGCTATGGAAAATGCAAGTCCATAATGAGAAAAGAGTTTTGAATAGCCCTAATTTTGAAAGATATCAGGCTTTCACAGCAAGACATTTCCTACCATTCATCGGAGAAGAATTAGATGGATGGGCTGTCGCTGAGACTGATTTGTCTGGTACGTTACACCCATCAGCTCTCCTCTCCACAACTCGTAAAGGTTAGGACAGGAAGTCTACATTGACTGACTTCTTGAGATTAACCTGGCATGGAATAGCCTCCATCAATATATCACTGGGATTGATGGGGTCTTTGTCAATTTGGTTTAATTCTGAGATCAAAACATAAATAACACAATAAAACTATATTATGGCCTAACTGGTTTATGGCAGGGATTAAGTCAATCGATAACCTATTTGAAAAAGGTTCCTGGTTACCATTTCAAGGATTAAAGGCAAAATGTAGCATTAGAAGTTGTCAATATGGAGACTACAGAAACCTCAGGTCTGCTGTGAACCTGGAAAAACTTGATTTATTTGATCTGTGGAACTTTATTAAATCCATAGGAGGTCAGGAACATTTGGCTTCAAAGGTGTATAATTTGCTACATGCAACCTCAAAAGGAAATGATAGGTTATTGCAATCCAGGTTGTTTTGTCTGGAGGAAGAGATGACACCTCAACCATGGGAAGCATTATGCAGAAATATCTCAAAAAAGTCTATGAACATTGGTGAAAGAACACGAGAAGTTAAAATTTTAAGCTGAGTTTTATGTACTCCAGATTGCTTATATAGTCAAGGGCTGAATTGAACAGATGCATGCTGGGGTTGTAGTCACTCGAGAGGTACCCTTGAGCATATGCTCTGGGAATGTCACAGAGTAAGATCATTTTGGTCTGGGATCACGGACGTGATGAACAAGGTACTGGCCGATGAAAGAGAATTTAGTTTTGAAACAATGATTCTGGGAGAAGATACAGATCTGGAAGAACTGCTACATCATCATGTATCTTGGATTTTGAAGGCATTGTTGACAGCAGAAACGTTAATCCTGCGCAGCTGGAAATCGACTCAGGCACCAACAAAAGACTTGTGGATGTCAGAAATGTACTCAATCTTCAATGTTGAAAGAGTTATATTGAACATGCAAAAAAGGAAAGTTGTTTGATAAACTTTGGAGCAGCTTCTTAAATATGGTTTAAAAATGACTATTTTAGAAGCTAAATTAGATGGGAGACAACTCCAAGAAATTAAGATAACTCTGCAGTTTATATAGATATTTCAGTTATATTGTTTGTATTGTTTATACATTGCAATATTTGGCATTTGTTGGATGTCTTAAGTTATGTGCTGAATGTATTATTTTATCTGGGTTTTTTTAAAATAAATTATTTGTCATTTTATTCTCGCTTTCATTGATGTTAGCTATTGAGATGTTATGACAATTTAGGTACCTTTTTTTAAAATGTTAATCACCCTTTCAAACATACTCAGATCCTCCTCAATCCCCAGGCGAAATTGCTCTTTCTTTAAATTCCTGTTACTCATCTGTGAATCCATCCATGGTCTTGCCCTCCCCCCATTTCCTTGCTGACTCCATCTCCCTACACTCCCACCTGCAAACTCTTCTCTCCTTGTCTCTTAATAACTTATCAGTCCTCTCTCCCCTCAAGACTCAGTGCCTCCTCCTGCTTTCTCTCCTTTTCCCTACTCACCCCACTCTACTGGAATGCTTGCTAACCAGCCATCAAAGCCTTCTCTTCAGTGGAACTCTTCAAAACACGGATGAAACTTTACCTACTAGTGATGAAAAGAGCCCCCAAACTCTTCTACCTTCCTATCCAAAGTAACCGCCAAGCCCTCCTCTCCTGCATTTTGCCTTCAGGACCACTCTATGTAATTTGTAAATGTGTCAATACTGGCCTCAGGCTGTCAATGTTAATATTGTTAGTTCCTGCAGCCCCTGTCCCTGGTGGGAACATTCCCACTCCTACCTCGTCACCATCCAGTATACATCATTCAATGAAACAGTACTCTCATGCAGCACTGTACCCTAGAACTGCCTCCACTCTCTGTTAAAGCCTATTTTGAGTAATTTCTGTTTGAAATTACACCCTATTGGTCAATAAATACAAAAGCAAATATTTGTGTATGCACGAATGTATGTTTGGTTGCTTGAATAATGCTTGATACTAGGCTAGTCGTTATAGAGGCATGATTACATTTGGTAGGAGCACCTGAGCTGCTCTCAATACACGCCATTTGATGCGCATACCTGGTTATGTGATGTACCTACATGACGAGAGCATTTTGTACCGCACATGGGCAAGTTTCGCCACTATCTTGCGTATGAGCAGAGTACCTGACGATATGTTTCAATTCCTGCAATGTAAAACTAATGCACACATTTTATGCAGCACTGCAGGGGTTTGTCTAGGGAGCCCGGGTTCCATCCCTGGTCCATGCTTAGAAACCTCTGGGTGTTAAGCGTGTTATAAATAACCAATTTTCTATATATACACACACATCATAACAAACGTAAATCATATGCCCGTAAACCCATATAAACACCTTCTACACAACACATACACTTAACAAGGCAGGCTAATTGGCATTGTCACTTCTTGCTTTTAAATGAAGCAGCAAGTTCGGGCATGCCAAAAGAAAGAGAAACAAAAGGGAAAAAAGATAATTATTGTGCTGTTTCTTGGTTCCATTTGGAAAAACAGTGTCCTAAATGCCTCAGTTCCACACCTCATTGTATGCGCTAGTCTCTCATTCACCATGCCATCCCCCAATTGCATGCTCAGAAAGTGGAAGTTAAACTTCCTAAACAACATGATTCTGTGGTCGAAATGTACAAAATGAAAAAAGGAAGTAGTGGAACTATGTTCCCTGCCCCTGGTCCCCAAAAAACCCATCTCCACTCCCCCTCCCATACGCAAGCCAACCCCTCCGAAACTAACTTGACTGTAGAGTTTCTTATTTCACAAACACAGTTCCCTAAGATAAAAAGGGGAGTCTCTCCCTCTTCCCCTCTCTCTCCCCCTCTCTCTCTACCTCTCTCTTCCTCTCTCTCTCTCTCTCTCTCTCTCTCTCTCTTTTTCTCACCCCAGCCCTCACTAGCCCAGGCGTCCCTCCCCCCAGGCTTGGATCTGGAGATTGGTAACTCCTACTTTCTAAGAATCTGCCTGACTTGTCAAGATGGCCTAAAGGCAAACACATTCTCTCGCTAAACTCCCTCTGGGAAAAATCTAGGTTGTCTGTGGTCCAAGCTCCCCAGTATAGTGTAGCGTAAGTCTTGGTGCTGTTCAAATACTCAGGCCCCACTTAGTCAGTGTGCTCAAGCCCTGGTATTCCTCTCTGTCTCTCTCCCTTTCCTCCTACTCTTCACCCTAATACTCCACCCACCTTCTCTCCTCTCTCTCCCCTGACTGGGGCTCCGCAGGGGCTGCACCTGGGCTACTCCTGCCTAACTTTGGAGTGCCATCCTAAAAATAAAAACCCTTGCATCACCTTTGAGTGTTGGTGTGTTCTTGAGACCATCTGTAACATGGCTATATAATATTAATAATGGTAATATTATTGATCGTTATTAATATTAATAAGAATATGTTTTCATTATTTATTATTAATAATATTAGTACGGGTAATAGAAAATAACAGGGAACAACAGATTTGCAATGCACGGAATTTGAAGCATGATGTAATGTAAAGTGGTCTCCTGTAGCACATCGTGGCTGCCTCTTTGTACTGGTCTGGAAGAGAAGAGGCCAGTGAGGGAGAGTATGTGGGAGGAGAGGGCTAGCCATTAGAGAATTCTCTGGTGTTGATGGGTGAAGTTCTAAGTGTGTGATTCCTGTGTATTGGGATGATTCTAGATGGTTTATTGTGGTGACCTTTTGGTGCCTGCATAGCCAGAGGGGAGAACCTAAGTGTGATCTGCTACTAGTGCAAATACACAGGGCGAGCAGGTTGTTTAGAAGATGGAGTCGTGAGTATGGTAGGAGATAGGATTATTGCAGAGTCGTGTAGAGAGTGCTCTCCATGGGTCTTCTGTGGTCATAGAAGGGCAGGGTGCTAGTTCGGGAGCGTTACTTTTTCTTCTCCCTGTCTGGTGAATGCAGGTGGGGAGGTTTTGAAGTTCTGTGCCCATGGTTGATGTTTGAGATGACAAGAAACGTGCTCTTAGAAACTATGCTATTTGTCCATTATACACTGAACTGCTTGGGTGAACATCTACTGTAACTTAAACAGATGTAATGTCCTTTATGTAGATGAGCATATATATATATATATATATATATATATATATATATATATATATATATATATATATATATATATATATATATATATCAAAACAGGTTTTTAGCCAGTTAATTGCGCTTTCTCTCATTACTGAGCTGGTTCTACTGGGCTAGAGCAGGCCACGCTCAATATGTGCAGAAAAGTAGGTTAAGGTGCAAGTGAGATGATATAATCAACTGTAAGCACCAACCAGAAAATGCCCAAGCACTCAAGACCAGAACTGTGTTCTAAAATTTCATTTTATTTATCAAAAGGGTGCAGATTCATAAAAAGCATACATTACATTTCCTAGGCAGAAATAAGCCAAACAACCACCACCCAACATGTTATTGTAGTGCCAGAAGTAGTATCGCCCTAATGGGGTACCACCTGGCCCACCCAGTGTTTAGCTATTGCCCCAGTGGGCAAAGACCATTATGCAAGCATCCAGCTCACAGAAAAGTCAAGCGAAGGTTGCTATCAATGTGGAGATATCTCACTAGATTATGTTCTATAGGGATCTCTAGACTTTGCTCAATCGCTCAAGTGAATAGTTTTAGTTGTCCATCAGACATACTGCCAGCACTTCTCCTGTGTTATGGCCTCTTGACTTCTGGGTATTGAATCTGATGATCAACTTGGACTCCAAATGTCTGAGACGTGTTTCTCTATTCCCTTTTCTTCAATGTTCAGGAATATGGGCCAAAGCAGTGTATCTTAACTGGGACACATCACAGCAATGTTTCTCTTCAAAATGTATAGCCAAAGGGTAGTTAGTGTCTTTGTTCTTGATGGGTCTATAGTGCTGTAGTATTCTTATTTTCTGGGGACAAACGGTAAATCCAATATACATGAGATCACAGGGACATAATATTGCATACACCACAAATCTTGTGGTGCATGTCAGCAACTCATTTATCTCCCAGATTTGTCTCTCATGTGGACCATATCTAATCTCATTCTCTGTTATGGCCTGGTTGCAGATTTTACATTTGTGTCATTTGTGACATTTTTTTAAACCCTTTCTGAGCTCACATCCAGTTCGGTGCTCTGTTCTTAAAGGAATCACTGGGTGCTATATATATTTATTTGTAAGGCGCCGAAAACCTGCAGGTGTCAGGGCGCACTGAAACATGAACACAATAGAGACAAAACAGCAAAGACGGGACTGAAAGCACCTGGAAGGCAATAAAAAAAGAATTTATTCAAACAGAACAGTTTTGAACTTGCGGCAGAATCTGTCAGTGTTGTTTTCCAGCCTTAGGTCGAGGGGAAGTGAGTTCCACATTTTTAGCCGAGATGACTGGGAAGGATTTGCCAAAGCCATTTGACCGTTTGAAGCACAGTGGTTTGATCTGACCTTCGTCGGCAGAACAAAGTGGTCTGGATGGAACATAGAGAGGGATCACAGCTTTTAGGTAAGCCTGTGAGTAGCCATAAAGACAGGTGTGCACTAGCGCTACTCCTTTGAAAGAGATGCAGGAAGCTATTGGGAACCAATGAAGGGCCTATCTGCTCTCAGAGATGTGTTCACGCCTTGACTTACACTTTACAATGTGGACTGCATTATTCTGGATAGTTTGTAGTTTTGACAGGGATTTTTTCGTAACTCCAATCAGGAGTGTGTTACAGTAGTCAAGCCTTGACAATACTATAGCCCTGGCAACTGATGCACAGTTTTTTTCAGATAGGAATGGCTGGATTTTTCTCAACAAAGAAAGATAGAATTAGCAATTTTTAACTGCCTGGTTAGTATGTACATCTGTGGAAAGCGAAGAGTCGAATTTGGGGTTTTAGGTCAAAGGTTCGAATCAAAAGGACCGAAAACAAAAGGTTCCAAAAAAAAATTGTTTTTTTTTTTAATGGAGGGGTCCCCCCCAACCCCTGTTTTTGTGGTAAAAAACACTTTTTTTAACCACACGGAAACCCAAAAAAATATATATAATTTAAAATAAAATTCGAACCTTTGGTTTTCGATCCTATTGACTCTCACCTTTTGCATTCAAACCTTTTGTAATCGAACCTTTAACTCGACACCGAATTTGGTACAGAGCAGTTTGACTTATCTGCATCTAGGATTTTACAATGATCCAGGAGAAAAGATTCTGGACATCCGATGAGACAAGAGCGATTGTATCTAATCAATTGAGTTTTGATTACATAACCCCACATTGTTAAGGGTATGGAGCAGATGTTCGTGGTCCAACAAGTCAACGACCGCTGACAGATCGAAAAGGATCAGGATGCCAGCATGACCCCTATCTATAATACTCAACATGTAGGTTTGAAGGTCTAGAACGGCAGACTCTGTGCTGTTTAAGGGTCTAAAGCCTGACTGTCTAGAGTGTAAAATGCATGTTGTCTCCACAAAAACCTGGAGTTGGAATGTAACAACTTCATCCAAGACCTTCAATAGGAAGTTGCATTTGGTGATGGGTCTCAAGATTACCAGCATCCATAGGATCGAGACCTGATTTCTTTAGAAGGGGGTGACAGTAACCACTTTAATGGCCTCTACCACTGAAGATTTAATAATCAGGCTGGAGTCAGATTTCTGTTTAGACAGAGCATCCTTAATCTTGTCGTAGGCGTTTGAGATCTTTGCCTCAAAGGCAAGCTGGACTCTGGAACAGTCCAGATCAGTGGGAGAGACAGTTGTTTGTTGGGCTTTTGTTTTTTTCCAAGGGATTGAGTATCTCAAAATATCTTTAGTGCTGTTTTTTGCCTCATCTATCTGCTTATTAAAGAGGTTTTTCTTTGTTGCGTTGATGGCTGTGAAGAGGCTCAGTTCTTGTGTGAACCATTTGTGATCACTTATATTCTCTCTAATAAGTTTAGGCTTAAGGGGGGCCACTTTATTAAGCATAGCTCCCATGACTGTGTTGAAGCTTGAAACTGAGGAGTTGGGGGAATCCAAGTCATTGGAGGAGAGTATAACTTGGTCCATACAGGTCTGCAGTTCTGTCAAGCCAATTTTGTTGAAACTTTGACAGATAAGTTTCCTTACAGGATTTTAGTTTTTGTGGGTGGGTCTTGCTGCACAATTTGGAAGTCAGTGGCGTAATGGTCTGACCACATGCAGGGGGTTGTGTTCTTAATATGAACATCAAGATTCCTAGCCACCACCCAATCAAGAGTATTGCCATAAGAGGTTGTGGGGTCATGGTTAAGTACAAAAAAGTCAATGTTGTTTAAAGTTGAGACTAATGTGGAGGCTTCTTTGTCTGAAGTATTATTTAGTCATCGATTGAAATCACTGGCCTGTAAAGTAGAACAATTAGGATGGCTCAACTCTCTTAAGAAAGAAAAGAGATCAGAATTTAAATTGGGCATATTGATGGGAGGACCATAACGTAGGACAACGTTCACACAGCAACATGGTGTTGGAGTCATTTTAAGATGTACTATATATATATATATATTTGTTTTTAGCATTCCTGTACTTTATGATGTACCCAACGAGTTTGTACTTAGGTAAAAACTGGAAGTTGATGTCAAAAAATGTATGTTGTTTCTTGTTTAAAACATTGCTCACTAATCTAATCTTTTTTTATTGTGTACTGCTTAAAATCAAATCAACCTACAATATGCATTATAAAAATACAATTTATCATCAAAACTTATATAAGATAGAACAACCACCATCCCAATTCTGACAATTCATCTTGACATTGACCGTTTCTAAAATTACAATGATTACTAATTTCATGGTTTAAGAATATTTTTTTGAAATGCCACAATCTTTGTGGAACATCAGTACTTGCAGTGCTGGATTTTGTTTAATACATTATGTGAGATACCTGAGGGTATTGTCATTCTGACCCCCTTGAATCCTTTACGGAGGTGGCCAGGGAAAGGCCATAGCTTTTGGATCCCAACCCTGGAGGTGGAGAAATGAGGGAGGATCACCTGGGTTGAGGGTCCCTGGAGGTTGGGAGAGAGATACTCTCAGGCGAGATGCAGTATCCTACATTTTCCCTTCAGGAAGAAACCTCTGTTCCCAAAGTAGATATGAGATATTGTTCCACATGTGCCCTTTACCCCGGGACTGACAGGAGATATTATAAGTCTAGACACAGTAGAAGGAGGGGGAAAAGAACTAAAGATAAGTTGGACGAGACATGGTATCCCCGTTTCCTAGTAACAGTCAACCTAACCCTCCCCCAACCTTCCTATACTGTTACAAGCCAATTCCCCTTATCATTCCACACACAACACCTGACAGTACTGAGACGAAGGAGAGGCAACTGAGAGTAAAGAAGATTACTCCCTTTCACCACTTAGGTACTAAGACGAGGAAGCTGCATCCCAAACAATAGGAAGGTAAGGCATGTCTGCCTAACTATGGTCATGCAGGTTTAATTAACCTGACACACATGAAGCCTGTTAGAGGGCTCCAGGTACATAAAATGAGCAGCAACAAGGAAAGAGAGAGCCATGAAGGAGAAGCAGAGAGACAAGCAGGGGCTCTGCTCTTCGTGGGACAGCTGTGGTGGAACTGGATGCCAAACCAGGACGTCGGCAGACCCAGGCATCAAAGAATGCTGTCCGTATGCGCAAAAAGCAGCAAGGCAAGCAGGGCTCGAATTGGCAGTGTGCCCCGCCCTAGAAGCAGAGCGGAGTCCGCAGCAGAAGCTATTGGGAGCAGGAGCAGGTCACTGGTGAGTGTCAGAGGTACACGCGAACACGGGAGAGTTCCAGGACGACCCACAGGCAACAGCAGCAGACCGTTTGTGAGTGTCAGAGGGACACACAGGCACCGGGAGCTGCGAACAGGACCGCAGGCAATTGCCCGTCCACATATTGAATGTTGAACTATATGAAAACTTAACATTGCAAGAAACCAAGGTATACTGAATACCAAACTACATGAAACCTTAATATTGCTAGAAACCAAAATATATTGAGTACTGAACTACATGAAACCTTAACATTGTAAGAAACCAAGGTATGCTGAATACCGAACTATATGAGACCTTGACTTTTGTATACCACATTATAAGAAAACTTCCCATTGGAATAAACAAACATATGGAATTGCAAACTCTAAAACACCTTTACCTTGAGACAATGCAAGTGTGCCTTCAAACTTGAATTTAATTAAGAAACATGAGAATAGTTTTGAACTCAGACTTGAAACTCAAATCATAATAAAGCCATGTTGCATAGTGAATTATATCTAACCTTACAATTGACTACAGCAAATACTAAAGAAAGCATGAACAATGAACTTTAATGAATGAATGTGGTGTGGCAAGACAACTACTTGGTGAAGGGTGTGTGATATCTGGTGGCAGGGCCACGAGATAATCCAGGAAAAGACTAAGGATATATGATTGCACCCTAAAAGCCAGGAGACCAGCACAGCAGAGTCAAGTATGGGTGACTTAGCGTACAGGAGCAAGTGCCAAGTAACCTGTATGTTGGGCTGAGAGGTTCAGGGATCCTGGTTGCGTGACCTGTGATGGGTGGACCGTGTGGTCTGCCAACTGCGCCAAGACTAGAGAATCCTAATTGGTGAGAGCTAAAGACATTATGAAACAAGCTCAACAAAACTACTGCAACACTATTGAACTGGACTTGTCTTGGGAACAGAATCCGGAGACCCTTTTTGCTGTGGATTGTGCTAATTAAAACTTGGGGAATGGAACCCCAATTATTGGTCTTTAACTATATTGCCTTCAACTGAAGAAGGTAACCTTTGAGACTTTTCTTTCATGGAACTTTCTTATGCTTGGGGAAGGGGAGCTGAGAGAAAGATGTGACCTGGAAGAAGCTCAGAACTTTGAGTTAAACACTGTTTCATTTGAGTTTGACATCCTGACACATTGGTTTAATATAGTTGTGAGGGCGAGGATAGATTTTGGACACAAACAGACTTTTAAGTTGAACTCTTTGACACAAACTTTCCTTAGTTTTATTCCGGTAGGGAAATCCCAAATTAGCATAGGGCAAGTTAGGCCTTCAACCATCCTGCCATTTCAGTTAAATAAACTTCTTTGGTTTAAACTTGAAGTCTTTTGTCCGTGTGATACTTCATGATGCCTTTACAATGAACATTTTTAAAATGCAGTAATACATTTTTATATTCAGGGCATTCGATAGGGGTATCTCTAATTTATGTTGTCTTCCTATCTAAATATCAAAATTTTGTAGGTCAATCTCTGACCATTTTTGTTTTCTTTGTTCCCATCCCCTCATCAACTGACATCGCCCTATTGCAGCCTGGACCCACTCAATCAAGTGCGGTTATTCATTTTGCAAGGTTCGAAATTGCGATTCACTGAGCAGGAGCTAAAACCAGCTCCTGGGTGTCAGGCATCACCCAGTAGTCCGACACTGCCGCTCGGGAACCGTGCGCGAGTCGACAAAGTGCTCTAAATCTAACTTCCACATAAGATGGACAATTTAACATTTTGCCCATTATGTATGATCCATTATATTTAAATGGGTCCTCAAGGTGTTCTTATTCTTCTTTATTTACATTCTCAGGCACGGGAAGTTAATGTCACATATCCATGCTTGCCAAGCACCAGTTGCCCTGCGGAGCCTAAGTAGCTCCTGGTAACTGTTGGTTGTAATCAAACCAGTCTTTCCTAGGTTAGAAGCAGAAGCTACATAGCTCCCAGCAGTTTCCCTGAATGTTGTAATATTTTATCTTTGTTAGTTAGTTAGTGTACGGTGCGTTACTTGCACCCTTCTGCCTGCTGCAATGGATAACCTCTCACTCTCCCAAACACAACTGACATCACACTCTACACCAAATGAAATGACTGTCACTATGAAAAAACACAGACCTGGCAAGCACAAATGGATGTGGACCAGGACACAATTACAGCAGAGACACTAATCCACAGACCACTGCACAAAATCACAATGCACAAAAGTACCAAAAAAGACACTAACAAGACACACATCTGGTTCCATCTCAGGGCCATGAACAAAGCTTACCCGCAGACAAAGGCAATTTCACTAAGCGTATCACAAATCAGCACAAGAGCCAAGCAATCCATGTACTGCCGCCTCTGATCCTACTAAACGGTATCTGCTCTTTCCATCGAATGTATGTCTGTGTGTGGGATAAAGGGTTAATTTTGTTTGGGGTGGGGTACAAAACAGGGGGCTTGGGCTGGGGTGAACCCCCCCCCCAAAAATAATTTATCCCACACACACATACATTCGATGGAAAAAAAATGGTTACAAAACTTTCAATGGACAAGGTTTGGTTGGAAACTCTTTCGATGGAAAGACCATAAAGCGCGTTTGTTTTCCTGCAGGCCCCAGAAAACCAACATACCCTCAAAATGGCAACAATGTCCTATGTAACACCCGGCAGCATTAATTGAACCACACTACTTCAGATCACTTTGTATTCCATTAGATTACTTCAGATTACTTTAGATAAGGTATTACATTGCATTATCTGGGCTTCAGTCACTAAATTTGGGATGACTACGTGCAGAAGAAAATATTTTCTAACCTGTTTCCATCCTAGCTGAGATGAGAACAAAACATACTTTACAGATTAAACAGGCAAATATTGTGGCCAAATATTTTCACCTCAAATGAAATCTCTTTATCAATGCAGCTCTTTGCAAATGGCTACCTTACACAAACATAACAAGGACACACACAACACATTTGTCCTCTACACAAATGCTTTCCACAACAACCTAAAAGTCAGACCTGTTGGCTTTGTCGGTGCTAATCAAGCTTCATTTTTCATCAATAAGACAGCCAGAAATGGCTGATTTACGACTCACTCTGGCCCAAGGAACAGCAGAATCCATTTACTTTTGATGGCTTGGCAGGCTATAACGAGTTTGGAATAAGGAATGAGATCAGGCAGTGACTCACCAGACACCGCTTTCCAGTATGAAAGAAAAGACACAGGCATGCACTAACACATACACAAAAAGATCATGAACCCTCCATCCAGACATGTACACATTAAGTAGGGTCACAGAGGAAGCAAATACACTGCAGTAACGAAAAAAGGGTCCCACATTAACAATCCACAAATTGTACATTTTCACAAGAAACCATTTGAACTATATTTGTGAAGTGATGCATTTGGGATTACCATTATTTGGCCCCCCACATGTTTTGGACTACACTTTTACGACTGATTATGGTGTCTAGGGCTGATGAGTGTTCAATGCTAGGGCATTTGGAGGACCACGTAGGGCTTTAGGTGGGTTGAGGCTATCTGGGGTGGATCCCTGGCAGTCTCCAAAAAGTGCTCTTGAGCTCGGGTTCTACTGTCCCCACCTCCCCATCCCCTGACTATCCCTAGACTCACCAACCCCCTGAGGAATCCTTTCACTCCACAGAGATGCATGGTTAAGGGGCTGCCTGCAGGGGTCAGCACTTCAGATAACAAAAAAGGAATTAAGGGAGCAACAAAAGTAATGATAACAGTGTGTGCTGCATATCCTTTTGTTTCTTAATCAGAGGTACAGCCCCTGCAGACTGCCCTTTAACCCTACGGCTATGTGGAGTTAAAAGGCTGTCTGAGAGGGTTGATCCCTCTCTTGAAGAAACAAAAGGAGAGACAGGGTGCACTGTGCTTTTGGCCTCTCCCATGGACACCATTTGGGGATCACCAGGGGTCGCAGCTGTGACCCCAGGCTGTTTGCTTGCAACCCCCTGGCCAATCCCTGGGCCTCCATAGTAATGCTGAATGGGGTGGGGATGGCAGCTAAATTCCCCCTCGAACTTCTAAAAGAAATATTTTTTTTTAAGTCACTCTGACTTCAGATGGATTCTTTCTGTTATGTTTTTCTATAACGGAAATTAATTCTTTTTAAAATCGGAGTGGCTTCAAAAAGATATTACTTCTTTTAGAAGTCAGAGCCCCCCAGGACACGGATGGAGGCCTCTGGTTCCTCTGCTCTGCATATGACAGGAACTGTTCCTGTCTTACGTGGAGCAAGGTGCTGAAGGCCTGACATATGCCTGCAGTGGGTGAGTCCCTTGGAGCGATGCATTCCCCGAAAAAGGTAAGAACATTTTATTTTGTATAATTCATGCATGCAAGGGATGTGTATATGTATATTACGTAACTTGTGTGAATGAGTGAGTGTATGATGTATGGGTGGCTAGTGTGCATGTATGTGAGTGTATGGAGAATGGGTGCATGTGCGAATTATGTGTGAATGTGTGTGTGCTTCTGTTTAATGCTGGGCTGAGGAACTGATTTTGGAGGTTGGGGAGTGGGTGGGAGGAGATGTGGTGGGGTGCATATGTATATTATGTAATGTGTGTGAATGAGTGTGTGTATAATGTATGGATGGCTGGGTGTGCAAGTCTGTGTGTGTATGGTGAATGGGTGCATGTGTGAATGCTGTGTCTGCTTGTGTGTAATGCTGGGCTGAGGAACTGATTTTGGAGGCTGGGGAGTGTGTGGGAGGGGATCTGTGGGGGTGTATATGTTTATTATGTCATGTGTGTGAATGAGTGAGTGTATGATGTATGTACTGGGTATACATGTGTGAGTGTAAGGTAAATGGGTAAATGTGTAAATGAGTGAATGGTGTGGGGATGTGTGTTTGCTTCTGCTTAATGCTGGGCTGAGGAGTTGATTTTGAAAGTTGGGGAGATGGGACATGTGGGGAACAACAGGTGTGCACTAAAATGTAATTTTCTCATCGGCATCCATGATAAAGCAGGCATGATATGTGTTATTAGTGGCTAGACTGGCATTTTGATGCATGTAGTCTGGTCATTTCTTACCGTGGCATATCTGTTATTAGTTGGCTAGAGTTGCATTTTGGGTCTAGCCCTTTCTTACTTTACCATGACATTACTTTCTGGGATCTATGAAAAAACAAGCATATGTGTTCTTACTTGGCCAGATTGGTATTTTGATGCAGCCAGTTTGACCAAGTTTTCTTATTGTGGCATGGCATTATGAATGGCAAAGCCAACAGGAGTAGGTCCTTACATGAGGGTACTGCTATATATTGGTTAAGACAGCGAGGACATGTTTTCTTATAGTATCATTACTGACGTTATGCACATTGCAAACACACATATGTTCTTATATGGGAATACTGATATATATAGATGCAGCCATCATGGACATGTATGGGCACAGCCAGCGTGAAAGTGTTTTTAAACTAGCATATATTGTGGGCAAAGGTGTCATGGAAATGCACCGGGAAATGCTCATGTGCACTATTGCTGAATTGCATTTATTGGATTTTTGTATTAGAGTTACCCTATAAAACCAATTGAAAACTGTCTGGATTTTTGCCAATTTTTTCACAGAATGTTTGCTACATAATGCACCATTTTAACCCATTATTTAAATATATGTCTGGCCTCCCCCACCTCTTCCAATGCCTTTTCGTAAGTGGAATTATAGGTTTTCAATGTTGGTAATCCAGTTTTGTAACACCAAAAACTTCTACAGACCATGAATAAGAACTTGAAATGTTTTGTTCCTCTTGAGTTATGCAAACAGAAGAGATACAAGAATATGATCAGCTATCATTATTTGCCAAGACACTAATCAAACCCATTTTAAACTTAGCTCTAGGTTCTGAACTTAATTAATATCAGAGATGTCAGTCTGAGATTCCATGCACACAGAGACACACGATAGCTATTGAGGTCAGCATGAAGAAAAACACAGGCACACAAGGACCCACGCAGTCCTGCCCCCAAGGACACTACTGAAAAACAGCGAAATGCCAGCTGGAGAAGGACAGCGGGTTCAGCTAATGCAGTGTAAAATGGGGGGTTTCAGTCCCTGCTCTATATTTACAGTTACAAGCTCACGGTGGGAAAAATTCTTACTGGTTGCGAGGGCCGAACTGCTCTAACATTCTCACATTATCACTGTGGGGAAGGATTTGTGCCAGAACAAGACTGAGCTTCGCCCTGGCAAATAATGTCTTGCTGTAGCGGCGTTCCATGTAGGCCTGTGTCCCAAAGTGCCCCGTGCCACTGGGCTGTTGGCTTTGTGCAAACAAATTATCTGGAGTCCCTGAGAAGGAGCTTGATGGCAGAGGGAAACCTCTGAGCGCGGGGAGATACTGTGGGCCCGATTCACAGAAGTGTTTTATAATGGCGCAATCCCATGGGAAAAGGCACTGTGAATCAGGCCCTTTGTTGTGACTAAGCACTGCCTGGATGGTCCAATTGCAAACAATGTTTACCTGTTTTCTTGTAATCCTTATGATTGGTCAGAAACTGAATAGCAGCTTCGGCTTCCAATCATAAGGAGGAAAAAGCAGCCAATCATTGTGTTTGCGGAAGTGCAGTGCATCATACTTACCTTCCTTGAGGTGATCCTCTTCTGCCCCGTCGCCATGTTGGAATGCTGAACCCTGCATGCTTTGCCTTCCGTCGAGATGCGAGTTTCTGCTACGTTAGATAAGAAATAAGATTCCTGTGCTTCTGTTTATGCCACCTTTCAGCCCAGAATCACCCCACAGCACATGTCACATTCTCAGAGCATCTGCTCCCTTTTGTAATGCCTCTGGCAAGGAGACTGGGGGTGCAGCAGGGAAGAAGGGTCGTTTAAAATGCACAAAAACAAAAAGATAATTTTGCGATGTTGCTGGGGCAAACGCCTTGATCTTTTGTAGCTTGGGTTTCTCGGGCTGGTTTACGATGCATGCAGCACTGCCCTGTTAACCTGGTGTCACTGGCAGGTAGCGAAAGACGGCGATGGAAGCGTCTGCGGCTTTCTGAAACTCAGCAAGTGGATCGAAGAGAGGGAGAGACCGCGTGCGATAAATATCGCAGATTATTGCCTTTCTGGTAACACCATCCCTCTTGGCCGGCTCAATGCATCCTCTTGCATTCTGGTACTTGTAGTCACGCTATCAAATTGGCAACATGCGGTG
This sequence comes from Ambystoma mexicanum, assembly GCF_040938575.1. Lineage (NCBI taxonomy): Eukaryota > Metazoa > Chordata > Amphibia > Caudata > Ambystomatidae > Ambystoma > Ambystoma mexicanum. Next base: position 782,555,495 of record NC_090931.1, read on the forward strand.
CTACATCTTCCTACAGACCTCTGCTATACGCTCTGGGAATGTTATGTCTCCTTTTCCTTATAAGAGGAAAAGGAGAGGTGTCAGATCGCTCCATGTCGGGTGTGAGTAGGTAGTCCAGTCCTAGCTTTTCAGTTGCAATGAGTGTGCAGAGTCCTGCATTTACAAAGGAAAATGCAACACAAGACCAGGATTCACACCTGTTATGTGACAGCTTTGAATCTCTACACTCTGTGTTCAGAGCTGTCAAGTGGCATTATTGTGTGTTCTGGATTTCTTTTTCTTGGGTGAGTACAGTGACCAATCAAAACTGCAGAGCACAACTTCCATTATTTGCTCAAAAGGCGTTCTTACTGAATCATGTTTACTGAGACAGGTTTAAAATTGTGGACATTCTTATGTTCCCATAATGCTCTTTGCTTTTATGCAAATCACCAGGATTGGGTTCACATGAAGAGATACTGTTTTGTGTGACCTGGCCTCCGGCCACGCCCCTCGGTACCACCCCCTCCTCCCCAAAGCCGCGTCCCTCCAAGGATGAGAGGGTTCACCCCAAAAATGTGTTCCATTTACAGCACTGATTTATCAGCACATTGGTTAAGGTGCGTCACTGTTTTGGCTACTAATTAGCGAAAGATAGAGTCGTGCTGTACAAATAAGACACGCACATACATACGACCATCCGAGCCGGACTACTCCATATTTCATGCCCTTTTTTGTTCTATTTATTTTATAAGCTCGGAGCGGGGGTTGCGGAGAGGGAGGGGTTGCGAAACAGGCAAACCAGCACCTTCTTTTGTACAGCTGTTTCAAGGACTTGTCAAAATAATAATTTAAATGAATTGCGCGTTTCGAGCCATAAACAGCAAGAACTAATTCAATGAGGAAAAGGGAAGGCTGAGCTAGAGAAGCGCTGAGGCATATTATGGCGCGGCAAGCTTCAGGAGTGAGTCACGCGGGTCCCTGGAGAGACGCACGCGGCAGAGGGAACGTAAACACGCCTGCAAACAGGCGTGCAATAGGCAGACTCCCACAGACAGAACTAGACCTCTAGATTCACAACACTGGGGGAAGGGAGCTGCTTACCTTTAAAATTCAGAACATACAACCCCAAAATTGCAATGAATCACAGTGGTTCATATCAACAAACTACACTTCGGCTTCTGTACCCACAAAGCAGGCTCAAGGAGCACCCCAGATTTGTGGGTTGCCCCCCCCTGTCACCCCCCTGCCAACCCCCTGGCAGGCATCTGCTCTTAGAATGGGAGGCTAGCACTTGCAGACACCGCTAGCTAATGCAAAATGGGTCACAGGGGAGCACTGGGCTGCCTCGGCACGTCCTTAACAAGAAGCAGGCAGCTCATCCCTGTCGGATACCCAAGCTTCACTTTATTGTGGGGTTAATGAGAACACGACGTGTTGCAGATTGCATGCAAATCGCATCGGCTTGCCTAGAATTAGCCCACGACCAGCACCAGTCCAGCTGAGCCCTGTCTCTGGGGGTTAAAAATTATTGTCCGCAAAGCCCAAACTCAAGCATGGGAAGATACAGTTCTATGTATTTATATATTGTCACACAGGTTGTCTGCAGGTAATAATTACTGGAGCCCAGTGCAGGATTTTGACCGAGTTTCCACAGATCAGGTATTTTGTAAAATTACAGGAAAACCAAAAATGTGCGTTGGAATATCCGTACAGCCCAGCAACCCGACTGAGGTAGTGTGAGGATTTGACGACACATGAATCCGATTAGCTCTCCCCAGCTTTCCTAAAACTCGATTAGCTTCCGGCCTTACACTAGACGACCTTTGCTCCAGTTTGCCTTTTTTTATTTTGCATTTTAAACACAAAGAAACAAACTGCAAAGGGTCACCAATGGGATATTCTGTCAAATGTCTTTTAAAAATATTTCATTGTCATCAGCAGACCATTTATACGTGAAGCAATTAGAGGTGGCTGGTGCAGACACAGCAGAGATGTTGGTAATTGGGAGTGACTGTTCTCTCTGGCATATCCTGGAAGAAATGGGACTGTTCAGTGTTTAGAAATGAGATCGCATACATAACAGGATGCATGCTGCGTGAAACCATAACTACACGCTTGTGATTATGTGGCATTTGTCTTTCACTGTGTGTCTTTAAATACTGCTGGTATAACTGTGACATTCAGAGATTTCTTTAGGCTTACATTACTGTTCATTCTGGTACATGTAGTCCTCCATTCAGGATGGGGGTGCACAATCAGACTTGTTTGACTCATTATGTTACTATATGAGTTATATATTACCAGGTTGGTTTATTGCGTGATGTGTGTACTTTTCAAGTCATTGTGGTAAAACAGAGTATTATTTTGACTCTTGTACTTAAACCTTTGGAGAGTGCACAAAATCATCTTTCACTGCATGTTGCGCGGCCCCTTATCCAAGTCTTTCGTGGATTCTTACCTTGGCCCCTCGTCTGCCACGTGTCTGCAGAGCCTGCCCTCAGTGCACCCTTCCTCCGAAAACTTTGCATGATTCCAATGCAGCAGCTTGCACTCTAAATGACTCCACCTCTACCCCAGCCCCTGACTGCCACCATCATTGTACAGACCACTCCACCCCTAGCCCCCTCACCCTCCACCCACGGTGGCATTGCAGAACAAATGTTTTCCATTCCCATGTTTAATTCCTATCGTGTGAGACAGACAGAATGTTCCAAAAGGAGCAGCTTCATTCTTCACGAAGCAAGAATGCAAGAGACAACCCAAGTGTTGCAGGACTTTTGAAGTCATATTTAAATTTTTTGACTGATTGACAGTTTTTTAACATGTGCCTTTAAACCATGGTGCTAGAGTTTACACATAAACAGGTAGCAGTGATGTTTTTTTATGGAAGGAGAATAAATGTAACCTGTTACACAATCCGGAAGCAGGTATGACAGGTTCAAACCTGACCCGCTGCCATTTTAAAAGCGAGATCAAATACACCCTGTTGATAAATAGCTCAGAAAATAAGTTCTCACCTCTCAACTCAGGATTGGCTGCAACTGAGTTTAAAAAGGCTCATGTTTGCCCTTTAGCTGACCTTGCAGATTAGAAAATAGAAACCTGTTTCCAGCCAAATGTTTAGTGAGGGCGGTCCCACAATATTCCCTCTAATTATTTTTCCCTAAGTGCGGAAATGCTTAGCTTTCGTGTGCAACTTATTTTTCATGCACTGGCATTGGTAGAAATTCAAATAATACTACTGCCCAATCTCAAGAGGAAGTTTGAGGGGAAAGAACATATTTTTATAAACATGAAATATCCCTTCTGGCAGAGCTAGTTACATTTGTGCTCCCTGAAAAACCATTTGATTCAGAGTAGGGAGTAACATCATATCAGAGCCCTCCTTGTAACCTTGACATAGGAAGTGATATGACAGGATACATAATGCAGCTTACAGTTCTGCCCACCCTTTCTCACCACAGCCTAGAAACAATTCCACTAGAGTCTTACTGAGGTTTTGTCTGGTGTACCGTTGAAGAAAATCACATATATTTGCCTTTTAATTCAATAGCAACAATGTTCATAGGTACAACCGATTGAGTACTTTCTTCTTTAACCCTAGTTTAACCCTAGTTAAAGAAGAAAGTCCCTAGACCCCTCTTATGTAATTTGCTGTTATCAGTTGGACAAGATACATGGGGATGCTAGAGGCAATAAACACAACACAAACACATTATATTGAAAAGCCCTCAGCAGCTGAGCAGAGAAAGAAACCGAAGGTAATTTCCTAGATTGTTCTTAGAGTACCCTATCCTTCAGAAAACAAACACATTCTGTTCACTGTACTGCCCTGCCAAAACGTCTGATTTGATTTTTGAACGTTGCTGATTTGTTTTTCACCCCAAAGGATTGTTCTCCTATGCCCTTCCATCTGTACCCCACCCCGGCTCATCTGCTAGCCTTCAATACCAGTTGACAGGGCTCTGTAAACAGTGAGAGATTGTAGCAGTAAAACACTAACTGGGATATTTGCATACCCACAATACTTTGTAATGCAAAACATATTTAAAACTTCACCATGATATAATGTGCAGTTTAAGAAAATGCCATGAATCTGTAAATGCACAATTACTATGAGGTTTATACAAGATTGTTTGCAACATGCCCCACCTTTAAATTGTTGGGTAGGATTATACAAATGTTCAGTGAAACATTTTTTGCATAGCTGAGAGTTAGCATATAATTTGTTAAGGCCTATGCCCCATGGAACTTTAAAAACTTGGAAAGGTGGCAGGTTGTGTGAAAAGCCTTCTAGTAATCTGTATATCCGTTGCCCTAATACTATATACGAATAATGGCAGGCATAGTCCATACCCATTATCCCTTGCAGGCCAGGTAAATGATATTGCAAGCTCTCCGCTTATAAAGTAGACATGACATTTGCCTACAAAAAATCGTTAGAGGGCAAATTAATATTTGAGTTTTAGAATGCATTAACTTGCAAGGGTGGCGCTTCAAAATGCTTGTGTGACACATGTTCAAAGAGTCGGAATCATGGGATGAGGTTACACATTCAAGTAGCCTGGTTACTTGCACTCAGTCTCTGATATTTGAGCTGATAGTTAGGCTACATAGTCTGGGTGATGCTTTTGCTATGGCGCCATGAGTAACAGAAATTCTTGTGCTTAAGCATCATTCATATTAGAAACATAAAACAGGTGGATGTAGGTACAAGTCTGGTAACCTTTTTTAGAGCCGAGGTAGGCCGAGTTAAGGTTGTCTGGTAATATATCTGAATGAGGCCTGGGGCGGAAGTTCTAGTCATAAGATGTAAGTGTGGTAGAGTCAAGTATAGGAGGCATGGGCAGGGAGGGGAGATACAATTTGGTTACTGTGTGCAGACATCTCTTAATTATATCTTCTGTTCATGCAGTAACTTTTTCATATTAGTTTTTAACCTATTGTGGATGTATTCTACTTTCAGGATTTGGGGGCTTTTAAGGTCAACTTGCATAGTAGGGCACTGTAAACAAGCTAGACCAGAACATCAATACTAGTTCATATAATTTAGCATAATTTTGAGAGAAAGCAAATATTAGGTATCTGCTGTGCCTTGTGCATTACATCTTTATGAATAGGTGGGAATTGTCTGTGTGCACTGCTCAAATTCTTCTGAGCAGCACCCAGAAGGAAGTTGGGCAAGCGCACATGCGTACGGCTTAGAGGGAACATTTCCCACAACAGCTATAAAATGTTGCTAATCATCACACGCTGTGGCATTATAATAAGGGTGTCTTCTTCCCCCTCCCCCTCACCACATGGAACTCAACCTGCCATCATGGTTGTTCCTGAGGACCTACAATGTGAGCCTTATACCAACGGTGCTGGAGCACAGGTCCTACTAGAATTCTCAGCACCTTTCAACATCATTGGACATACCATTCTACTGTCCCGCCTTACTGATACAGCACTTAATTGGGCAGACTCCTTTCTATCAAATCAGCGTTAACAAATATCCATGTGTGTTGCTAGGTCTGTAAAAGATCTGGGGCTACGCTAATGTCAGGACTGTCGGGACTTAGAGCTAGCTAGACTTTTGCTTGTAGCCCCTGAGCTTCTATCTGGGGCTACAACTAAAAGACCCAGGGCCATAGGCCCCTTAGCCCCTCCCCCTAGCAACGCCTCTGCAAAGATATATGCCTACATGGATAGGCCCAAAGTTCCTGATGGATTAGAGCACTACTCTCCAAGGCGACAAATGTGAGAAGTGGACCCCAGGCTAGTTGTACTCCAATGTTTAAACACACAAAACCGTGGGATGGGCCTTCTCTATTTTGGCCTCTAGGTTGTAGAATTAACTTGACTTTGAAATCAGAGGTATGACAGATCATCAAGTGTATGGAAGGTCACAGAAGATTGGGGTCCTTGTTAACCAGCCAAGGAGATCGCCCGAGTGGTGAGAGTGTCCTCTACCAATAACAAGTAACCTAATATTACACAGGATGCTTTTGAAACTATCATGGCATTGTGCGGTGTGAGGCAAGGCATGGGCCACCTGCATAGTGGCCCAGTGCCTTGTTCTCTAGTGGCATTTGCAGCCCATTCTCATCTCTAGAACCAAATACCAAACCGGTAATAAAACAGACATGACTTTTTTTATACCATTGTTTTTTCATGTCCACTGTATATGTTGTTCGGCCCCACTGGCCCTGGCCTTCGGCCATATTCACTGTATAATTTTCAGTGCCACTGTCCATGGCTGAAAAGTTTTCGGCACCCGTGGCCATGCCCACTGTATATTTTTCATCGCCACTGTCCATGGCCTTCGGGTGTGTCCATTGTATATTTTTTAGCGCCACTGGCCATGGCCTTCGGCCGTGCCCACTGTAGTTTTTACATTCCTTCCTGCTTATTAGCCATGGCCAGTGGCCACCACCTTCAGCCGTGTACACGCTCTATTTATTTTAATACTACGGCCTTCAGACGTGCCTACTCTCTATTATTTTTTAACATCAACAGGCCACTGGCCATTGCCTTCGGCCATGCCCACTTTATATTTTACAACATTACCGGGCCTTCAGTCATTTTAAACGCTGGCAAAACGCTGCCATGGCCAGTGATTTTTCACCCCCAACGTCACTGTAGCTGTAGAAATATATACATTTTTGTAAAAATAACTTTTTTTTCTATAACCGTGGTTACATTGTAATGAACTACATATACCCTCAGTGTATTTGTAGTCATTATACCTGCGTTTATCAGGGAAAGCTGTGAAAAAAAGCTGATTTGCCCTCCCAGGCACTCTACAAGTGCCCCATTATCTGTAACTGCTCTCCCACTCTCCTCATGGGCTCCTCACCTCCCCTACCCTCTCCCATTGCCCACCAACACTTGTCGTTTTTCTGACACAATTTCAACTGTGAAATGAGGTAGCCACGGTTATTCCTTCAATACCCAAGGGCATGGGAAAGCTTTGTGTTGCAAACTCTGTCCCTAGCCCACCTCCAAATCAGTGTCCTCTTGCCTCCCCTACCTCTTGTTTCATGGAAAAAAAAGATGGCAGCTTTTTCATTTATGCATCATGGGGAAATAGCTATAATTTTGGGAGAAGGGGGCACCCCCTTCTCTGTCAAATATTAAACAAAATACTGGACAGATTAACCCCAAACCACAAAAGGGTTGTGTGTCAACGATTCGTGCTCAAGTTATTTCAGATCTGGCCTCAATTCATCCAGCAGTTTGAGCTAGGTGGTAGACCAAAAATTCACCTTTTTAGTGAAGTAGGCCAAAAGTGCTTTTTCAGTTTTCATAATAACTTTCTTTTTTAACAAACCTTTCCCAAACTTTCCAGAGGTGAGTTGGCAAAGGTGGGTCAACAGGCGTAGAAAATTGTCTGCAAAATTTCAGCCAAATCTGTTGCACGAGTCATAAATTATTAGCAATTAATTTTTTTCTATTTGCTATGGAACTCACTAGTTACCCGCCCTATAATATAAATATAAGCAGGAGGGATATGTCATGGCCCACTAGTAAATCTGATAGCAGTGCTGTATTTGGTTAAAAAAAGACAGGTGGGAACAGGAGAGGTTATTGATCACATATTCTTATACTTGTTTCTTTTTAACTGCGCAATTAATTCAACAGCATAATGTGCCGCAATTGGATAGCTCAGCGAGTTAACAGCTCAACTCTGACATGTGCCAGCCTGCACCTTCCTACTTCATATTTCAGCAGGGCTGAATCAGCCATTCATCTTTCTGAGGTTGATAAAATTAAGTACTATTACAATTTTTACTAATAACATCTGTTTTACAGCGCTTAAAAGCAGGAGTAGTCAGGGGTCAGACAAGAAGCGCTATACATAAAAGTATGATATAACACTATTTTAACTGGATGTGGAAATCTAAGCCTCAGTGACATCAAAATGCAGATAATTTGGAATAACATAATAGGTTTCAGAAACATAAAACAATAAGTGAACTCTAAATAAGAACCTCAGGAACTAGGGATCCAGTCTGGCTGGCCTACATAGAGAAAGACTCCTCTCCAGCTGCACCTGTTATTTCCAAAATTAAAGAGGGCACTAAGAACCCGCTTTATTTTTGTTTGCACAATGCATCTGCAATCCTTAACCAGGGGTCATGGAGGCAGTGCCAGAGGTCGCAGAGGAGTTGCCAGGGGTCACAGCTGCAACCCCTGGATACCTTCAAATGACATTGATGCTTTTATCTAACTAGCCATATCAAGATTGGGTATCTATCCAGCTAGCTAGATTTACACTCCACAAACCCAGGGACTGGCCTGGAGGGAAGAATGGGGAAATGCCTGATTCTAGAATGAGTCGGTTCTTTTTGACAGAATGGACCACTTTTTTGGCCAGAGGGAGCCAGTTTCAAAAATTACAACACTAGTTTTAATAACTCTTACTAAGCAAATATGTTTTTAATTGTATTATTTGCTATATATTTTACCAAAAACAACCCCATGGATAGTACTGAATCAGTCTGTTCTGGATAGTAATGAATATGTGTAATTGTGGGACACATGTTCCAGTCCGACCCTGATTCGTCTACACATTGGGCTATGAACGAAAAATGCAAGTGGCATTTTCTTAGGATCTACAGTTTATGCTCTGCGGTTAATTTGCACATGTGTCATCTTTCTTCGTCATAATTGTTGCCGCTTTTTAAGTCTGAAATGCTGGGGTTCTTTTCTGGGGTTTGTTGTTTCCTTTACCATTCCCAGCTTTTTTCATTTAACGTGTGATCTCATGTTTCCCTTTCTAGAGGGAAGCAGTGGACACGCTGACTTGACACGCTTTTCGGGCCTACCTCCCTGTGCATAGGCATAATGGACACCTCTGCAGCCCCAGCAGTACAGTACTTTTCAAGGGCCATCCTCATTGGCTTGTATGTGGCATAACATTAAGGGGGTCCTCAACACATTTACAGAGTAGGAGGGGCACTTTGTTAACCCACTGTCCCTACATCTACCTGGCTCTGTTGCTGTGCAGTTTAATTTGTTTCAAAATCCCAACCGAGGAAGAGCACACTCACTGATTATGCTTAGTCCCCATCAATCTCTGTCCTATAGAGATATATTCTCATTCTAAGGAATTATGCAAGGCAGTCGCTGCTAGGCCGACTAAGAAGCAATTATCATGCCTAACATTATCCTGGACAGGTATCCAACTTGCAGTTCTGCAGATGTTTTGGACTACAACTCCCATGACCTCTGTCATTTGACAATGCTGGATAGTGCTGATGGGAGCTGTACTCCAAAACATCTATAGAGCCAAAGGTTGCAGGCCCCTGACTTAGGTGCACAGTGAAAATGTCCCTCACTAGACTGGTATTAGAGGGGTGATGGGCATACACAACAAGCATAGCTTCCAGGTTGCTTCATGCCACCTTTGACCCCCTTTTAACTAGTCTAGGTTTCATGCCTTGCATGATGGGACTTGTAGTTTCTTTTTTCCCATTGAAAATACGGGCCTACATGCCCGAGTGTGCAAGACTGGGACTGTCTTGAGGTGTCACGCATGACACGGGGCCGCTTGCCAGCTCTGAACATCTCAGCATGAAGCCAGAATTTAGTCAATTATCATGTTGTATCACAGATAATTTGCATGGGAGAGGGGTGGTAACATTCCTGCTAAGATGCAGTGTTCACACTGCACTATGCAGATTCCACGGAGGTTGTTCTGCACATGGCATCAGACCACGAGGTTACTCTCCTCTGCTTTGTAAAACTGTTATAATTCAAGGGGCTCTGTTTTTAGTTGGTGTCTGCATTTGTAGGACAAGGGTCATGTTAAATCCACAGCATGTTTAGGTCTGGCTGAAGAAAGTGCTGTGCACCTTCTGAGACTTTCAAAATAGGGCTTATGCCGATAAAGTCGGGGGCGTGTAGTCAACGTTAAGCTCTGCTCCCCCTTTCTCTACAAGTCCTCTCTCCTGCATGGAAAGAGAGATCTGCAAGCAAAAGGCTTCTTGCCTCTGATCCGCATTGGTGCTTGCCTCTGATCCTCATTGGTGCTTGCCTCTGATCCTCATTGGTGCTTGCCTCTGATCCGCATTGGTGCTTGCCTCGGATCTGCATTGGTACTTGCCTCTGATCCGCATTGGTGCTTGCCTCTGATCCTCATTGGTGCTTGCCTCCGAATCCCACGCAGGGAGAGTCTAGATTAGCATATGTTGGCTGTCTCCGACATTTGGTGGCTGCACCAAGAAGAGTTCAGCTGTGCCTGGGCATACAAGTCAGTGCTGTGGCATGTGAGGCTGTGTCTGAGCAGATTGTATATGGGCACATGAGGCGTACATGACATGATAAGGCAGCACCTGGGCATAGTAGGCTGCATTTAGACTCATAAAGTGTACTTGGGAATATGGTGGTTCTAGCTGGTTCATGAAGCTTCACTTGGTATGCGATGGCGATATCTCGGAATAAGAGGCTGTACTTGACTGGATGGTGGTGCCTTGTATTGTGAATGAAACATGCCTAGACACATATATATCTACTTGGTATATGCTGGTGGTACCTCAGTTTATGAGGCTGCTACCTTGAATAAGAGGACTGTACGATAGCAGGGGTGCACAGGAGCAAATGTGATTACACCTGCCATAGGACAGTAGTGCCTAGGAATTCCACTGATGCATTATTGCATGCAAGGTTACATCGGGCAAAGGTTGTCAGTACCTATGGAGGCTCTAATGTGACATATACCATTGCTGGGCATACCAGGCTGCAGCTGGGCATACAAAGCTTTACCCGGGATGGGCATATGAGGTGGCCACAGACCATAGCATGAGGGAATGATATGATATGATAGGTTATTTACAACACACTTAATACCCAGAGGTTTCTAAGCGCGGACCCGGGGATCGAAGCTGTGTTGCTCCATGTCGTCTTCCTTCCAAGGCGAGCACGTTGCAGCTGAGCTATCCTCCCGAAGACTCAACGTTTTAATCTAGTTGATACAATTACACACAGTACAAGCAAAGTCATTTATGGGTATCTGTTCAGTGTTATGCCCATCACCAACACCATAGATATCAGACTTTGAGGCATCGAAAATGCCAATAATCGGCCATAGTGATTTGCTAATCCTGAATGAACAATGCAGTTGCAATGCCACATGGGTATATGCATATGGCTGCTGGCAATAGTTTATTGTAGTTAAGTTACTCCAGGCACAGCCAGATGTGGGTGGTCTGCTCAGAAGAATGGAATCCACTTGGTGGGTGGTTTGTGCTTTCTGTTAGTGGTGGTTCTGGAGTGAGTCCTTTTCGAATAATTTCAAAATGTGCACCTGTTACCCCCCCGTCCAATATGTTCCTGGTCCCTGGATCAAACTAAACAAGTCTTTCTGGTGCAAGGAGCCTGGCCTGGGGCTAGCTTGGGGTCTTTTTGCATACGACAAGAGGGAATTAATGCTTCCAATCTCCTTCAAGACAGTCAAACACACTAGACGCAGCACAACCCCTAATTTGGACACCGAATAGCGCCAACACAACAGAACACACAAGACACCTACACCACACCCTCTTGCAATCAACACTGTGCCAAAGGCCATGTAGATGGCAACCTGTCTCAACAGAACTGAACACAATCTGCTATACAATCAAGCACAACAAAACAACAGAACGCCACGCTCAACATACACCACAGGCAATGCGACCAAAACAACAGCGCAGTTCATATTCACCAGCACCACTTTCTCGCACTCCCAACACTGGGCCTCATTACGACCCTTGCGGAAATCGGAAAACGATGGCGGAAATGCAATACCGCCATCGAATAGCGCTCGGTGCGACTATGACCCGTCACCGCAAAGTACGAAGCCATTAGCGACACCGTAGTGAACGCCAACGCTAACTGCACCAAGCACGCGCGCGCGCGCCATGCGAAACCGCAAACACCACCATGGCGCAAGGGTACGCCAATTCCGACCCTAGCGGACATGTACCTAACGCCATCAGGCATGGCGTAATGTACCATTCCGCCATGGTGAGAAGTACGGCATCGCGAATCAACCGTAAACGGCCCCACTGAGTGCCTGTACACCGCTCCCTGCCCACAAAGTACAACTCCCCGTAGGTGCAATGAAGTCACAATGCAACCATTGAAATGTACAAGTCACCCATGCATGGCAACGAACAAAAGAAACACAAGAGGGGCCAATGGGAGCTGCAGGGCACAGATGGCACGAATACAGAAGCCATCCCAATGGACATGACCACAGTCCCCCACCAAGAAACGCACGCAAACACAGGCAGCTGTGACCAGCAATATTCCGAGAATCACATCATTCCACCAGTCCACCTGGCTGACCGGCATCTGTTACACAAAACCCAATCCCCCGCCCCTGAGCATGACAACATTCAAACTGTCATATTTTCAGCCCCCATCCCTGACCTCACGGGCTTAGTAGGCAAACGCGCCCAGTACAGTACCACGCAACTAAACTCCGAAGCTGGAACCCAATGCAGATCTCCTCACAATACATCGCCCCCCAAATAGGCATATGCCACATCACTTGCAAAGAAAAACGCTACACGGGCCAAATCAGAATAGAAATTTAATGCACATCAAAGTCACCAAGCCCATACAGCCATCAGGCCATGAACTCCAAAACACTAATCACCATTGTGGGCTGCATCCGCAAGAAATGACCAGCCACTACTTGTGTGTCGCCCTGTTCCCTCATGGTACACAGAGCCACATTCACGTACGAAAAGGCAACATGGAAGCGCACAGAACCGCAGGGCCGTCCCAATGGGGAGGCACTAGTCCAGCTGAAAGGCCGAAATGTTGCTCCGAGCCACCAGTACTGCGTAAGGGCATGTGGGCCATTGGCGATCGTCCCATAAGATCGTAATGCTGCTCCACTGATTAACACGAAGCAGCAGGTGTCGGGAGTAAAACCCATCTGCAGGAGTGGCATACAGATGGCAGTGGCAAAAGGGGAGGAGATACCTGTCAACCAAAAGAAAAAGAACAGAATGGCCATCAGAACTACATTCCAACAACTCACTTCAATGATCACACGAAATCCACAGCCATATGCATGCTAGCCCACTCCAAAGGATCATCACCACCCCAAAACCACTTGCGACTCATAACCATCTATATCGCGGTGCAAACACCATCACAAACGAGTGTACCTGTGCATGCGTCTGTCAAAACAGAATCCATCAGATGGGAATGTTAACGTGCATGGACACAAGTGTCTGAGGGCGCGTCGAGACAGGGAGGGCTCAACAAGGCCAGATAGACGATGGTCCCACTATGGCAGCCCTGCATCACATAGCGTAGGGGAGGCGGATAGATCCCAAGAAGCCCTGTACATGGCAAACTCTGTATCAAATCACCTGCCCATGCATCCATTCATCATTCCCTCATCCCGGGATCAAAACGCCTGAATAATTACTCACATAACATTAGAAACATCCATTGAGTCTGTGCGTTATGCAGCCTGCAAAATCCACAGTGCCCCAGCCCGTAATTCCAGTGTTGTGAAGTAACATGTATTTGGGAACGGCCGGCCTCATCGCCCACGTAGCAATTGCGCATCCCAAACTATTCATATCAATCATTGCTTCCTCGCCATGGGCCCTGTCTCAAGGACATTGAACAATAGAACGTTATATTTGCAGTCAGACCTGTGGGCATCTCCTCGCCGCTAGCTGGAAACCGAAAGCGCCGCCCTTCGAATTCCTCATTTGCAACATCACGTCGAAAAGGCATCTGTGGCCGTTTGAAATCACTAATTATTCCATCGAGTGCGGCTGTGTGTGAAAATGGCAACTGCCTTCACCCACAAATGGGACGCCCCGCCCGTCGTTGCAACTCGGTACAGTGATGCATGAGGGCCCACCGTTACTCGAGTACTACGTTCCACTGACCCTTCACAAGTCTGTTCGCGACTGCACAGATAGTATGTGAAACAATGGGACCACAGCAGAATGAACATATCAACCAATCTTACACGGCCATCGGGTACAAATACATGATTGCAATAGCAAGATGCCATTCCCCGAATTGCAGCGTTGTGCGCGGGACGTGCTCGGCCAAAGGGGAGAGCAGTTTGCACAGGTGGAATTAATCACCACAGGTGGAGGCCATACAGCCTGAAAACACATAAATTGCACAGCCAGTCTCCTCCCACAACCACACCGAAATGCTACCAGCAGGACTCGCGATGTTGGCCCTGGGGGACCTGATAGCACTGCAAGTACTCCAACTCCAAGAAGAAGACGAACACCAACTGCAACCGGCCGCACGAAGGAGACGCAGGAGGAGGAGGAGGCCAAGGCAGGGCCAGCAAGGGCCGCCAGCACAGCCACTACCACCACGCAGGCAGCCCGCAATCCCACGCCTCCGAGCACATCCGTTCAACCTCACTGATGAGCAGATCCACACCCTCTACCGTCTGGACCGGGACACCATAGCCGCCATTGTGGACATGACACAGGCTGACCTTGTCAGCATGATAGATAGCCCAACCGCCATCCCACCCCTACTGAAGGTGGTGTCTGTACTCCACTTCCTGGCCACAGGCACCTACCAGCACACAGTCGGACAGTTGCATGGCATTTCTCAGCCACTGTTCTCACGGACACTATTTCAAGTGCTCGATGCCCTCCTGCAGCACGCAGACAACTACATCTCTCTACCACGCTTGGAGCAGGAAATTACCAACACAAAAGTGGGATTCCATGCACTTGCTGGCATACCGGGTTGCATTGGTGCCATCGACTGCACCCATGTGGAATTGGTCGTCCCACATGCCATGGAGGCCCAGTACCGCAACCGAAAACAATTTCATTCCCTGAATGTACAAATGGTGTGTGACTCCAACAGGATCATTACACATTGTTGTGCCCGATTCCCTGGATCAACCCATGATTCTATGGTCTTGAGGAACTCTACAATACCACGCTACATGGAGCGACACGCAGGGAACAGATCCTGGCTACTCGGTGAGTCTCATTACATGCATGATTATGTGGGGTATGTGATTTGGCAATGACCTGGCAGGAAGGGGGGGGGGTGCGTACGTAGCAATGGCATTCCACATCATACGTTTCTCGTCCACATACAGGTGATGCTGGATATCCACTGAAGAGATGGCTCCTCACACCAGTCCGGAACCCACGGGACCAGCATGAGGAGGACTACAACCATGCCCACTCACGTACCCGTGTAGTCATTGAACAGGCATTCGGCCTACAGAAGACTCGTTTCCGCTGCCTCAGCAGGTCTGGCGGGGCACTCCTGTACCGCCATGAGAAGGTTGCAAAGATGGTCATGGCATGTGTCATGCTCCACAACATGTGCGTACGTAGAAATGTGCCCATGCCCCCTGACGCAGAACTGCAAGCACCTGATGATGGTCATGATGAGGGTGGGGATGTGGCAGCACCTCATGGAGTCTGCGAGGCACCGGAGGCCCGTGACATTCGTCAGCATCTCATTGATGTATGCTTCTAGCACTCACGCCTGGTGGCTGATACATGGACACGGGACTCGTGGCACTGCGTGTGGCTGGGACATGCACAATATGGACTGTACGCCTATGATGGCCTAGTACACAAAGATCAATGTCCACACATCTCATTGGTTGATCGTGCACTTTTTATGGCATATGTGATGTCATGTTGAACACCCTATCGACCCGCCACCCAAGTGAGCCCAACACACCCCCTCCACCCTCCTACCTCCCCCCCGAACACCAGTGTCCAAAGATGCTCATTGTCAGTGGGCTGTCGCTATTGCAAGCCCCCTCTGCGGGTATCAGGGGCACCCTTGCCTGTGGAGCGCAGGTTCCTTCCAGATCTACGTTGGGGGCTGCCCTGGACGGAACTTGCAACGGATGATGTGTCTGCCTGCTCACGTCCATGCATGTCCCTAAGGGTTTGCGAGAGCTCAGTGAGCACACGGCGCACTGCGGCAAGTTCGGCACATACGTCTTTGGACGTCGCATGCAGTTCCCCCCTCAGGCTCTCGGTGCTTCTCTCCATTTGGACTCTCAGGCTCTCGGTGCTACTCTCCATTTGGACTCTCAGGCTCTCGGTGCTACTCTCCATTTGGACTCTCAGGCTCTCGGTGCTACTCTCCATTTGTGCCCTTAGCGTCTCTGTACCTCTCTCCATTTCTGCCCTAAGTGTCTCAGTTGATGTTTCTATGTCTGCCTTAGTGCCCCCACATTCATCGGCATGGTCCTTGAGGAGTGTGGCCAGTTGCTGCTGTTGTACGATTAACTGGTCGAGGGACTGTTGCCTCTGCTGGGCCATGGCCATTTGCGGGGGTGTCACAGAGGGGCTGTTGTCCTCATGTTGCCTTGCCACAGGGCTTGTGGGGGATGGCCAGTCGTCGTCTTGTGGGTGCCCCTGCGTGGTATCCTCATGTTGTACGGGATGGGACAGACAGGGGGATTGGGACAGGTCATGGATGGATCTGACTTCGACATCCCCGTTTTCTGTGTCCGAGCATGCTGCCATCAATGGGGTGTCACCTATGGTGCTGCTGCCACCAGAGGCAGTGCCTTCTGTGGCATCCATTGGGGGGACCTGTGGTGGTGGTGTTGTGGGCATGCTGGCTGCTGGGGTGCCTGTTGATGTTCCCTCCTCTGTGCTGCCACCTGATTTGTGCTGCTGCCGTGTCTTGATGCGTGCAGCTGAGGTGGAGGGTCTCTGGCCGTTGGTCTTGGCCCTCTTTGCAGGTGTGCTGGTAGGGGTGTCCTGTAGCTCGTCGTTTGGATCGGACCCTGTGGTGGAGTAAAGGAGGGCGAGGGTTAATGATGGGTCTGTGGGAATTGGAATGGCATTGTATCACATGCTTTGGGGTGGTACCTGAGGGTGATTTGGGTCGGGTCCTTGGAGGTGCTTTGATTTGTGTGTGGAGTGTGGGTGCAGTTGTTTGGCAGCCTGCAGTTAGGGTGTGCCTGCTGCACGTGTAGTGCGTGTATTAGGGGTTTTTAATTATTTATGTATTTATTGTGGGTTTTAACGTGCGCTATCAGGCCGATGTGTGTGGACGTTCTCCTGGACATGTGTTTCTGTTGCACTATGTGGACGCATGGTACTTCACATGGATGGACTGTGTGGATTTGGCATTGTTTTATCTGGCCCACCTACCTGAATCTTCGGATGTCTGCACTCCTTTCTCCATCCCTCCGACTCCCTCTATGCTCTCCATTCCGATGGTGGAGGCACAGATTTCTTCCCAGGGGGTCAACTTGATGGGTGATTCAGGACCTCCCCCGGTGGCTGTGGCAATGTTGCGGTTGGCAGAGAGTATGCTGCGGACGCATATCCGCAGGTCGTCCCATCGCTTGCGGCATTGCTGTGGGGTGCGGGGTGCGGTCCCCACCGCACTTACCCGGTGTGCCACCAGAGCCCATATGGTCTTCTTGTTTGCAAGTGCCGTTCTGGTCATTTGCGTGGAGAAGACGACGGCAGCATTCTCCTGGAGGGTCTCTGTTAGCACGGTGAGTTCCTCACGGGAGAAGTGGACCTGCCGCTTGCGGTCGCACGCTTTCTTCGCTACTTTTCCCATTTGTCTTGGTTTCGCTAGGGTGGGTGACGGGTTGGGGTGTGTTTCAGGGTAGTGATTTTAGTGGTTGTGTGGTTTTAGTGGTTTTATAGGTGTACGGCGGGATGTTTCCCGTTCCGGGCCCATGTTTTTACTTCCGTTTCCGTATATTTCCGGTCACCGTACTTTCCGGTAGGCGCACACTGCGGTGACCGCTAAGAGGGGTGGCGGTATTGCACCTAGGGCGCCGTACGGCGGCGGTGTGGGCCGTTTTGGGGTCATTTCCGCCATCGCGGACTTTGCACTTCCGCCGTGGCGTGGTGCTCGTGCCCGATGGGTCGGAATGGGCCGCACTTTGCTCCTTCGTGCAATGGCGGAAACGCTATTTACGCTGTGGCGCTCCGGTCAGTCACTTTCCGCCAGGGTCGTAATGAGGGCCCCTGTGTCAATGTCAATACAGATGCAAATGTGTCATTCTTTAACAGTACTATTCCCAAAGCTGAATTCACGACTCAAGTAACATCACAGAGATGCACGAACACCAGTCCCTCATGTAACGAAGGCTGTGCTGCAATCCATGCCAGGAAAACCCCCTCTTCAAGTGCATTAACACCACAATATAACATATATTCCACATATCTCACAGTGCCAACACCAATCAGACAGCAGGGTGCTTTTCACATTATATCACCATCAAGGAACTACACTAGATCACACTGTACATAACACCCTACATATCACCGTCCCAAATATTATGCCTAGATTATGACATATAACAGACGACGAGCAAACATTTTGTTATAGAGAATTTGAAAACTATTTGCTACAGCATCTGATAGTCCTCTCTGTCCACGGAAGTGCAAACTGAAGCACAGACAGTGGTGGATCTTCCAACCCATTATGGAGGAGTCAAGCAAAGCAAGCTATTTCAAAGAAAACACTGTGCGCTGCCTCGGCTGAAGCAGATGAGAATGTGCGCTTGGGCTGTCTTTCCATTATATGGAAACACTGTTTCCATATAATGGAGTCCTGGGCCAACACAATAGTGGTGCTCTGGCTCCACTGGGCATGTCAGAAACCAGGAAACTCTCCCTGATTCCTGTTTGCATGGTCACAGGGGTATGCTGGCCATCCTGGCAGTGTGTGTGGTGGTATCTCGGATCCAGAGCTGGAGCAGATAAGAATAAACCCCTACTTTTCTGTATGTGTATGTATGTATGCATTTGTGCCAACAAGGGCTTGTGTCTATAGTGCACATGCAAATGAGAGAGCAGTCAGTGTGTCCAATGTAGAGAGAGAGGGGTAGAGAGAGAGGTGTGTGTGTGTGTGTGTGTGTGTGTGTGTGTGTGTGTGTGTGTGTGTGTGTGTGTGTGTGTGTGTGTGTGTGAGAGTAGAGAGAGAGAGAGAGAGAGAGAGAGAGAGAGAGAGAGAGAGAGAGAGAGAGAGAGAGAGAGAGAGAGAGAGAGAATGAGATAGTAGTGTGGATGTTGTATTAGTATGTGTATGAATGTATTTGCTTGTGGGCCGAAGACTGAGCCTCTGATTGGGGAGGGCAGGGAGGAATAGAATGGTTCATCCACATAGACACGTTTCATTACAATGGCATACCTTTTTATTGGCATTATGGGCAAACCCAACATGAGTGTTTCTACACAGTGCTGCTGGGAGTTATATAGGTGCAGTCAGTATGGACATGTTTTCTTACAGTGGCATAGCATTTTTAAAGGCATTATGAGCAAAGTCAACATGATGAGTTTTCTTGCATGGGCATACCTGCCTACATTGGTGCAGTCAGTATCAACAGGTTTTCTTACAGTGGCATGGCTTTTTTACTGACATTATTAGAGAAGATAATGAGTTTTCTTACATGGGTATACTTGCCTACATTGGTGCAGCCAGTATGGGCATGTTTTCTTACAGTAGCATAGCGTTTAATTGTTTTATGGGCAAAACCAATATCATGAGTGTTGTTACGTGGGCATACTGTCCTACATTGGTACAGCCAGTATGGACATGTTTACTTACAGTAGCATAACATTTGAGTGGTAATATGGGTAATGTCAAAACAATGAGTGTTCAGATAAGGGCACACTGGCCTACATTGGTGCAACCAGTATGGATATGCTTTCATACGATGTTATAGCATTTTAACTGCCATTATGGGCAAAACCAATATGAGGGGACTTACTTGGGCATACTGCCTAAACTGACGCAGTCAAAATGAACATGTTTTCTTTACTGCATCATGTAATTTTTTTACTGGCTTTTTGGGCAAGGCAAACATTGGTGTGTTCTTATACGAGGATACGGGCATATACTGACAGATCCAGAATGTACAGGCTTGGGCACAGTCAGCATGAACATGTTTTTGACACTGGAAGAACAGTGGCCTATAATGTGGGCAGCATGAAAATGCACAGGAAAATGCTCTTGTGAACTGTTGGTGACCTGGCACCTGTTGGAGTATTTCACGTGTTAAGCTATAATACTGATAGTAAACTATTTGGCTTTTTACGCACATTTACACACAAAGTGTACTGTAAAATGCACCAGTTTAACCAATTATTTCATGAAATGTTCAAAGTAGGAGATCCCCCCCAAACCCACCATGGTGGGTTGGGAGCAGCCACTCATGCATATTCAAGGGAATTGTTTACACCCTCCAATTAATAACGTCACCAGCAACCGTTGAACGAAGACACACAGATCAGCTAACCCAGAACTGAGTAGAGGCAGCCAAAACACATTTGTGCACCACCTGAATAAAATGTCCACACATGAGCCCACTGCGGATACAGTGCGCACCACGAAGACTGCCAAACAACTACTCCCAGCAAACCTTTTACTGCAAACCTCTGTTATCCAGACTCCAGGCTGTACGAAAGCCTAAAGACTTGGGAAAAAATAAATTTTAGACAGTCCCCAGTTGTACACGCCATACAACTACAGCAGGTGCACAAATGGATTATAAAAATCCCATTAACATATTATACCTCATCATACTATACATCGAAACTGCACCCACCAAAAACTAAAGCATCTGGCTTTATTCATTCTTCTTTGTGTTTTACAGGAGTTTTAGCAACACGTTTTAATACGTACAATACAGCAATAAGCACCCATTCAGTGGGCTTCAACAGCCGGTAACTCCCCGGGGCCCAAGTTATAGGCCCAACCGAAGCCAGTCAAGCCCAAAAAACGGGCGATTGTTGCTGCTAGCCATGGGTATAATTTTAGAGGGCGACAATGGTGTTTGTCCCCCCCAACTTGTGTGGCTCACAATTTTGTCCCACTCATTTGGCACTGGCCCTTTTCATTTAGACGTCATGTCCCCCCAATATTTTCATCAAAGTTAATCCACTGCTGTTAGCAACACAAGGCAAACCCATGAGCTGCTAATAACAATTTCTTTAAAAGCCACCTGCGTCACTTCTTTCCTCATGGTCGGGAAGAGGTGAGGCAGCGTGTGGTTGTCATGGAACTGGTAGGCGGGGCTCCACTCAGAGCCTCTGTTCCATTTCCATGGCTGCATAAGGAAGCTGGGGCAGTGGGGTCCTGACAGCTGAGTTAAGACAGGAAGGGTGGTTGTTGAGATGCTTGAGCTGGGGCACAGGGACAGCGGGGAACACAGGAGGAGGGTTGGAGTGTGTACTGGCAGCCTGTGGATGGTTGGTGGGCGGGTGCGGCGAGCACTCAGGTTGCTCAGAACCTGTTTGATTCAGCCCAGTTTTGGAGCAACCTGATGAACCCCGGGTGGTGGTTGCAAAAATAAAGTGGAGTGTGCTACATTCTTTTGGGTCTCATAGGCAATTTGGAGGGGAATCCAGACCAAAATGTGAATGTTTATTCCAGCATGTTAGTAAGAACAACCTTTCTAAATACATAGGCATCAGGATGCTAATACGCCTCTATTATTGCATGGTCTGCTAAATCCTAATTATAGCCAATTACATGTTACATTTCCACATTCCTTTGTTTCCACCCATGATTTGTGCATACTCTTGTTTAATTATGGCAATTACAAATGAATAAGCCTCAAGCCAACTATATCATTTAATATATGACGCTGCTTTGCACACAGCTCCACTTTCACTGGAAGGAATTAGACCCTGACCTACTCTTCTATAACATCAAATTGGATTTTTCCACGGATTTAAGCTCCACTTACCAGCGCCCTCCAATTCCTCAATCGGGCTCTTTCTCATGATAAATAATAAACGGGTACACACTGCCGCTTCAAGCTTACATTGACAGGTTCTGCACGCTGTGTGGAAGGTAATGCAGACATCATGGGTAGCACACCGAGCTACCTGTACATTTCCATACCATTCATCTGTGTAGTGTCTGCACAGTCTACGATTCCAGGTTCTAACTGGTTTGGAAGTTTGACTTTCTGTGCTTGTCATCTGCTCGTGGTTTTACTATTAAAGAGTATTAGTTCATGTTTTTTTCACCCTTGGTTCTTTTTTGTGTGCATTAATGTATCCATGCATTGGTACATAACTACACGGAGCGATGAATGCATTTCAATTCAAGTATTGCCTAATGAAAAAGAACAAGAGCAAGAATTCAGAGACAAAGAAAATGAAGCAAACCTGAGATTTATGGTAGAGATCTATCACCTCTATGGAAATGCTGCCAGTCCTGCAGAGAAGAGGAGGGGGGAGAGATCCAGGAAAAATGCCAAAGGGCTTTATAGGGAGCTCTGGAGCCTCCTGCCCATGCTTCCATTTATGAGGAAACACAGGATCCACTTTGCAGATGGCATACGCTTGGTTCAGAGACTTTCCAAACAACGGCCCTGGCATGTCTCAGCAAAGCCAAAATGTGCAATGTCCATCACATATGGAGCGGTGGACTGGCCTACAGGGAGCACTGGAGATTTCCCAGTGGGTCTCTACACCCTGGGACTCTTTTCTGTAGGTTCACTAGTTTTCTGTTCCTAGGACCCTCTCTCCACCCTCAATCACTCAGACCCCTTCATTCCACCTGTCCTCATTCCCCACACCCATCTGAAGCAAAGATTTTATTATACAGCTTCCAGTGCGTTATTCCCCACTCTTAAGAAATGGTGTGCCTGTTTTTTTTTTACGTTTAAACTTCTTTTGAATCCATATACACGGACACGTGCTTTAAATTCACTGTGTGGACCCATTTTTCAAATTTTCTTTGTTTAAAAAAAAAAACTCTACCAAGTATGGTTGGGCTCGGAACAATTTTCATTCATCGCCCGTTTTTTTTAGCATTTTCTGCCGAAAATGTTTGCCCCAAAAAAATAATAGAAAAATATCGTGTTGGGGTAAGGGCAAATAAGGGGTAGAGTGAGGTAGGCAATACATAATAGGGGAAGAGGTTTGGGGGCACCCCCCGCCCCCAAATAAAAAAAATTAGATGAGTGTTTTTCAGGCAAACGTTTTCGGTGCAAAATGCAGCAAAAAAATAAACTGGGGATGAATGAAGATAGAACCGTTGGGCTCACACAGTGTAATATGAGGCCGCTTTCGGTTCCCAGCCCACACCTGCACATATGAAGCTGGTAGCGATGAGTAAAACGAAAAACACAATGCTGACGAATGCCCAGACACACTCATGTCCTATGAGCAGGAAAGGCAACGCTTCTGTGCATACACTGGCATTTTGAGGAACAGAATCCTAGGTGTTTGCAACTGACTGGATCAGTCTTGTGACTGCTGATTGCTCTAGCCTTCTCGCAGTCTTTACCTTGTACTTTGCAATCTAAGTAATCAAAGGTTTTAAAATGTTGTTTTTCTACCCACCTGTCTCTTCCTGCCTTTCTATCTTCAATGCTTGTTTTATCATGGTGCAAAATTTGCATTCGCCACTAGCCATTGGCTTGTGATATTAGACTGTGTGGTGTTGTGTTTATGTGTAGAATTGAGGAGGCAAGTGACTTTATTGTGGCTGGCTAGAAACTTACAACTTACTTTTTTGCCTCCTGGTTTTATATTATCGTGCAGGATGGTAAACATGCTTTCGCTGCGCATCTGGTCTGGGGAAGGGGGTGGTGTGTCTTAGCGGTCCCACCCTAACGTCGTTGCCCAAGCAGTATGTGCCAGGGCCTACTGCAATGTAATTAGTAGGAAGGAGATCTGAGCAGACTGGCTTGTAGATTTTGGTCGGGGGTTGGTATAGTTGGGAGAAAACCGAGGTCTTTAGATTTTGGCAATCATTGTTTTTCTGGGTGGTTAAAGGTTCCTGCCCCTTGAACACTGGGCACTTGGCTTATCCTTCTGGTAATGTTTGGCCAGTTGCATGTATGACTCTGCAGACAATTGTGAACGAAGATGAGGAGTTTCAAGCGCACTCTTCATTCTGTACTTAGAAAAATTGCTGGTGGCAATACGCTGGCCTCGCAATAAGCCAGCGTACTCATGATGGCGTTGAACATGCCGCTAGAAGCAGCCGAAGCTGGACATTACATGTCAAAGTTGAGGAATACGTTGGAGGACACAATCCATTCAAACATGCCGCTATGGCCCTAGCGCTGACGGTGCTCGACATGCATCCTGGGGAACAGGAGGCCATGAAAAAAATGGAGGGACAGTGGTGAAAGGTAAGTCAGGCGGGCATGAGGTCAGGTTGGGGGTGATTGGTGTGTCTAGGGAAGTAGTAGGGGCCGGGGAAAAGAGAGGGATTTGGGGGCGGGGCGACATGAAGAGAAGCAGCAGAAACATACCAGGCCCACCGCCGGCATGAACTGCTGCCGTGTTATTCTGCGGGTAGACTCAAATAGATTCCTTTATTCACAGGGAATATGTGTAGGTTTTTGAGCTCTAGGCCGATGGGATATAATTTTCTTGAGTGCTTAACCGGACTTGCTGCACAATTCTTTACACCCAGAAGAAATGCAAATAGGCATGACAGCACTGTGTAGTGCGGAGCATGTTTTTCTGTCACATCCTGAATTTACCAGGGGAATAACATGTGTGCTCAGGCACCCTTCCAGAGAGGAAGTCTGCAATATGACCTATCACGCTTAGAAAGCTAAAGGCGGTCTCTGCATTGCTGGCTATCTGCAAATGGAGGGCACGATGGGTGTCCATCAGTGCTATTAAGCTCTTGACTTGATCATTGATGGAGGAGGAAAAGGGATGTTTTATGCTGGGGCAGATGCAGCAGTACAGATTTTCATAGGTTTCTACAGGTCGCTTTTGGTATTCTTCTTTCCTTTGCACTTCGTCCAGGTTCAGCGTAAGGAAGGTTTGCTTGAATGCCTGCAATGTCGTCACATCAAGGCAAATTTAACCGTTTTTTGAAGAGCGAACTGAAAGCGTAAGATGAATGATTAAAGTAGAGTGGAACCCTTTTCTACCAACATGTGTTTGGAGTGATCGAAGGTGCAGATGAAATATAATGTTTATACCCTAACTGCAACGGGCATGATACTTAGGTGGTTCGCTTATGATAGTCACCATTCATTCAATGTAGATGTAAACCCGTCAGAATGTTGAACTTGTTTTCACATTCAATCTTCTTTTATGGAATTGAGAGTATAAATAAGAATTTACCAAATGAAATTGTAATATTTTCCATTTTAACTAAATAATAAAGTCCACATTGTCTCTCCTGTGGAGATGATATTGTTCAATGTCATCATTATGACACGCCACACCTGATAATCCCATCTTGAAGATACCGTACACACAAGCATGTCCTCAGGTTGGCATGTTGATCTCGATGACTGACTGTAAAGTCAAAAGGCTGTGTGCATTAGTTCTCAATCCCCCTCCTGCTGATGCTTCCCTTTCCATTCGAATCTGAAGGAGAGGGACGGAAAGCAGCAGCGAATGACCTCACACAGGATCCCAGTTCTCAACAATACACTGTCATATGGCAACAGCAGATGAAATCAGCTACAGGTTCGAAGAACACATGTAGGCCTAGAAACGTAAGGAAGCTGTCCAACAAATTCATGTTGCGGGTCAAATAAATCAGTGGAGTAATGTACTTGCAGCAAAGATGGGAAACCAACTTATACAAGTTATTGTTCTAGTCAAAATGTTGCATTATTCCTTCTTGCAACTATGAAAAACTTTTGCCTTTTAGTACACAAAAAAGATTTAAATTTAAAATCATATGTAGATCTAGATGTTGCCCGCAGCTTCGCTCGCGTGAACTTACGGGATTTGGTACTATAGTGGTTCTCCCTTCAGGTGCTATGATTCCCAGAGAGTTAGGTGAGCTGACTCTGGAGCAGGCCACATAAAACTGCCCAAGCAAGAAGCAGTCAATCCCTGCTACCTTTAAAGTCTGCCCCTGAGATTTGGTGATGGTCATGGCAAAACAAATCTTTAAGAGGAACTGAAGTCTTTTGAATTCAAAAGGATATTCTGAAGATATAAGAGGTATTTGTGGTATAAACATGGACACCCCATGGCCAGAACTGGTTAGCACTGTAGCATCAATCGCATTTCTGTGGAGAGCTTTCACTAACAATCTGGTGCCATTACAGTGTTTAGGTGGGTTGAGGTTCTGCAATAATATCACAGGTGTTCCCACTTTGAGAAGATGTTTGTGTTCGGGCAGACCAGGAGGATTTAAAGTGTTCAAGAGCTCAATAGGGTTGTGGACTACGTCATCACTTTGAACCACTGAGTTTACAGATTTGTACTCCATTTTCACTCCTCCGAAAGAATTAATAAGTATCTTATTGATTACGGTAGCCCCATGCTGTTCTTTGACATTATAATAGCACGCTCACATAACCACTCTGTAGATTTCTCCATTTGATTTTGTATGTCCGGGTACATTTTGGATGTGAGGTCTGCTAGTGAATTGACGACTATACCTTGGTCAGAAGGCATGACAATTTTGCTCTCAAATACAGAATACTCTCTGTTACGAATTTTGAGAAACAGTTTGCAAACGTACTTTATAATGAAGATTTTAAATGTGCATTTTTACATTTCTAACATCTTCGGTTTGTGAGATATTTTTTATTTTATTTATTTTGTCTAATTCTTAAATAATATTTACACATTTTAAAACGTTTGCAGTTTGTAAAGATTTCAAAATTTACAATTTTACAACTTTAGAATTTAGAATTTTCTTAAAAATGTTAAATAACAACTTTAGAATTTCCAGCTTTTACAGCTTTGGGCCATAGCTTGCACTAATAAGACAGAATCTAAAACAATGATACAATGAATACTCTAAGATACCCTAGAATACTGGGAAGAGTCCACTATCATATACAAATTTAAACAATCGCAATTTTGTTATGCCAACAGTCACAGTTCCAATGTGTCGAGATCACATTCTTTTGTTTAAAGTTTTCCTGCTTTGGACCATAGAATTAACCCTACTAAAATCATTATCAATGCATTTAAACACTGCAATCTAAAAGTTAGGCATTTACATATAAAACTCATAAACATTGACTCAATTATTACTAGTGAAGGAAGCATACTAATACTGAATCTGTTTGTCACTAAAAAAGGCTACAAAGGCAGTGCAGGTATAATTGGTGCTGTATATCTGATTAAATTAATCACAGGTGGTAACGAATTGCATTAAGGTTTTCACAAACTGACGCCAGCCCCAGTATAAATCTATAAGCAGCTGTTCAGAATCACTGTTCAGGCAGTATATCCAAAATTGCTCACTCCTAATTGTGTTGTAGTTGTGTACGTATTTACCCTTTAGGGTCATATAGGTTGGACCCAATAATTTACATTCCGTTAGGACATGTCTTGACGTCTCAATTTTCCCCGGTAGCCCACAAACCCAGCATATCTTTTGTTCCACAGGGATTTTGGTTCAAGCCCTTTGAAGACCATCACAGGTAGCTGGTTTGTCCGCAACCTAATTATAAGGCTGTGCACTGCCGGGTTGGGGCACTGTTTTAAATAGACCTGAGTATCTATAAACCTGTGTGACACTTTTGCAACAGATTCATATGTTCTCATTTCTGATAACCATTTATAATTATTGGCCCAATCCCAGCATTCAATTTTTTTAATAGTAAATATGGATTTTAGGATAGTGAAACTTGTGCCCCTCACCAAATATGGGTGTCAATTTAGGTTGTTATATAGTTTATCTAACTCCTTATGGAATCTCATATTGCTGTTATCAATGTCTCGACATCCATCTCTAGCGCCAATCTTCAGTAATGTGCATTTTGGGTTAGAGTTTGCCTTTTAATGCAAGATATAGCTGGGCTTTCAACGGTAACAGTCCAGGCTCCAGTCTAAAATATTCTCCAGGGGCCGATGGAGAGCATCTTAAAACTTTACTACATGATTTTCTCTTTTGTGAGATATGGGTATCCTCCAAAAATAATTCACCCCCCTTTTCCTCCTCCCTTAACCTGATTTTTGGAAAATGGTAAAACAAGTGTTTCTCTATTTTTGAAGAAGAATCTAAATACTCATTTTCACATCTGTAACATCTTCGGTTTTTTAAATATAGGTATCCTCATAAAAAATAGACCCCCCTTGTCCATCCCTTTTGGGACGGAATTTCCAAAAATTCTTCCTTAGTGAGTACCTAAATCATGAAAACAATAAACCTTCCAAATTTCACGTTCCTAGGTTAAATGGTTTGAGCTGGGCATTGACGAGTAAGTCAAAAATACACCCACCCTTTTCACCCCCTTATGGATGGAATTTCCAATAATCCTTCCTTTGAGGATGCCTACATCATGAAAACAATGTAACCTCCACATTTCACATTCCTAGGTTAAACCATTTGAGCTGGGCGTTGATGAGCCAGTCAGTCAGGATTCATATATATATATATGTGGACGAGACTCTGGTGTCCTTTGTTACTACACTGCCATCGTACTTGAGAGACACTAAAGACTTTCTGAACAAAATAGATGGCATTACCTGGGAACCCACATATCTTCTCACTACTCTAGATGTAGTATCCCTATATACCTCCATCAAACATGCAGATGGTCTACGAGCGTGTGAATACTTTCTCCATACTAGGTCAATGAATTTTTTGTCACACAGTCGCATGATATTGGATATGATTCATCTCTGCTTGACAAACAACTGTTTCTTATTCAACAGTGAATTCTATGTGCAACTTCAAGGAACAGCCATGGGGACTACATTTGCTCCCTCCTATGCCAATTTGTTCATGGGATGGTGGGAAAAGTTTGTTGTTTGGGGTACAGAGAACAATGTACACACAGCCAAAATAATACTCTGGTTACGATACATAGATGATCTATTCATCATTTGGGATGGTACCAGCTCAGAGTGGTTAGAATTTGTCCAAAGGTTGAATATTAATGAACTAAATCTCCAGTTTACGGAAAGCCACCACAAGACTGCTATCGTATATCTCGATATTCTTGTAAAGGTGGCTCAGGAAGAACTTACTACAGGACTCTATCGTAAACCAACAAGTTCAAACATACCGCTACATGCGAAAAGTAATCACCCTACCTCTCTCAAATGGTCTATACCATATGGCGAATTTATTCGCATTAGAAGGAATTGTTCAAAACTGGAGACGTTTGATGTAGAATGTGCACACATGGCTCTTAAATTCAAACAACGGGGATATCCCAAACGCATACTTGAAAGAGCCTATCATAAAGCTAGGGACCAAGACCGTTCCTCACTGTTAACAACTACAGTGCAGTCACCTTTAAATGATCAAACAAGTGACACTCGACTTATACTCACTTATGGCACTAATTCCCAATATATACGACGGATTATGCGTAAACACTGGCATATCCTACAATTGGATGAACATTTAGGAACAATCTTGGGTGACAAGATGAACATTACATTTCGACGCTCTGTCTCCCTTAAGGATAACCTTGTCTCCAGCTTTATGAGCCCATCTATTCCATCTACAGGCTCTACTTGGCTTCATACACCAATTGCAGGCTTCTACAAGTGCAGGAAATGCAAGGCCTGCAAGTATGCAACAGATGTCCGTAACTATGAACATCCCATCTTGGCCAAGAACATTTCCATCAGGACACGTATCACCTGCGACACAGAGTACGTGGTCTATGTGCTCATGTGTCCCTGTGACAAGTGGTACGTTGGTAGTACTATAGGTAAACTCAAGTTACGCATGTTACAGCACATTAGGGCCATCAAGAATGTGGACGTTACTTACCCCATGGCAGTGCACTTTAAAGAAGTACATAATAGCAAATTGGATGGTTTTACATTCTTTGGCATTCATACTATAGCCAAACATCCTAGAGGTGGCAATAGAGAACTGGCACTGAGACAATTGGAAACCAAATGCATTTTGGACCTAGAAACCAAAAAACCAAGAGGTCACAATTTGGATGAAGAACTTTATACTTTTTTAGGAACTTAATTATGAATTTCATAGATGTTCTTCCTTTTTTCACATGATCTTATTTTGTTGATGCATTCTTCTTACGCTACTGTAAGAATTACTTGATTAGTAAATTAATTTTCTCTTGTCCCTCCTATATTGATGGATTTTTTGATTGGTTTTTTTGATTGATTTTTTGCAGTATATATTTTTCAGGATGTTTATTTTTGTACCATTATGAACGCATAAGTTGACAACTAGCTGGACACGTTAATTTTGGCTTTAGTGTTTGTTGAAGAGTTTTGGAAACTATGAAGTTGGGTCACCTTAGCAGTTTGTACATTCAATTTACTCTTTTCACTTTCTCCCTCCCTACCCCATTTGTTTCCTTCGGGTTGAGCTATGTGTCTCTTAGTCCTGGACCTCTGAGGTTCCTTGCAACTGGAGGGTACGATAGTCATCGCACTGTTTATGTATTGAGCAACCTTTTTTGATACACACTTTCGGTTGCTGTACTATGTCATTGGTTCATGACATACTTTTTGTCATCTCGTTTACATAACAGAGGAAATTACAAAGCTAAGGTTTTTATTATATGGGCATACGCTAGTATGTCCCATTTTGAACATTTATTTAATTTTTCTGTTCTTTGGATTAGTGTATAAAGGCTCATAATTTTTAGGCAAATACCCTTCCCCTCCCCCTATTTTTCTTTTGGGGTTTTTCTTCTCTCCCTTGTCTTTCCAAAACTACTTAACTATCTTTCTTTTTAGATTCCACTATATTTATAGGCCCCCTCTTTTTTGCATATATCCATGTTTAACTTTGTGGGACCCTGTAATATTGCTGTCTATGCTGCCTTACGTTTAGGTTGCTTTAAGTAGAATTTGGGTACAATGGAAACATTTGGCATCATATATCTTTTTGCGATTTTGCACAGGCCAATTGTAAGATGCTAATTAGATGTTTACAATGCACTATGCACTTTATTATGTACATGCACTATGCACTTTATTACAACTAATTTTAGCATTATATCCATGACAATGTTGCTTTGCATATTTGCACAGTCATGCTGGTAGATACCATCATCCAGCTATGCACATGGCACTTTATTTATTGACTACAGCGATAGATGCCTTTCCATTGGTTACCCTCTTGTCTACTACTATTTGGTAATGGCAAGTGACATATTAGTTAGCATACACTTTGGGGCCACCACGGCCGCCATGGCTCCTATATTCTACTTGTTGTCATTTTTGCTTAGCTTCACGTGTTGTTCGTTGCTAGTGGTATTTTATCACATTGCTTAAGAGCAGCATTCTTGAGCATTAGCTTCAAGAGTTTCACTGCCGTACAATTCTGGGCATTTCTTTTAAAATACATGTCAGCATGATCACACATAAGACAAGTACAGATTTTTAATGTTTGATATATATTCTGTAATTTATGAATATGGCAGAATTGTTCTGTATCTTGCATTCACATTTTTACAATGAAGTAGGTTACATTGGTTTTGCAACCAGTCTAATGCAACAGTAACTGCAATGCAAACATGCATAATGTTAAGAATGAGTCCGACAGTATTTATCATGGGAATCACGTAGCATTTTGCAAGTGTCAAGATGTCTGCCGTTTTGGAATCGAGGGAGCACTTAATCATTCTGGAGACATTCCATACTGAGAACTGGGGATAGAGATGTATTAGCCTATACAAAGCCACCTTGTCTATGTTTACACTTTTCTACGTGATCAAGCGGTCTGTGTGCCGTGAAACGCGTTGTTCTGTGCTTTTTTCTTATCCATGCTGACTTTATAATAAAGGCATGTCAGTCTGGACCAACTTGGGTGTTTTTTTGCCTCAGTATAGAGAGTCATTGGGGCTTCCTCTATTTGTTTTTGGGAGTGCATTCCGTCAACTTCATCCCGCCTCCATCACGGACCGGGAAATGAGTTCTTTTTAAATATATATATATATATATATATATATATATATATATACATATATATAATGTATAGTTAAGCAAAAATATAATGGGATATGTTTTCACTCTTGGAGATTCCAGCCTGATAACCCACTTGACTCTTCAGCACTTGTGGTCTATGGCAGGGGTCTGCAACCATTGATTCTAACCAGCAGAGTCAATGGTGAGGGATCATGGAGTCATAGACCAAAACACCAAAACATCTGCAGAGCTGAAGGTTCGGACCCCTGGTCTACAGCTGAAGGTCCCTCAAACAAGAAAAATGCGTGATATTGTACATTTTATCATACTCTGCACTTTTTAGGTCGTTCTGGAGCTATCTTTGATCACTTCAGCATGAGCTTATAAAGATATAGAAAGAGATTGTCCCTAGTGTCACTTAGCTGCTTGATCATGCTTAGCCAGTGTACCCAGCCCAAAGCTATGTTACAACAGTGGCCACGTTGTAAGTGGCAGTGAAGCGGTTTAAAATGAGAGAAATGTGCTGAATGGTGATTTTACGCGCTCGTTTTGTTTCCTTTCTGCTTGTACATTGATTACGTTTCACTGTTATGCTGCAAGTGGACCAGTATGTATTTGGGATAGAGTTGTTGAATTATGCTTTGAAGAGTGTTTTGCTTCTATATTGCTTGCACATTGACGTGTTTTATTTTTATGCTGATTCTTTTTAATGAAATAGCTTGTGTAATTTTTTTGTCATAATGAAAACGTTACAATTGTCTAAGGAAAGCACACAATCAGAACCTAGACAACCATATCAATAATTTTCCAATAGAAGTTTATCAATCCAAGCAAGACACTCTGATACACTCCTATTGTACACATTATTTTCCTGTGCGAAAGGGAAATGGGACAAATAGCACCAATGAGGGTTGCAGCATGCTTTGCATAAAATCAAAGAGCATTTTAGTAACAAAAGAATAGCCATTCCTCACCCACATCACATCAGTGCCAATTTCATAATAAATTGGGGAATTATGTCTTTCATGTGATGTCTTGCTTGTTTGTGCTGAAGAAATGTAATCTTTAAAACAAACAATAGGTCTGGCTTTGTAAATGGAAAGGGTCATATTTGGTTTGTCTTTTGAGGGTATTAAAAGCCAGACCGACTGGCTTTGTCAATGCTTGCTATAATATGAGTGCAACTAATATTCTGCAATTCGCTCAGAGATGTTGAATTCGGTTGTTCGGACATCAGGGTAAGAATGATATGCTGTATCCATAACACTCTATTGCAATAATCTGTTTTTCTACATTAACTTTTGCCCTCACAAATCGCTTGTGGTTGCGCCTTCACCTTTCTCCTTATAGGCCTCTGTGAGCGGTGGAAACAAGTCACATACTAACTCACAATGGGGCAGATTCTCACAAATATGAGCAACTTATATGCAAAGTTGGCTTACACCATCGCACATCTTACAGCGACAGATGTGGCCAGCTTAATAATAGAAAAGTGAGCTAATATGCAATGCGCCACAAAAGTCAAAGCAATCGATGCACCTTATTCATAGAAGTGCACATTTCAGAGATACACCACTTTATAACAAGCTTTGCAAAAGATGCGCAAAGTGGCTGGCAAGCATGCAAGTGCCCAGAATTAAGCATGAGAACGGGAATGACCACATAAAGTGAGTACAAATGTACCAAAATCCTGATTCACAAAACCTGACCACCTGATTTGCTCCAAAAATGCTCTTCAAAATGTGCTCCTTTCACAACGTGGATCAAGTTGCCCAGAAAAGAGTTCAACTGATTTGTCGTCCAACCAAAGAAGCACACAGTGCAGTGCACCTCAATCACAACCAACAACAGAGTATAAAAACTCAGCACAAAGAGACAGAGTCCCAAAATGGCTGATCCAGCAGGCATCCTTCTGCTGATCCGACTGAGGAGGAGGAGGAAGGAAAGGATGTACAGGAGGAAGATCGCCTTATTTCAACTGGCTGATGAAGAGATTACCCTGAGAAACCGCATCCCAACCCATATCACACTTCAGATGGTGAGTAAGTGGTTTTATTACCAAACCCCACAATACAAGCCCATGCCATACCACCACTAGTCAAGGTACCGTCAACCTTGCATCTCATGACACAGGCTCCTCCCGGGGAACAAGTGGCATTACAGTGGTGATATCACAATCCTCACAGTCACAGTCTGTCTTCGCAAGGTACCAATGTGATCCTTGCATCTGTCAGTGTACATATGTGCATACCTCATTACACCTGTACCAGGGCAGGAAAAATTAAGGCGTTTACAGATCATGTGTGATGCACGCAACATAATCATGAATGTGAATGCTAACTATTATGGATCTACATCCTAAAGCTACATCTATCAGTACTATGCTACAGCACAACAGCACATGATGGTTGCCACTTGATCATGCCACTGGCCAGTGAGAGTCCATGGCATGCAAATGTCTTCAGAGGGGTTCGGACAATACATGATTCCAGCGCACATCTCGGCCTCATTACAAAGGTACAACATCATGCAATATTTAGGGTCAGAACAAAGGGAGGACATTAGGAAGTATAATTCAGCGCATGTGGCTATCTATCAATCACACTGACGGATTTTACATAATTATTTGAATTAAATGCATAATCCTACATCAACACAGTGACAGACATTGCTCAGTGACATTCATGAATGGCATGGCAAAACTACCAGCTGCAGCATTTAAATGGTATTCTCGTACCCCTTGGGAAGTAGACCCACCACACAAATGAAGTTATAAATCTATACATTATTGTATTATTCTCAGGCACATAATACAATATAATTACCCATAAAGACATTTCCTGAAATATTTTGCTTGTATTTTCTATGGTAGTTTCCATCATTTCATGAGCATCTGATGAGATGCACATGTCTCTGACACAATGTGAGGTTCATGAATGCATTTGCGTATGCATCTGACACAGGCGCCAGAAACATGCCCGTCTCCTCAGTTGTACCAATAAGTGCCCACTTATTTGTACCTCTTGTGCACAACAATTCACGCTCTCTTGCGCATGGGGCATTTTTTGGTGTCTTCTTTGAAAATACCCTGGGCAGATTCTCAAAAACATACGCATCACACAACGCATCAAAAAGACAATTTACAGAGTGCTGCTTGCTGGTGTACAGGTTCAATAATGGGTAACAATACAAAAAGAATCATACAGCTGTCAGCACACAAACTGGTCGTTGTGGCATAGATGGAAGAAGTTCCTGCCCATTACAAAATAGCGATCTGCACTCACTGCGGCCACCCATTCCAAGATGGCGTACATGTCTAGGACGCACACTGTGATGTCGGTAAACCAGAACCACTGTTCCTGCGGTCGCTTCACTTCAAAACAGTAATACATCCGGTAAGCTGTGGCAGCCAGGGAGGACAGACCCTATTTCTATTATGAGAGGACTAAAAAAGGCAAACCGGTAAGATGAAAGTATAATAGCTTGCGACGCCCTAAGGCTAACATGGCCCAAATGAAGGATCTCATTGCTGCTGTACAAAATCTCGCAACTGAGATACAGACATTAAAAAATGAAAATGCATACTTGCATCAAGCCCTGACTAATAGAGATGCCTTGCCTTCTGGGTCTCTCATGGGGGGAGGAGGGGCTCCCCAAGTGGAGAAATATATTGGGAATCCTAAAAAACGGAAAGAATTCCTGGATGCCTGCACTGTTGTTTTCTCCTTCAGGCAGACGTTCTTCCAGACCGATAGATCAAAGGTCGGGTTTTGATTACTCATGTGGGTGGTAGTGCCTTGGCATGGGCAACCCCGTTGGTGACAAAAGAAGACGCTCTTCTAAATACTTATCCAGGCTTCATAGCATCCTTAAAAAACTATTTTGACCATCCAGAAATGTCTTATACCACTAAGGAATCCCTGTTAGATTTCCAACAAGGGAATCTGGATCTTATGACTTATATAACTAGATTCAAACAGATCGCTCAAGAGAGTGCATGGCCTGAAGAGGCTTGTTATACACTCTTTCGAAGAGGGCTCTCTGAGCAGCTGAAGGAGGAACTGGCAAGGGTTCCCAGACCCCCTTCTTTGGATAAGCTAATGAAAGTAGTGTTGCAAATGGACTTTTGTATTCAAGAGAGAAGGACTGAAAGATGAAATAACAGGACTGGAGTTCCACGCCCAACTCCTCTTATAGCATCAGACACCCCGTCCTTTGGCTCTTCCAACACAGGTGAGCCTATGCAGGTTGGAACTGCCCGTGGTCCGCTTTCTGAAGAAGAAAAGATTTGCAGAAGAAAGGGCTTATGCCTTTATTGTACCTCCTCATCACATCTATTAAGACAATGTCCCTTGGCTCCACCTCGCAGAGAGGGAAATGCTACTTCCCGAAACTAGGAGGGACACTGTTTCGGAAACGGAAAGAAAGTCCCCCTACAGATCCACCACCGAGTGTTCACAACACTCAAAATCAAGACAATAGACTGTAAGTTCTCAAGGTTTCACTCTGGTCCCAGAGTAAGCCCCCAATAGGAATATGTGCCCTGGTGGATTCCGGAGCAGCCGAAATATTCATGTACCACATCTGGGCCAAAAAGAATGGTATAGCTTGTGTTCAGAAGCCAATTGCCTGACCCATCAAAGGAGTAGATGGGACACCCTTGTATAGGGACCTATCACTCTGAATACCACAAAGTTCAGAATGCATATAGCTCAATATCAAGAAACGTTGTCTTTCGGCATAATAAGAACAGCTAATTTTCTGTTAATATTAGAGGTACCTTGGTTGGCTCGTCATCATCCGGTCATTAACTAGACGGCTCATCGCTGTCTCTAGGTTCAGAATTTTGTACCAGTTTTTGTCAAGCCACTCCCTCTCCACCAAAACTTCATATCCAGGATCAAGCCCCCTTCTGCAATTGGAAGTATACCGTTATTGTGTGCTATTCCACAGAAATACAGTGCATATCAACAGGTATTTTTGAAGGAAACTTCCAAATCACTTCCTTCATATCGGCCAGATGACAGCGCCATAGATCTATTGCCTAATACCACTGTGCCTTTCAGCCGCATGTTTATTCACCCACCTTCCAAAAAGACAGCATTGAAAGAATTTCTTCGTGAAAATCTCAAAAACTACAAAATCTGTGAATCAACTTTATCTGCAGCAGCATCCTTGTTCTTTGTGTCAAAAAAAGACACCTCTGAATTGAGACCATGCATAGACGACAGAGAACTAAACCGCATTTCTCTTAAAGATAAATATCTGTTGCCCTTGATACCGGACATACTTGAAGCTGTACATGGAGCTACAATTTTCACCAAACTAGACCTACGCGGCACGCACCATCTTGTCAGAATTAAAAAAAGAGACGAATGGAAAAATGCGGTCCGAAACCTATTCGAACACTATGAATATTGTGCAATTCCCTTCGGGTTGGCCAACACCACTGCGGTTTCCCAGAGATGTATTGATCACCTCTTTTTGGACCTTCTTTTACACACTGTAATAGAATACCTCAATTATATTTTGGTATTCTCTCATCGTCCTCAAGACCACGTGGAACATGTCAAGGAAGTTTTACGCCTCCTGGAGAAAAACCATTTAAGAGTCAAACCTGAAAAATGTATATTCAATGCCAACTCTGTTCCTTATTTGGGATATATTCTCTGAGCCCAAGGGATTGCCATGAATCCCAGGAAAGTCACAGCAGTTCTACAATGGAGAGCCCCGTCTTCCGTGAAAGAACTTCAGCGCTTTCTAGGCCTGGCTAATTATTATCGTAAATTAATTGTTGGATTTTCCAAAAAAGGTTCTCCCCTGACTAATCTACTCAAGAAGAATCATACATTTATATGGGATAGAACTACAGAGAAAGCCTTTACTTCACTAAAACA
The DNA here is from genome assembly GCF_040938575.1 of Ambystoma mexicanum. Lineage (NCBI taxonomy): Eukaryota > Metazoa > Chordata > Amphibia > Caudata > Ambystomatidae > Ambystoma > Ambystoma mexicanum. The sequence goes on from NC_090931.1 coordinate 782,593,125, forward strand.
AGCATTTGCTTCAGCACCTGTTTTGGTTGAGGACATCTCTAAACCCTTAATTCTGGAATATGATGCATCTGAGAGTAGAAGGTGCTGTACTTAAACAAGTGCAAAAAGACCAGAAAGAACATCCAGTGTCTTTTTTTCTAAAACCCTGTTTGAGGCTGAAATGAACTATTCGGTTCTGGAAAGGGGACATCTAGCCATCAAATTGGCATGTTCGGAGTGGCGTCACCTTTTGCTTGGAGCCAGAGAGATTACAGAAATCAGAACTGATCATCGTAATCTCCAAATGCTTCAGGCTTTTGATTGTAATAACGGGAGATAGTCCCAATGGACTCATTTTTTCTCCAAGTATCTATTATTCATTACTTACATTCCATGCTCAAGGAACTTGACTGCTGATATGCTCTCTAGATGTGGAATGGATACTCCATGGATCAAATCTTCTCATGAGAAGATACTACCCAACACTACTTTCATTTTGGTTATTGAGATTTTCCTCCAAAAAATTCACTCTCAGCTTCTTGTTACACCTCTGGATATTCTGTTTTGTACCAAATGGGGACTTTCAAGACGATCTTTATTTTTATAAAAAACTTCTTTTTATTCCTTTGTTACCCCTGCGAAAAGAATTGCCTTCTTTAGGACATGATTCAGCAGTGGCCGGACATCAAGGAATCTGCAATACGATTGACTTCATACAATGCCAGTTTTGGCGGCCTATTCTCAAGCAGGAAGTACATAATTACGTTAACACCTGGGTAGTTTGCGTCCAACAGAAGACCCCCAAGACTAAACCTACTGGGAAATTGTTACAACCTGAACTGCCCAAAAAACCTTGGCCAAAGATATCCACTGACTTTATCGTCGATCTTCCTATCTCAGACGGTTGTTCGATGATTATGGTAACAGTGGATGCATTCACAAAAATGGCACATTTTTCTGCACTTCTCAAATTGCCTTCAGCTTCACAAATGGCTCAGATATTTCTACAGAAAATATTTCACCTACATGGCTTACCTGAAACTATCACTTCAGATAGAGGTACTCAATATACCTCCAAATTTAGGAAACAATTATGCATGTCTCTAGGCATACAAAGACTCTTATCTTCAGGTTATCACCCAGAAACTAACAGGCAAACGGAAAAGATTAACCACACCCTTGAGCAATACATAAAGTGTTTTTTTTCTGCTACTCAGGTTAAATGGTCGTCCTTTCTACCATCTGCCGAGTTTGCATACAACAATGCACTACATCCCTTTTTGGGTATGAGTCCTTTCTTTTGTGTTGGGTGTCCTGACCCACGGTTGAGCTATCATGCTGCAACATTTGGTGCTGTGGGCTTAGAAAATCCAAGATGGCCAAAAAGCCCACATGTGCGCCAGAATCTAGGAGAACCACGCAGTTTGTGCACACTAAAATGGTTGCCTAACTTGCCACCCACCAGTGCGAGCAGGATGGGCCGGGGTACCATGAGTGAAATGTGTGCCAAAGGAAAAACCACACTTTAAAATCACCTTTTGTTTCTCTGAATGCCAGCTCAAAATGCCTATTTTCAAACATTGCAACACATCCAAAAATCTCACTGAACACCAGCGGACATCTGGCAGAATGAAGTATGTGTGCATACTAAATCTGGGAAGTTGAAGAGCCCCAATGTTCATAACAAGACTGGCTGAGCTCTGCAGGTCTGCAGCAGCCTAACTGAAACTAGATTTAAAACTACCAAAAATCGAAAATGTTTACATTAACTGAGTGACCTACTTTGAGTGTCACATAGTTTGTCACTGTTGAAATGTCATAGTTTTGAACTTAGAATCAGCATTCTAGCTGCATATGTAAAAATTGTCTTGGCTTAAACTGGGGAACAAAGAGTGACATTTTATCTGAAACCTGGCTTAATGAAACTGAATTCTGCCTGACATCTACCCCCACAGGAGTTAAAACCTGCTCAGCCACTCTTCCCCTTGCCAAAAGGAGTTGTCACCTCTCTGATTAGATTAGGGGCGGAGCAGCTACAGGGAGTTGAACAAAGGCCTGTCCTGGGCCCAGGCAGATGGTTTATTAGGGTGGCCGTAAAATAGCTTCCTCTTGGCAGAAGCTGGGAGGGGCAGGGTCTCTGAGCTTGGCAGAAACTGGATAAACTGGTTTCTCCACCATGTGACCTGGGAAGACACACCCCTGTTGGCCAGAATATGATTTTAAGAAAGATGTATAACTCATGGTGCGGACTTGTCAAAATTATTTAAATGATACCATAATTCTTGTGATTTTTCTGTGCACGTTTTAAGACGTGTTGGGAATTCGTGTGATGTTCTGGGGCAAAACCCTGCTATTTATGTATACTACAGACTCTGTGTTTAAGCTAGAGACATGGGAATTTTCTGGAGTATGTATGGACAGGCCGTGTATATGTGTATAATTTTTAATGAAGAACCAAGGTTGCATAACCCACTAAAATCGAAAATGTTGCCGTTTCTGAATGCAAGCCCTCAGGAAGAGCAGATTTGGGACAGAGACTACCTCATGTGATTGGTAATATGTACATGCAATGAAAAACCACTATGTATTTGAGAAATGTGTATTTTGATCAAATATAGATTTGTGGGCAAACTGACCAGGGGAGGATCCTCTGACCCATAAAACCTACAGCATCACTCTGACTCACAGTTCCTTCCCCAATCATGGGAGAGGGGAGAATTGGGCCAATGACAAGTTGAAAGAGGGGCTGGCTTGTGATGCTGCACACATACCCACTTTCAAAAGACATAAAAAGAGCCACTGGAAGCTAGAGAGGACATTCAATTCCATTTGCTGCGGAGCATGCGGACCGACGACTTCACATCCAGAGATCCAGACTTCAAATCCATCAATCTCCAGAACCTGTAGCAGTACCCAGAAAGCAGAGCTGACCCAGACCGCTGTTAGCAGAACCAGAGAGCTGACCCAGATCACTGTGAAGTGCCGAGACCAGAACCGGAGTCCAGTCCAAAACCTGACCAGATCCGTGGCGAGGCCTACTTTAAAATATATTGTGAGTACCTAGCAGAACTGTGCAGAACCAATCTCTTAGTTAAAATAATCTAATCCAAACTATTTTAATCTAACCAGAACTGCCTCCTAGAAGTTGTCACTTGTCATTTTGCAGAGCTGTCACCTGTCATTTTCTAGCTGCAAGCTGTAACCTGTCGCTTTGAACTTTTAAAATTTCAAATCCGAAAAACTACCTTTATTTAATCGTCCGCATCTCTGGAACCGTTTGGGCTAGGAACTTGGTTTAACTTTCCTCTGAAAGCTTCGAATCTCAGCTTTTCAACGAGCCTAGAACCGACTTCCTACTCCTTATACTTTCTCCGTAATCACGATTCTCGCACCCGCGAATTTTGCCGCGATTTGCGATTTGTAAAAAGATAGCTGCTTTTGCCTGAACTACTAAATTTCGTTTGCCTCTTAAGAACCATCCCTGAATCATTGCTAGAGTGAGCCTGGACTAATATTAACTAGATACCACTCACCCTGAACCTCCTGAAGGGAATTAAAAGCAATTTCAGCATATTTCTCACTGCATTGTCACCATATTCAAAGCACTTGGGTCTGTGTTTCAAAACTCCTATCTGTTGTATAAGCTGCTGGGGGGGAATTGAACTGAATTCTATTTGATTGCATTCCTAAGAACTGAGTCCCATTCTATTCATCTCCTTACATTGCATTAAGGGGGGGGGGGTGAATTGTCCAAGAAAGTGATTACATTGTCTTTTGCTGAAATCCTATCAAGTTATTTTCTGTACTGCATTTCATTCCACATTGCATCGATTTGAAACCATAAAAGTATTGTTGCTATCTTATCCATCCTATAACCACTCATCATTGATTATAAAAAAGTGTGCTAGTGCTGGACTATCCATTATTGATTACTGCTCAGATTAAGTGTGATATTCAATTATTAATTTATTATAAAGTGTGATATATGTATATATTGTTTAAATTATCAAATAAACCTTTTAAACTTGCAAAACAGAACGACCTCTTGGCTCAGTGGGGTCAGGGGGATTCCAAGAGAGGGGTGTTATATAGGGGTAGTCATCCAGAACTCATGAACTGGACGTAAAGATATATCAATAAGGGTTTTCATTCAGTATCCCAGACTAGGCATTGACTTAGCTGTAGTGTTGAATTGAATCCTCTTACAAATTGGGGGCTCGAGCCGGACGTTTGGGTTAGATCTATCACTTGTGCAGATTAATACAGCGTGCCAGATGACCAGATACACATATCCGGTCGGATCACCACGCTGTGTTACGCTGTAAAGCACTCCTCAAAGGAAGGCTCTAAGGAAAAGGTCTGTTTTGCAAAAATAAAATACAAACTTCTGTAAGTCAGGACAGAGACCAATCTCTAGAATGACGACCTTAGTAGACATGAAAATAGCCAGAGAGCACTTCTTACATAAGTTATTTGTGAGAGGTGAGTGGACTCACCAGGACCGCATGGTCTGGTTGCAGGCCATCACGCAACAGGTCACTGAAACAGGGTCAGATATATGGAGAGATCAGGGTCCCTTACATGTGGCCCTGAGTGAACTATACATGGCTCCTAAAGCTAAGGATGAACAAGACAAGATGGTTAGGATAGCGGCATACCTGTACCTATATATGGGAGACATGCAGGATAAATGTACTGAAAGCCAAGATCTGGCGAATAAGCGACAGATGGCGTTAGAGAAGGTCCAATCTGACCTGGTCTCTTCTGAGCAGAGGCTGCAGGGGAGCCAGGAGTCAGAAAATGATAGTAGGCAGTATATCATTAAAATAAAAGAGGACATGGATATACTGCAACAGGAAAAGACAGACCAGGATACCAGAATTCTGGCTTTGCAGAAGGAACGCCAAGACAGTTTGGACTCCCTACTGCAGAGCCAGAAAAAGCTGGAGCAACAGATCAATTTCAACAGGGCATGCACAGAGCAGGTAGCCACCCTGCAAATCCAACTAGACAGAGAGAAAGAGGAGAGCAATAAACTGATCCTGAAAGACCTGGATACCCAGGCAGAGTTTGATCAGGAGCGCCAGAAAGCTGGTGCCTTCCAAAGGCAAAGGGACGACCTGGTGTCACAAATTCAACCTCTTGGTCAGGAAAGGGACACCTTAGGCCAGGAAGTCTGCCACTTAAGAAGAAAAATGGAAGAAAATCACCTGGCCCACCAGGGACTGGGTGAACTCCAAAAAGAACACCAGGACTTCCTAGAGCACACCAGCAGGATGGAGGAGGCTCTGGCAAGACAGGAGCAGGCCAGTAGGGAGGGGACTCAGGAGGTAATCCTCCTGCAGCAAAGACTGGCCCAGTGCTCCAGGACCAATCAGGAAATGCAGAGAGAGAATGAGGCTCTCTGACAGCACAATGATAGCCTCCAACAACAGGTAGCGATGCAGGAGAGACTGATAGAGTCTAGTAAGGCCTTAACTGAGGAACTGAAGGCGCAGGCTCTTGCATTGCAACAGGGAGCAGGGGCGGATAGAGACCAGGTTCGCTGGGAAAGGGAAACTCCTGAGCATAACCTCAGGAGCCCTAGTACCAGAGGCCTTTATCTCTTTCAGTCCATGGACTCTGCCACCCCCATGTCCCCTGGCGCACATGAGCACCGGGCCACAGGGATGGCAGATTACTATCCAGCCAGAAGCATGGGGCTCATAGGCCAGTACCTCCCAGGAATGGATGGGCGGGCATCCGGGTATGGGCACCCAAGCACAGTGCAATTTAGTGGGGAACCCCAGGAGAGTAGGCCCATTAAGGGCATCCTGAAAACCTCTGCCCAGTTAGGTCAGTGGGGGGGGGGGTACCCATCAAATCCTGGTAGCAAAGAGGATTCTGAAGACTCCTCTGAATGGTACAGGAGACCAGGTCCCCACATTCTGCCAGCCATTCCCAGGCTCGCAGAATCCGGGAAAACCTGGAAGATCAGACAGGAACCTCTGGGAGCAGTGCCTCTGAGTCAGTGGATGAATGGACCAGGGCTACCCGAACCAAAAAGGCCAATAAGGCAAAAAGGGCCTTGCTTAAGGACCCATTGAAGCAAATAAAGGCAATAAGGAGTGTTATCACGCCTTATCATAAGAACGCCAAGTATTCCGTATGGGAACACTTGGAGCTCTATGAGCAAATGATGGAGACTTTCCATTTGAAGGACAGCAGTAGCTGCATCCAGTACGTCAAATGGACATTCTCCCCAGAATACTCCAGTTTCTTTGCGGGGCTGGAGGACCAAAATCATTTAAGATGGTCCACCTATAAGGCGGCCATCTTGAAACATTTTTCTGTTCACAGAAATCCTCAAGAGGCTCGCAAGGCAGCCTACAATTTGCAATGTGGGGAGGATCAGGCCCCACAAGAATTCATGCAAGAACTGAAACGTGCCTTTGCGCAGACCACCAGAAGGGTGCGCACAGACAGCAGAGAATTTGTCAATACATTTTTCCATGCCTTGCCCAAATATATAATGACCCAGCTCGTGAGAGATTTTCATGAGAAAAGATCTTTAGACTGGGTCATTGAACAGGCTACCCGGATCTATGAGGTGCAGAAGCCCATAGAAAATAAAAGCAATAGCCAGAAAAATCCCAAAACCAACAGCACCCCTGCTGCTGCCAAGGTGGCAGAGGTAAAGGTCACCCCCGCTTTGGATTTGGAGATGGGGGGGCCTAAAAACCTACCTGCACCTAATAATTCACAGCCCAGAAGGCCCGCGGGCCAGTCACAGACAGGGAGTCGAGGAGGTAGTCCCACAAATGGGGTCCCCCGCTCCCCTGACTATGTAAATCCCCGCTACAAGGGAAACCGACCACTCCTGGGTTATGTGTGGACTCCTCCAGCCCAAGGGGGGGGGATCCAGCCAAGCACCTGACCTGGGGAACTTCCCTCCTAACTTCCCCCAGGAGGGCAGAAATTCTCCAAATCCTGGGCAGAAATTTTTCCCCAGGTATCCACCCAATTTCCAGCCCCAAAATCATCCATCCTTCTTTCCCCAATTCCCTGAGCCCAGACAACCTAATCCGGGAGAGGGGAGGCCAAGGGTGGAGGGGTACCAAAATCTTCCCAACCAGGGGTACTACCAGAGAAGGGATAGCTACCCTTCCCGGGATCAGCCCAGGGGAGAAAATAGAGCCCCGTATCAGCCTGAGCGGGTTTCTCAGTTAGAGCGCCAGGTCCAAAATATGGCACGGGATCTGGGTCACATACTGAGGGCTCAACAGAACCCTCAGATGAGCGTGCCACCGCAGAATGCCCCAAACTCTGGACCTGGTGCTCCAGAACAATGACGGGGGCAGCACCCCGATAACACACCGGCTCCCAGGGAGGAGGCACAAGGGGAAGGGGGGTGTAAAACCTTGGAGGAAGCTTCCTTCCCAACTTGTAAACAGCCCATGGAAAACTAGGAACCGGAAACAAAATCTCCTACCCCTGAAAGTCTGCCACCCAAGGAGCAGAGAGGAGGTAGGAGAAACAAAGGACCCAAACAGACCCACTTTGTGGAGGAGGTTCAGGTCTTCCAATTTGAGGGAGAGGGATCCTCAGAAGATCCTGGGAAAAGGATCTTCTCCTTCAGAGATTGGGGAACTCCTCCCAAGGAAAAATGGGTCCCAAGGCATGTCAATTCAGACTGGGGAGATATGGAGACCGAGCTACCGCCGCCCATCATCTCATCCCAGAACCCACAATACTGAAATCCCCAGGTTCAAACCCATCCTGGTGACTGCCTCCAAGAAGGGGGGGGCGGCCCAGAACCGGAACCAGGGGAACCCACAATGGCTCTGATCTCCAGTTGCCAACTTTTTCTTTCAGATTCCCAAGGTTCTCCACAGAATTCTGCCCAAATCTCTTCGCTAGCAATGTCCAAAACCAGAAAGTTAGCCCACCAGTTGTCCAAAAATGTGCATTATCTGTGCCCCCTTGAGGAGAAGGAGGGAAGATACTATGCCCCGGTACAAGTACAGGGGCAGAGTACAATTTTGGCACTGGTGGACACTGGATCCCAAGCTACCCTTCTGTCCAAAAGGGCCTTTGAGGAACTAAATGCAGGAAGGGGGGAGAATTACCAAATTCCTCTCACCTCTCTTCCTGGACAACTGCAGAACTTTGACGGGAAGGAAATTCCTGTTGAGGGGACTGCAGACTTGGACATTAAAATTGGGCGACACAAGGTGAAACACCCGGTCATAGTAGTGACTCCAGAGGGCACCCCTTGTTTACTAGGGAATGACCTCCTGAGAAGGTTGCCACCCCTAATAGATTGTGTAAACAAGGTCCTCTGGACCCAGACTAGCCGACCAATAAAATTAAAACAGAGTGTCAACCATGTTAGTTTAAACGGCACCTGCCACATGGTTGAACAAAAATCTGACCAAGTAGAATTTCACTTCCAGAACAACCAAATTCCAGACGTGACAGTAATAGCAGTAGGACAACAGACTGGTGATGGGGGGTCCTCTCTATTTCTGAAAATCAACCTTCCTTCCAGTTTAAGGTGGTATTCCACACTGGAAGGAAACACCCTGAAATTCTTTACTAATCCACAATTAGGAACTCTCACTCCTATAGTCCAGAAAGATGTGAAATCAGCTCAGAGCCTGGCTGATATTCAGCAAATTGGAGAGCAGTTGTTCATCCCTGTTCAGTTAAATGATGGGAAGGACTCTGTTCTCGCTCGAGTGTGCGTGAACAACGGTAAGAGCTTCATCAGCGAAGCCATGTTCCGCCAACTCCCAAAAGATCCAGCCATTCCTACATTCAAACTGATAGACAAATGGGAAATGGACCTGGAAGCACCTAATTCCAAACATCTCCTGCCAAGCAGGTGTATGCTCAAAATCTCCATTGGCAACAAGAGCATAGTCCATAATTGTTGGGTCGTACGAGACGTCACTGCCGCCTTTTACTTAGGCAGTGACATTCTCAATCGCTTTGCCATTAGTTTGGACCTAATAAACTTCAAAGCTTGGTCCCGATTAGCGGATAATCCCATGGGCTTTGATGATCCAGAAAAAGCATTTAGGTCAGCTCAATTGCTACCTTATGCAGTTGAAATTCAGATCAAAGAGGAAGTCACCATCCCAGAAAGGACCCGACAATTCTCCCTGGAAGTGAAAGTTAAAAGAGGACAACATTTGAAAAACCCTGATGCTTACATACATCTAAACGCTTCGCTCCAACAGCAAGGGTTGGGGGTAAACCCAACTCCATTAGTCAACATAGAACATGACACCATTCTAATAGAGGTGGATAACAGCGACTTAAAGAGTATTACTCTAGCCGCAGGCACCATTATTGGAATGGCGGTTGATGACCGACATTTTTCCATCGATTTAGGAAATGAACTGCTAGGACCAATCCCCAAGGACTGTTTTGACAGTGACAGTGAGGAAAACACAACACCAGATAGGATTTTCACCCGGCATGGGGGGAACTTCCTGGTGTACACTTCCTGCCCTTATGGTAAGGAGGATGTGACTTGTGACTTCAGGAGGGATGAGGTGATTTTCCAGGTCCATGAGGGCTGCCTTTCCCACCTGAAGCCTCCAGTCCAAATCAGCACTCTGACCAGGGACTTGTCCACCCAGCTGGAGGAGGCCGCTGAGATAGCCAAACCAGAAGTCTTTCCAGGCTTCAGGCAGATGGTGGAAGAGAGAGTCAACCTAGCTGATGCCTGTGTGACTCTGGAACAAAAGCAAAAGTTGAAACAAGTTTTCTTGGATTTCCAAGATCTCTTTGCGGTAGACTCATATGACTGTGGTCGCACTGACATCACACAACAACAATCCCCACGGACCCTGGCATGACTCCTGTGTTTGTGAAGCAATATCGCTTGCCTCTCGCATCAATGGAGTCCCTTACTGAAATAATTAAGAACCTTGAGTCCCGGGGAATAATCCGTCCAGTCCACAGCACCTTCAATAATCCAGTGCTGGGAATATTGAAGCCAAACGGCCAGTGGAGACTCTGTGCTGACCTTAGGGAGCTCAACAAACGGGTCCATACTTCCCGATGGCCTCTGCCCTACATTGACCAAGGGCTGGCCCAGATCCAGGGGTCACAGGTATTCACTGCAATAGACCTGACCAATGGATACTGGACTGTGCCTGTCAGTAGGGAGGACCAATACAAGCTGGCTTTTACCTTTGGGGGCCAGCAGTACACATGGACCCGGACTCCCTTCAGATACCTAAACTCTGGCAATGAATTCAACATTTTCCTACACAAGGCCATGCCCGACCTTGGTGCAAGGGGTAACCTGGCTTATGTAGATGATGTCCTCATCAAAAGTTCATCTGTGGAGGAACACATAGCGGAGATCCGTTATGTTCTGACCCAGTTGAGGGACGCCGGAGCAAAACTTTTCTTTCAGAAAGCACAGTGGTGTAGAACCCGTGTTAATTTCTTGGGGCATGAGATTACTCTTCAGGGTCTCTGTCCTCAGGAAAAGAAAGTGGAAGCACTTCAGAAACTGAAAGACCCCACAACTCTGCGGGAACTAAGGAGCCTCCTTGGACTGACTAATTACAGCAGAAAGTTCATTGAGGGCTACGCAGAGATCACCAGACCCCTGATTCATCTCCTGAAGGGGGGGGTCAAGTGGGAATGGGGTCCAGAACAAGCCGAGGCAGTAAGACAACTCAAAAGAAGCCTCTCACAAGCGCCCTGCCTAGCTTACCCTGTCAGAAACAAGGAGTTCTTCCTGGAGACAGGGTTCTCTAATACGTGCTTGACGGCAGTGTTATACCAAAAGCATGACAAGGTCAATAAAGTAATCTCCTATGCGAGCAAAACTTTATCCTCTGTGGAGGAAAAATTCAACGATTGTGAGAAGGCACTCCTGGCAACGGTGTGGGCATTGAAGAATTACCGCCCGTTTATCCAGGGGGAACACATCATAGTGGAGACTCCACACCAGCCTCTGCAATATCTCCAAAGTGATAGATTCCGGGCCGGAAATGTGAGTAATTCCCGAATTACTTCCTGGATTCTGTCAATGCAAGGCTTTCCTGTGGAGGTCAGATATGGCCAAAACAAGAAGAGTCCCCTCGCGCAAGATCTGGCTGACTTGCATGATTGTGCCAGAGAAAACTGTCTCGAGGACGAAAGTCTAAAAATCAAGGACAACACGGAGGCATACCTTAATTCCCCACACAAAGTCTTTGAAGAGGACAAGTGTGAGGGAATGCCCACTGTCTATGTGGATGGATGCTCTTACCATGTTGACAACAACAGGGAGAAAGAACTGGTGGCCGGTGTAGGGAATGCATGGGTGAATGAGTCCCCAGAACCCTCCGCTGGATACAAAATTGGTCCCCGAAGTAGTCAGGTGGCAGAATTGATGGCTGTGCATCAGGCCATCCTCACTGCTGTCCAGCATCAACTCCACGAACTGGTCATAATCACAGATTCGGATTATGTACGGAACGGGTTCGTGGAGCACCTGGTTAATTGGAAAACCAGAGGCATGTTATGTGCTAACAACAAACCCTTGAAACATGGGAAGTTGATCCAAAACATTGATGATCTGGTCACCTCGAAGGGGATGACCATCTATTGGAAGAAGATCAAGGGTCATTCCGAAATAGAGGGACCAGACAAAACTGGAAATGACTTAGCTGATCAGCTGGCCAAAACCAGGCCATCCAAGGGGATCTAATTGAGATTGATTCCCTGTTGGGGGAAATCCAGGTCACTGCTATCACTAGGTCCCAGACAAATGCTCACAATGACCTTTCAATTGCACAATGGAGTAAGGAGACCCCTGATGCTGATTTGATTACCGCTCAGAAGGGGGATCCAATTATTGGTAAGTTTTACCAACACCTTGAGGACCCTGAGAACTTTCCTCTGACGGATACCGATTACATTGGGAAAGAGGACCTAAGAGTGTTGATGAAATGTCCAAAAATGTTCCGGATCCAAGATGGTTTGTTGGCAAGGAAATCCCAAGCTGGCCACGATCAGTGGGTGGTTCCTACCTCATTCCGAAGCCTGATGTTAAGTCACGCCCACGATGCGGCCACCGCCGGTCATAGGGGATTTCACACAACATTGGAAATCTTAAGAGAGGTTGCATACTGGCCATTCATGGGGCAGGACCTCGACCAATACTTGAAGGGGTGTCTTGTGTGTGCACAATTTCATCCAGCATCCCTCACGCACCGTGCACCCCTCCAAAAGTGGGGGATGACACTGCCATGGTCAGATTTGCAAATCGACTTTGTAGGCCCTGTAATCCGCTCGTCTAGAGGAAACAAGTACATGTTGACGTTACATGCTTATTTACCAAATGGGTGGAATGTCTCCCAGCCCCAAACTGCAAGGCAGAAACAGCAGCTGCCCTGATGATTAACCACATCTTTTCCCGTTTTGGTCTACCTCAAAGGATTGAGTCAGACAGGGGTAGCCACTTCACCAGTGAAGTAATGACAAAAATGTGGGAGATACTGGGGGTTGAAAGGAAGCTACACATTGCTTACAGGCCAGCTTCTTCTGGAGCAGTGGAGAGATACAACCGAACCATTGTGAGCATATTAAAGAAGTTTGTGGCAGATTCTGGGCCAAGTTGGGATATCCGATTACCTCTGGTCCTAATGGCCATCAGATCTACCCCTTCATCTGCAACCAAAATGTCACCATTTGAGTTGATGACTGGACGCAAGATGGTGCTTCCTCAGCATTTGCTCTACAGAACCCAAGAGCAAACGTTGATACATGCCTCCACAATTCATGAGTATGTGGAGAATTTAAGGAAACACCTTCAGCATGCTTTTGCCTATGCTCAGCGGAATCTAGAAAGATCAGCCGAGAGTATGAAGACCCACTATGACCTGAAAACTTCCAGGAAGGAATATCAGGTGGGGGGCCGGGTCTATTTATACAATTTCCAAAGGAACCAGGCCAAACAGCGAAAATTTTTGCCTACATGGAAGGGACCCTTTGAGATTATAGACAAGATCTCCCCTGTGGCCTACAAGATCTGCATCCCCAAAGGCGGTTTGGCAGAGGGGGAAGACAAGTGGGTCCACATTAACCAGTTGAAGTATTGCCATCCCAGGCACACTCTGCAACAACTGGAGGAATCCTCTGGAATCCTAGAGGGTACTGTCTCAGATTAATTCAGTTCTAACTTAAAATATCCTACATATCGCCTATCAAATTCTGAGTTTCTCAATGGGGGTGTTTTCGTTTTTTGAATGCAAAAAGAAATGTGCATGTTCGTATGTTTTGACTATAAATTTATATGCCACCCCACTATATCAATGGTGGGGGAAAAATGTCTATGAATAGGTATTGCCGCTCTTCCTTTGTCATCCTAGGAGAAAGAAAACCTGGAGACTGGCCAAGGAGGACGATCCGGAGACTGGGAGGACGATCTGAGGGGCCCAGGGTACCGCCCAATATTCCCACCAGGACCGGCGAGGAGAACCGATCGATCAGTACCGGATGGAGGAAAAGATGCTGAACTGTGCCATTTGCAGAATTGGAAGAAGATTATGCGGACAGACCAGTGCGTGGGTCAAAACCCTTGTGCACCCGACTCCCCATCGACTCAAATTCAAAGTGCAGTCGCGTGGGGGGCTTTGTTGGGTGTCCTGACCCACGGTTGAGCTATCATGCTGCAACATTTGGTGCTGTGGGCTTAGAAAATCCAAGATGGCCAAAAAGCCCACATGTGTGCCAGAATCTAGGAGAACCACGCAGTTTGTGCACACTAAAATGGTTGCCTAACTTGCCACCTACCAGTGCGAGCAGGATGGGCCAGGGTGCCATGAGGGAAATGTGTGCCAAAGGAAAAAATGCACTTTAAAATCACCTTTTGTTTCTCTGAATGCCAGCTCAAAATGCCTATTTTCAAACATTGCAACACATCCAAAAATCTCACTGAACACCAGCGGACATCTGGCAGAATGAAGTATGTGTGCATACTAAATCTGGGAAGTTGAAGAGCCCCAAAACAATGTTCATAACAAGACTGGCTGAGCTCTGCAGGTCTGCAGCAGCCTAACTGAAACTGGATTTAAAACTACCAAAAATCGAAAATGTTTAAATTAACTGAGTGACCTACTTTGAGCGTCACATAGTTTCACACTTTTGAAATGTCATAGTTTTGAACTTAGAATCAGCATTCTAGCTGCATATGTAAAAATTGTCTTGACTTAAACTGGGGAACAAAAAGTGACATTTTATTTGAAACCTGGCTTAATGAAACTGAATTCTGCCTGACATCTACCCCCACAGGAGTTAAAACCTGCTCAGCCACTCTTCCCCTTGCCAAAAGGAGTTGTCACCTCTCTGATTAGATTAGGGGCGGAGCAGCTACAGGGAGTTGAACAAAGGCCTGTCCTGGGCCCAGGCAGATGGTTTATTAGGGTGGCCGTAAAATAGCTTCCTCTTGGCAGAAGCTGGGAGGGGCAGGGTCTCTGAGCTTGGCAGAAACTGGATAAACTGGTTTCTCCACCATGTGACCTGGGAAGACACACCCCTGTTGGCCAGAATATGATTTTAAGAAAGATGTATAACTCATGGTGCGGACTTGTCAAAATTATTTAAATGATACCATAATTCTTGTGATTTTTCTGTGCACGTTTTAACACGCGTTGGGAATTTGTGTGATGTTCTGGGGCAAAACCCTGCTATTTATGTATACTACAGACTCTGTGTTTAAGCTAGAGACATGGGAATTTACTAGAGTATGTATGGACAGGCCGTGTATATGTGTATAATTTTTAATGAAGAACCAAGGTTGCATAACCCACTAAAATCGAAAATGTTGCCGTTTCTGAATGCAAGCCCTCAGGAAGAGCAGATTTGGGACAGAGACTACCTCATGTGATAGGTAATACGTACATGCAATGACAAACCACTATGTATTTGAGAAATGTGTATTTTGATCAAATATAGATTTGTGGGCAAACTGACCAGGGGAGGATCCTCTGACCCATAAAACCTACAGCATCAACTCTGACTCACAGTTCCTTCCCCAATCATGGGAGAGGGGAGAATTGTGCCAATGACAAGTTGAAAGAGGGGCTGGCTAGTGATGCTGCACACACACCCACTTTCAAAAGACATAAAAAGAGCCACTGGAAGCTAGAGAGGACATTCAATTCCATTTGCTGCGGAGCATGCGGACCGACGACTTCACATCCAGAGATCCAGACTTCAAATCCATCAATCTCCAGAACCTGTAGCAGTACCCAGAAAGCAGAGCTGACCCAGACCGCTGTTAGCAGAACCAGAGAGCTGACCCAGATCACTGTGAAGTGCCGAGACCAGAACCGGAGTCCAGTCCAAAACCTGACCAGATCCGTGGCGAGGCCTACTTTAAAATATATTGTGAGTACCTAGCAGAACTGTGCAGAACCAATCTCTTAGTTAAAATAATCTAATCCAAACTATTTTAATCTAACCAGAACTGCCTCCTAGAAGTTGTCACTTGTCATTTTGCAGAGCTGTCACCTGTCATTTTCTAGCTGCAAGCTGTAACCTGTCGCTTTGAACTTTTAAAATTTCAAATCCGAAAAACTACCTTTATTTAATCGTCCGCATCTCTGGAACCGTTTGGGCTAGGAACTTGGTTTAACTTTCCTCTGAAAGCTTCGAATCTCAGCTTTTCAACGAGCCTAGAACCGACCTCCTACTCCTTATACTTTCTCCGTAATCACGATTCTCGCACCCGCGAATTTTGCCGCGATTTGCGATTTGTAAAAAGATAGCTGCTTTTGCCTGAACTACTAAATTTCGTTTGCCTCTTAAGAACCATCCCTGAATCATTGCTAGAGTGAGCCTGGACTAATATTAACTAGATACCACTCACCCTGAACCTCCTGAAGGGAATTAAAAGCAATTTCAGCATATTTCTCACTGCATTGTCACCATATTCAAAGCACTTGGGTCTGTGTTTCAAAACTCCTATCTGTTGTATAAGCTGCTGGGGGGGAATTGAACTGAATTCTATTTGATTGCATTCCTAAGAACTGAGTCCCATTCTATTCATCTCCTTACATTGCATTAAGGGCGGGGGGGGGTGAATTGTCCAAGAAAGTGATTACATTGTCTTTTGCTGAAATCCTATCAAGTTATTTTCTGTACTGCATTTCATTCCACATTGCATCGATTTGAAACCATAAAAGTATTGTTGCTATCTTATCCATCCTATAACCACTCATCATTGATTATAAAAAAGTGTGCTAGTGCCGGACTATCCATTATTGATTACTGCTCAGATTAAGTGTGATATTCAATTATTAATTTATTATAAAGTGTGATATATGTATATATTGTTTAAATTATCAAATAAACCTTTTAAACTTGCAAAACAGAACGACCTCTTGGCTCAGTGGGGTCAGGGGGATTCCAAGAGAGGGGTGTTATATAGGGGTAGTCATCCAGAACTCATGAACTGGACGTAAAGATATATCAATAAGGGTTTTCATTCAGTATCCCAGACTAGGCATTGACTTAGCTGTAGTGTTGAATTGAATCCTCTTACAAATTGGGGGCTCGAGCCGGACGTTTGGGTTAGATCTATCACTTGTGCAGATTAATACAGCGTGCCAGATGACCAGATACACATATCCGGTCGGATCACCACGCTGTGTTACGCTGTAAAGCACTCCTCAAAGGAACGCTCTAAGGAAAAGGTCTGTTTTGCAAAAATAAAATACAAACTTCTGTAAGTCAGGACAGAGACCAATCTCTAGAATGACGACCTTAGTAGACATGAAAATAGCCAGAGAGCACTTCTTACATAAGTTATTTGTGAGAGGTGAGTGGACTCACCAGGACCGCATGGTCTGGTTGCAGGCCATCACGCAACAGGTCACTGAAACAGGGTCAGATATATGGAGAGATCAGGGTCCCTTACATGTGGCCCTGAGTGAACTATACATGGCTCCTAAAGCTAAGGATGAACAAGACAAGATGGTTAGGATAGCGGCATACCTGTACCTATATATGGGAGACATGCAGGATAAATGTACTGAAAGCCAAGATCTGGCGAATAAGCGACAGATGGCGTTAGAGAAGGTCCAATCTGACCTGGTCTCTTCTGAGCAGAGGCTGCAGGGGAGCCAGGAGTCAGAAAATGATAGTAGGCAGTATATCATTAAAATAAAAGAGGACATGGATATACTGCAACAGGAAAAGACAGACCAGGATACCAGAATTCTGGCTTTGCAGAAGGAACGCCAAGACAGTTTGGACTCCCTACTGCAGAGCCAGAAAAAGCTGGAGCAACAGATCAATTTCAACAGGGCATGCACAGAGCAGGTAGCCACCCTGCAAATCCAACTAGACAGAGAGAAAGAGGAGAGCAATAAACTGATCCTGAAAGACCTGGATACCCAGGCAGAGTTTGATCAGGAGCGCCAGAAAGCTGGTGCCTTCCAAAGGCAAAGGGACGACCTGGTGTCACAAATTCAACCTCTTGGTCAGGAAAGGGACACCTTAGGCCAGGAAGTCTGCCACTTAAGAAGAAAAATGGAAGAAAATCACCTGGCCCACCAGGGACTGGGTGAACTCCAAAAAGAACACCAGGACTTCCTAGAGCACACCAGCAGGATGGAGGAGGCTCTGGCAAGACAGGAGCAGGCCAGTAGGGAGGGGACTCAGGAGGTAATCCTCCTGCAGCAAAGACTGGCCCAGTGCTCCAGGACCAATCAGGAAATGCAGAGAGAGAATGAGGCTCTCTGACAGCACAATGATAGCCTCCAACAACAGGTAGCGATGCAGGAGAGACTGATAGAGTCTAGTAAGGCCTTAACTGAGGAACTGAAGGCGCAGGCTCTTGCATTGCAACAGGGAGCAGGGGCGGATAGAGACCAGGTTCGCTGGGAAAGTGAAACTCCTGAGCATAACCTCAGGAGCCCTAGTACCAGAGGCCTTTATCTCTTTCAGTCCATGGACTCTGCCACCCCCATGTCCCCTGGCGCACATGAGCACCGGGCCACAGGGATGGCAGATTACTATCCAGCCAGAAGCATGGGGCTCATAGGCCAGTACCTCCCAGGAATGGATGGGCGGGCATCCGGGTATGGGCACCCAAGCACAGTGCAATTTAGTGGGGAACCCCAGGAGAGTAGGCCCATTAAGGGCATCCTGAAAACCTCTGCCCAGTTAGGTCAGTGGGGGGGGGTACCCATCAAATCCTGGTAGCAAAGAGGATTCTGAAGACTCCTCTGAATGGTACAGGAGACCGGGTCCCCACATTCTGCCAGCCATTCCCAGGCTCGCAGAATCCGGGAAAACCTGGAAGATCAGACAGGAACCTCTGGGAGCAGTGCCTCTGAGTCAGTGGATGAATGGACCAGGGCTACCCGAACCAAAAAGGCCAATAAGGCAAAAAGGGCCTTGCTTAAGGACCCATTGAAGCAAATAAAGGCAATAAGGAGTGTTATCACGCCTTATCATAAGAACGCCAAGTATTCCGTATGGGAACACTTGGAGCTCTATGAGCAAATGATGGAGACTTTCCATTTGAAGGACAGCAGTAGCTGCATCCAGTACGTCAAATGGACATTCTCCCCAG
The DNA here is from genome assembly GCF_040938575.1 of Ambystoma mexicanum. NCBI lineage: Eukaryota > Metazoa > Chordata > Amphibia > Caudata > Ambystomatidae > Ambystoma > Ambystoma mexicanum. The sequence continues at coordinate 782,611,681 of NC_090931.1, forward strand.
AATACTCCAGTTTCTTTGCGGGGCTGGAGGACCAAAATCATTTAAGATGGTCCACCTATAAGGCGGCCATCTTGAAACATTTTTCTGTTCACAGAAATCCTCAAGAGGCTCGCAAGGCAGCCTACAATTTGCAATGTGGGGAGGATCAGGCCCCACAAGAATTCGTGCAAGAACTGAAACGTGCCTTTGCGCAGACCACCAGAAGGGTGCGCACAGACAGCAGAGAATTTGTCAATACATTTTTCCATGCCTTGCCCAAATATATAATGACCCAGCTCGTGAGAGATTTTCATGAGAAAAGATCTTTAGACTGGGTCATTGAACAGGCTACCCGGATCTATGAGGTGCAGAAGCCCATAGAAAATAAAAGCAATAGCCAGAAAAATCCCAAAACCAACAGCACCCCTGCTGCTGCCAAGGTGGCAGAGGTAAAGGTCACCCCCGCTTTGGATTTGGAGATGGGGGGGCCTAAAAACCTACCTGCACCTAATAATTCACAGCCCAGAAGGCCCGCGGGCCAGTCACAGACAGGGAGTCGAGGAGGTAGTCCCACAAATGGGGTCCCCCGCTCCCCTGACTATGTAAATCCCCGCTACAAGGGAAACCGACCACTCCTGGGTTATGTGTGGACTCCTCCAGCCCAAGGGGGGGGATCCAGCCAAGCACCTGACCTGGGGAACTTCCCTCCTAACTTCCCCCAGGAGGGCAGAAATTCTCCAAATCCTGGGCAGAAATTTTTCCCCAGGTATCCACCCAATTTCCAGCCCCAAAATCATCCATCCTTCTTTCCCCAATTCCCTGAGCCCAGACAACCTAATCCGGGAGAGGGGAGGCCAAGGGTGGAGGGGTACCAAAATCTTCCCAACCAGGGGTACTACCAGAGAAGGGATAGCTACCCTTCCCGGGATCAGCCCAGGGGAGAAAATAGAGCCCCGTATCAGCCTGAGCGGGTTTCTCAGTTAGAGCGCCAGGTCCAAAATATGGCACGGGATCTGGGTCACATACTGAGGGCTCAACAGAACCCTCAGATGAGCGTGCCACCGCAGAATGCCCCAAACTCTGGACCTGGTGCTCCAGAACAATGACGGGGGCAGCACCCCGATAACACACCGGCTCCCAGGGAGGAGGCACAAGGGGAAGGGGGGTGTAAAACCTTGGAGGAAGCTTCCTTCCCAACTTGTAAACAGGCCATGGAAAACCAGGAACCGGAAACAAAATCTCCTACCCCTGAAAGTCTGCCACCCAAGGAGCAGAGAGGAGGTAGGAGAAACAAAGGACCCAAACAGACCCACTTTGTGGAGGAGGTTCAGGTCTTCCAATTTGAGGGAGAGGGATCCTCAGAAGATCCTGGGAAAAGGATCTTCTCCTTCAGAGATTGGGGAACTCCTCCCAAGGAAAAATGGGTCCCAAGGCATGTCAATTCAGACTGGGGAGATATGGAGACCGAGCTACCGCCGCCCATCATCTCATCCCAGAACCCACAATACTGAAATCCCCAGGTTCAAACCCATCCTGGTGACTGCCTCCAAGAAGGGGGGGGGGGCGGCCCAGAACCGGAACCAGGGGAACCCACAATGGCTCTGATCTCCAGTTGCCAACTTTTTCTTTCAGATTCCCAAGGTTCTCCACAGAATTCTGCCCAAATCTCTTCGCTAGCAATGTCCAAAACCAGAAAGTTAGCCCACCAGTTGTCCAAAAATGTGCATTATCTGTGCCCCCTTGAGGAGAAGGAGGGAAGATACTATGCCCCGGTACAAGTACAGGGGCAGGGTACAATTTTGGCACTGGTGGACACTGGATCCCAAGCTACCCTTCTGTCCAAAAGGGCCTTTGAGGAACTAAATGCAGGAAGGGGGGAGAATTACCAAATTCCTCTCACCTCTCTTCCTGGACAACTGCAGAACTTTGACGGGAAGGAAATTCCTGTTGAGGGGACTGCAGACTTGGACATTAAAATTGGGCGACACAAGGTGAAACACCCGGTCATAGTAGTGACTCCAGAGGGCACCCCTTGTTTACTAGGGAATGACCTCCTGAGAAGGTTGCCACCCCTAATAGATTGTGTAAACAAGGTCCTCTGGACCCAGACTAGCCGACCAATAAAATTAAAACAGAGTGTCAACCATGTTAGTTTAAACGGCACCTGCCACATGGTTGAACAAAAATCTGACCAAGTAGAATTTCACTTCCAGAACAACCAAATTCCAGACGTGACAGTAATAGCAGTAGGACAACAGACTGGTGATGGGGGTCCTCTCTATTTCTGAAAATCAACCTTCCTTCCAGTTTAAGGTGGTATTCCACACTGGAAGGAAACACCCTGAAATTCTTTACTAATCCACAATTAGGAACTCTCACTCCTATAGTCCAGAAAGATGTGAAATCAGCTCAGAGCCTGGCTGATATTCAGCAAATTGGAGAGCAGTTGTTCATCCCTGTTCAGTTAAATGATGGGAAGGACTCTGTTCTCGCTCGAGTGTGCGTGAACAACGGTAAGAGCTTCATCAGCGAAGCCATGTTCCGCCAACTCCCAAAAGATCCAGCCATTCCTACATTCAAACTGATAGACAAATGGGAAATGGACCTGGAAGCACCTAATTCCAAACATCTCCTGCCAAGCAGGTGTATGCTCAAAATCTCCATTGGCAACAAGAGCATAGTCCATAATTGTTGGGTCGTACGAGACGTCACTGCCGCCTTTTACTTAGGCAGTGACATTCTCAATCGCTTTGCCATTAGTTTGGACCTAATAAACTTCAAAGCTTGGTCCCGATTAGCGGATAATCCCATGGGCTTTGATGATCCAGAAAAAGCATTTAGGTCAGCTCAATTGCTACCTTATGCAGTTGAAATTCAGATCAAAGAGGAAGTCACCATCCCAGAAAGGACCCGACAATTCTCCCTGGAAGTGAAAGTTAAAAGAGGACAACATTTGAAAAACCCTGATGCTTACATACATCTAAACGCTTCGCTCCAACAGCAAGGGTTGGGGGTAAACCCAACTCCATTAGTCAACATAGAACATGACACCATTCTAATAGAGGTGGATAACAGCGACTTAAAGAGTATTACTCTAGCCGCAGGCACCATTATTGGAATGGCGGTTGATGACCGACATTTTTCCATCGATTTAGGAAATGAACTGCTAGGACCAATCCCCAAGGACTGTTTTGACAGTGACAGTGAGGAAAACACAACACCAGATAGGATTTTCACCCGGCATGGGGGGAACTTCCTGGTGTACACTTCCTGCCCTTATGGTAAGGAGGATGTGACTTGTGACTTCAGGAGGGATGAGGTGATTTTCCAGGTCCATGAGGGCTGCCTTTCCCACCTGAAGCCTCCAGTCCAAATCAGCACTCTGACCAGGGACTTGTCCACCCAGCTGGAGGAGGCCGCTGAGATAGCCAAACCAGAAGTCTTTCCAGGCTTCAGGCAGATGGTGGAAGAGAGAGTCAACCTAGCTGATGCCTGTGTGACTCTGGAACAAAAGCAAAAGTTGAAACAAGTTTTCTTGGATTTCCAAGATCTCTTTGCGGTAGACTCATATGACTGTGGTCGCACTGACATCACACAACAACAATCCCCACGGACCCTGGCATGACTCCTGTGTTTGTGAAGCAATATCGCTTGCCTCTCGCATCAATGGAGTCCCTTACTGAAATAATTAAGAACCTTGAGTCCCGGGGAATAATCCGTCCAGTCCACAGCACCTTCAATAATCCAGTGCTGGGAATATTGAAGCCAAACGGCCAGTGGAGACTCTGTGCTGACCTTAGGGAGCTCAACAAACGGGTCCATACTTCCCGATGGCCTCTGCCCTACATTGACCAAGGGCTGGCCCAGATCCAGGGGTCACAGGTATTCACTGCAATAGACCTGACCAATGGATACTGGACTGTGCCTGTCAGTAGGGAGGACCAATACAAGCTGGCTTTTACCTTTGGGGGCCAGCAGTACACATGGACCCGGACTCCCTTCAGATACCTAAACTCTGGCAATGAATTCAACATTTTCCTACACAAGGCCATGCCCGACCTTGGTGCAAGGGGTAACCTGGCTTATGTAGATGATGTCCTCATCAAAAGTTCATCTGTGGAGGAACACATAGCGGAGATCCATTATGTTCTGACCCAGTTGAGGGACGCCGGAGCAAAACTTTTCTTTCAGAAAGCACAGTGGTGTAGAACCCGTGTTAATTTCTTGGGGCATGAGATTACTCTTCAGGGTCTCTGTCCTCAGGAAAAGAAAGTGGAAGCACTTCAGAAACTGAAAGACCCCACAACTCTGCGGGAACTAAGGAGCCTCCTTGGACTGACTAATTACAGCAGAAAGTTCATTGAGGGCTACGCAGAGATCACCAGACCCCTGATTCATCTCCTGAAGGGGGGGGGTCAAGTGGGAATGGGGTCCAGAACAAGCCGAGGCAGTAAGACAACTCAAAAGAAGCCTCTCACAAGCGCCCTGCCTAGCTTACCCTGTCAGAAACAAGGAGTTCTTCGTGGAGACAGAGTTCTCTAATACGTGCTTGACGGCAGTGTTATACCAAAAGCATGACAAGGTCAATAAAGTAATCTCCTATGCGAGCAAAACTTTATCCTCTGTGGAGGAAAAATTCAACGATTGTGAGAAGGCACTCCTGGCAACGGTGTGGGCATTGAAGAATTACCGCCCGTTTATCCAGGGGGAACACATCATAGTGGAGACTCCACACCAGCCTCTGCAATATCTCCAAAGTGATAGATTCCGGGCCGGAAATGTGAGTAATTCCCGAATTACTTCCTGGATTCTGTCAATGCAAGGCTTTCCTGTGGAGGTCAGATATGGCCAAAACAAGAAGAGTCCCCTCGCGCAAGATCTGGCTGACTTGCATGATTGTGCCAGAGAAAACTGTCTCGAGGACGAAAGTCTAAAAATCAAGGACAACACGGAGGCATACCTTAATTCCCCACACAAAGTCTTTGAAGAGGACAAGTGTGAGGGAATGCCCACTGTCTATGTGGATGGATGATCTTACCATGTTGACAACAACGGGGAGAAAGAACGGGTGGCCGGTGTAGGGAATGCATGGGTGAATGAGTCCCCAGAACCCTCCGCTGGATACAAAATTGGTCCCCGAAGTAGTCAGGTGGCAGAATTGATGGCTGTGCATCAGGCCATCCTCACTGCTGTCCAGCATCAACTCCACGAACTGGTCATAATCACAGATTCGGATTATGTACGGAACGGGTTCGTGGAGCACCTGGTTAATTGGAAAACCAGAGGCATGTTATGTGCTAACAACAAACCCTTGAAACATGGGAAGTTGATCCAAAACATTGATGATCTGGTCACCTCGAAGGGGATGACCATCTATTGGAAGAAGATCAAGGGTCATTCCGAAATAGAGGGACCAGACAAAACTGGAAATTACTTAGCTGATCAGCTGGCCAAAACCGGGCCATCCAAGGGGATCTAATTGAGATTGATTCCCTGTTGGGGGAAATCCAGGTCACTGCTATCACTAGGTCCCAGACAAATGCTCACAATGACCTTTCAATTGCACAATGGAGTAAGGAGACCCCTGATGCTGATTTGATTACCGCTCAGAAGGGGGATCCAATTATTGGTAAGTTTTACCAACACCTTGAGGACCCTGAGAACTTTCCTCTGACGGATACCGATTACATTGGGAAAGAGGACCTAAGAGTGTTGATGAAATGTCCAAAAATGTTCCGGATCCAAGATGGTTTGTTGGCAAGGAAATCCCAAGCTGGCCACGATCAGTGGGTGGTTCCTACCTCATTCCGAAGCCTGATGTTAAGTCACGCCCACGATGCGGCCACCGCCGGTCATAGGGGATTTCACACAACATTGGAAATCTTAAGAGAGGTTGCATACTGGCCATTCATGGGGCAGGACCTCGACCAATACTTGAAGGGGTGTCTTGTGTGTGCACAATTTCAGCCAGCATCCCTCACGCACCGTGCACCCCTCCAAAAGTGGGGGATGACACTGCCATGGTCAGATTTGCAAATCGACTTTGTAGGCCCTGTAATCCGCTCGTCTAGAGGAAACAAGTACATGTTGACGTTACATGCTTATTTACCAAATGGGTGGAATGTCTCCCAGCCCCAAACTGCAAGGCAGAAACAGCAGCTGCCCTGATGATTAACCACATCTTTTCCCGTTTTGGTCTACCTCAAAGGATTGAGTCAGACAGGGGTAGCCACTTCACCAGTGAAGTAATGACAAAAATGTGGGAGATACTGGGGGTTAAAAGGAAGCTACACATTGCTTACAGGCCAGCTTCTTCTGGAGCAGTGGAGAGATACAACCGAACCATTGTGAGCATATTAAAGAAGTTTGTGGCAGATTCTGGGCCAAGTTGGGATATCCGATTACCTCTGGTCCTAATGGCCATCAGATCTACCCCTTCATCTGCAACCAAAATGTCACCATTTGAGTTGATGACTGGACGCAAGATGGTGCTTCCTCAGCATTTGCTCTACAGAACCCAAGAGCAAACGTTGATACATGCCTCCACAATTCATGAGTATGTGGAGAATTTAAGGAAACACCTTCAGCATGCTTTTGCCTATGCTCAGCGGAATCTAGAAAGATCAGCCGAGAGTATGAAGACCCACTATGACCTGAAAACTTCCAGGAAGGAATATCAGGTGGGGGGCCGGGTCTATTTATACAATTTCCAAAGGAACCAGGCCAAACAGCGAAAATTTTTGCCTACATGGAAGGGACCCTTTGAGATTATAGACAAGATCTCCCCTGTGGCCTACAAGATCTGCATCCCCAAAGGCGGTTTGGCAGAGGGGGAAGACAAGTGGGTCCACATTAACCAGTTGAAGTATTGCCATCCCAGGCACACTCTGCAACAACTGGAGGAATCCTCTGGAATCCTAGAGGGTACTGTCTCAGATTAATTCAGTTCTAACTTAAAATATCCTACATATCGCCTATCAAATTCTGAGTTTCTCAATGGGGGTGTTTTCGTTTTTTGAATGCAAAAAGAAATGTGCATGTTCGTATGTTTTGACTATAAATTTATATGCCACCCCACTATATCAATGGTGGGGGAAAAATGTCTATGAATAGGTATTGCCGCTCTTCCTTTGTCATCCTAGGAGAAAGAAAACCTGGAGACTGGCCAAGGAGGACGATCCGGAGACTGGGAGGACGATCTGAGGGGCCCAGGGTACCGCCCAATATTCCCACCAGGACCGGCGAGGAGAACCGATCGATCAGTACCGGATGGAGGAAAAGATGCTGAACTGTGCCATTTGCAGAATTGGAAGAAGATTATGCGGACAGACCAGTGCGTGGGTCAAAACCCTTGTGCACCCGACTCCCCATCGACTCAAATTCAAAGTGCAGTCGCGTGGGGGGCTTTGTTGGGTGTCCTGACCCACGGTTGAGCTATCATGCTGCAACATTTGGTGCTGTGGGCTTAGAAAATCCAAGATGGCCAAAAAGCCCACATGTGTGCCAGAATCTAGGAGAACCACGCAGTTTGTGCACACTAAAATGGTTGCCTAACTTGCCACCTACCAGTGCGAGCAGGATGGGCCGGGGTGCCATGAGGGAAATGTGTGCCAAAGGAAAAAATGCACTTTAAAATTACCTTTTGTTTCTCTGAATGCCAGCTCAAAATGCCTATTTTCAAACATTGCAACACATCCAAAAATCTCACTGAACACCAGCGGACATCTGGCAGAATGAAGTATGTGTGCATACTAAATCTGGGAAGTTGAAGAGCCCCAAAACAATGTTCATAACAAGACTGGCTGAGCTCTGCAGGTCTGCAGCAGCCTAACTGAAACTGGATTTAAAACTACCAAAAATCGAAAATGTTTAAATTAACTGAGTGACCTACTTTGAGCGTCACATAGTTTCACACTTTTGAAATGTCATAGTTTTGAACTTAGAATCAGCATTCTAGCTGCATATGTAAAAATTGTCTTGACTTAAACTGGGGAACAAAAAGTGACATTTTATTTGAAACCTGGCTTAATGAAACTGAATTCTGCCTGACATCTACCCCCACAGGAGTTAAAACCTGCTCAGCCACTCTTCCCCTTGCCAAAAGGAGTTGTCACCTCTCTGATTAGATTAGGGGCGGAGCAGCTACAGGGAGTTGAACAAAGGCCTGTCCTGGGCCCAGGCAGATGGTTTATTAGGGTGGCCGTAAAATAGCTTCCTCTTGGCAGAAGCTGGGAGGGGCAGGGTCTCTGAGCTTGGCAGAAACTGGATAAACTGGTTTCTCCACCATGTGACCTGGGAAGACACACCCCTGTTGGCCAGAATATGATTTTAAGAAAGATGTATAACTCATGGTGCGGACTTGTCAAAATTATTTAAATGATACCATAATTCTTGTGATTTTTCTGTGCACGTTTTAAGACGTGTTGGGAATTCGTGTGATGTTCTGGGGCAAAACCCTGCTATTTATGTATACTACAGACTCTGTGTTTAAGCTAGAGACATGGGAATTTTCTGGAGTATGTATGGACAGGCCGTGTATATGTGTATAATTTTTAATGA